>NC_090931.1:969520060-969820060 GCF_040938575.1 Ambystoma mexicanum | reverse complement strand
GGTAACTCGTCAACAGACACCGAAAATAAAGAAGTCGAGTCTAATCAACGATCTGCTGGAGTGCTCGTAGGTTAATATATCTATACCGTCCTCGGATTTCCCACTGTGATTTCCATAAATCCTAGAGCTCATATAAAGAATCTTTCCTTACCTTCTAGTCAAAAATCTGATTCGACAAGTGCAAATCCAGGTGACCGGCGCGAGAGAGTATACTTCTCGTCCGTACAAGACGCTTTATGTAACAATGTAGTTCCCAATTGCGCATGTGCAAGGTGAGCAGTTCGGACATGAGGTGCCGATCTCTACCCGCCTGCGCATGTGCATTACTCAGGCCGCGGGCGCTAGTAAAATACGCCTGCGTGTCGATGCTAATCAGTCCCATAGTGGATTCTGCTACGCATGCGCGCAGCAGACCACCTGAGTGTCTGTCTCGCGCGCATGCGTACCAGAGTTCACCATGGTTCGGGTAGGATTCCTCATCTTAAAGAAGACACAGCATCTGGTTTTTTAGCCACTGTATATATAAACTGTATATATAAATGCTGGAAAGACAGTACTGCTGAGATCACAAGGCTATTATCGTGTATGTAGAACCAAACAATAATAAATCACTTAAACATCAAAGATCCAAAGGAATAAGATTGATAAGACGGTGGTCGAATCGTACCATGTACTATATATCTACAGTGTGTAATTTGGAGACAGCTAAAGCTAATAGCCTAAGGTAAGTTGAGTATCACACTATACGCACTAACTATGAGGTAATTTCACATGTTTTAATTAATCACAGGTAGATGGTGAATCACACCTGTAACTGGGAAGGAAGAGATTAATTATGTCGTTGTCCAGCTAAGCGGGGATGACGCAGACACAGTCTGCTTGGGTCCCCGTGTGCGCCGGGCAGTGGTATATATGTGATAGAACCAATAGGTTGTATCTCCTATATTCATGATGGTATTAGGTAATTTCACATGTTTTATTTACTCATGGGTAAATGGTGATTCACACCTGTACCTGGGAAGGATGAGAATAGTTATGCTGTTACACAATTAAGCGGGGATGATGCAGACAAAGTCTGCTTGGGTCCCCGTATGCACCTGGCAGTGGTATACATGTGATGGAACCAATAAGTTGTATCTCCAACATTTGTGATTGTATTAGATGTACGTATCACATACCCTCCTGCCGTCATATTCATTCAGAAAAGTGTTTCTGATTCACTATAGACGTTCCCACCTCTAGGGCTAAGTTTAATTTGTTCCAATATCACAAATTTAATTTGAGCAATTGAATGTCTGGCTTCTAAGAAATGCATAGCTACTGGTGATTTTTGACTCTTTGTTCTGATATTGGACTTGTGTTCTGACCAACGTATTTTTGACTTTCTAGTGGTCATGGCTACGTAAAACATACCGCATGGACATTTTAGGCAATAAATCACATTAGATGAATCACATGTACATGAATGTTTCAAAGCGATAGTCTTCCCTGTATGTGGATGTCTAATGGTATTGCCTTTTATTACATTGCTACAGTGTTGACAATTTGAACATGGGACAGTTCCTTTGTAGGTCAGTGTTGTATTTCTCGTGGTAGTCATGTCTGCTCTCACCAGACTGTTACGTAACGATCTGTTGTTCCTGTAGGCAAATGTCGGGGTGTTTGGAAAGAGTTGTTGAAGCTTTGGGTCAATTTGTAGCATATGCCAGTGTTTCTGAATAATCCTTTTTATCCTTTTACTCTGTGTTGAGTGTGTTGTAACATACACCAATTTCTCTTGATCCTGGGTGGATTTCGGTGTCAGCAAGGTTTCTCTTTGAACTAGATTCACTTTTGCTTTAACTTCGGAGATTAAGGATCTATTATATCCCCTTTCAATGAACTTAGTTTGCAAATCAGATGATTGTCTTGAGTATTCTGCGGCATCTGAGATATTCCTTTTGTATCTTAAGAACTGACTCAACGGTACACTGTCCAGTGTCCGTTGCGGGTGAAAACTCGTAGCTAGAAGCAAACTGTTTCTATCATTTCTTTTTAGAAGACACGTGTTTCTAATTTCCCATTTTTCACGTACACTTCGACATCCAAAAAATTGATTTTTGATTCGCTCATGGATGTTGTGAATTTAATCCTTGGATTCATATTGTTCATCATAAAAAAGAATCGCTGGAGTTCCTCCCTAGGGCCTGTCCAAATCCCAAAGATATCATCAATATACCTTGTGTACAATGACAAATGGCGTGACCATGTCGAAGATGTTAATACATGTTCATGTTCTAAAAAGAACATGAATATATTGGCGTAGCAGGGGGCCATAGCTGCACCCATGCTGGTTCCTGAAGTCTGTAAGAAGTAACGTTCACCAAATTTGAAGAACTTATTCATTAGCACTAATTTCAGTAAAGTCAAAACAAACACTCGGTCTGCTTTGCAGTCCTCTGTTCTCTATAACATCCATTCAACCGCCTCTAGGCCCGCTTCGTGGGTGATATTAGTGTAGAGGGACGTGACGTCCATAGTAAAGAGGACGTCACGATTTTCTACAAATTGAACCTTTTGTAGTTTTCTCAAAAAGTCGGTAGTATCCTTCAGGTAAGTCTCTGTAATCTGAATCAGTGGTTGCAATATTCGATCTAAATACTGTGCAAGTGGTTCCAAAATATTGTTTGTAGCTGCTATAATTGGACGTCCAGGGGGTTTCCATAGTCTCTTATAAATCTTTGGTAGTATGTACAAAACCGGTGTGATCGGATGTTTATTGTTCAGGAATCTGTGCTTTTTTTCAGAGATCTTCCCCATCTGTTCAGCTTCATCCAAAGTTTCTTTAACCAATCCCATGATCTGGTTAGTGGGGTTAAAATGTATTTCCTGATATGTTTCTGCATCCGCCAATTGTCTTTCAATTTCCTCAATATAATCACTTTTGTCCATTAGGACAAGTGCGTCCCCCCTTGTCTGCGGGTTTAAAGATTATCTCCTGGTTGTCTAGTAATTTTTTCAGGGTTTGTCTCTCTCCTGCAGAAAAGTTGCCATGTCCGCTACTTTTGAACTGCAGTTCCTTAAAATCTTGTAGAATGTACTTTTCAAATGTAGATAAAACATGATTCTGGACAGGCGGGTTGAATTGACTTTTAGGACTAAGTTCCAAGAACTCATCCGATTCATCATATTCCTGATCTTCCATGACATCATCGAAGAATACCTTTAATTTCATTTTTCTTAAAAATCTAAAAAAATCAATCTTTTCTTTGAAGAGTGTACTGAGACACATCGATGGTGTATGTGTTGGTAAGCATGCTGGCCAAATGCAGGTGTGGGTGCACACATTTGTGAATTTCTGTGTATATACTGTGGCATGGTTGTGGTGTCACACATGGATGCTGGTTCCACCTGCATGTATCTGCACTATGTACATGTGCATATGTGTGTGTATGACAAGCGTGCAACTGTGATACACCATGGATGCATGTGACACTGTGACACTGACATGTAGGAGGCTGATTGCCAGATGTGACATGGATGGCGATGTTATCACTGCGACAGATGGTGGAGATGTACAGATGCATGTATGTCTGGTGGCATGTGTGCATGTGTTCTGCACTCCCGTGTTGCATGTGACATCAGGCTCACCTTCAGCTACTCATGCTATTGTTTGTGTGTGGATGGTGCTGCCTGGTGAAACATTCCTGTTGTTTTGCTCATGTGTGTGAGTTGAAATGACATGTGTGTTGCGGTGTGTGATGCCATGTCTGAAGTCTGCTACTGCCACTCATCTGCAACTGTCATGTGTGTATCAGACCATTGTACATTGCCCTGAAGCCTGTGTTCTGTCTCTCCCTGTCTGCAGCGTCAACTGATGAAGAGGGCGGAGACGGTGCTGTGGAGCACAGCGGCAGGGATCCCACCGCCAGCCAGAGACGCAAGGCCCAGCTCCCTTCCCAGGTTGACATCTCTTCGGGGAGTGAGGAGTCTGGTGCCACGTCCACAGCCGCAGCTGCCGGGGGTAGGTCCAAGAGGCGGATGTCGGAGGTGGACTCCTCGGCAGCAGAAGGGTCAGCTGAGACCCCACAGGGGGCCTACGGAGGAAGATGGCATGGAGTCATCCAGGTTGGTGGGGGGTTTCTTTGAGGAGGAGGCTGTGGAAGTAACACGCACAGGGCCTGGAGGGGGGATTCCACTAGTGCCAGTGGTGCAGTCCAGGGGCAAGGACAGGAGGCAGCACAGGCCGCTGCGGAGGTGCCTGTGTGCAATCCTGTCCCCCGATCCTGTGACTGCATCATCCGGTGCCAGCAGGGATGCTTTCGCCCAGACGCATTTTCAGGGAGGGGATAGCCGCACAACAACTGGCCCTCCTCTCCCTGCGGATGTGGCAATCCGGGACCGTGTTCAGCCTGTCCTGGCTGGGGTGGCGTTGTGTGTTTGTGACATTCAGGGTGACGTGCAGGGTTCTCGTGAGGACAATGCATCTCATTTCGAATGCCTCGAAGACCGCGTCGACCGGCTAGGAGGGATCACCGGTGCTGGGTTCCTCCGTTTGCTGGAGCTTCTACCGACCCCCTCCTCAACTGAACCCCCTATGCGCCAGTCGTCCTCTGTGCCATCTTCCTGCCCAAGTGTCACCCGGGCACCCTGTGGAGCTGGCTCTGATCCAGCGGCCATGCTGGTGGAGGATACAACCCTGCCACAGTCGGGAGTCGGAGGTCCAGCAGGGGTGGCCACCCTAACAACTGGACCCCAGCGGGAGGATGACGTGCAGGCAAAAACGGGCAGGGCACATGCACGGCAGCAGCAGGCTGAAGGTGGGAGCGATGATGGCTTGGGGCCAACAACATCAGAGGGGCAGGCATCGGTCGGAGGGCAGGAGGACCCTGGATTGGGAGTGTCTTCCGTGTGTCAGTGGTTGGGCCAAGCCATAGATGCGGAGAGGTGGCGGGCAGAAGAGTCATGGCTCACAATGGTCAGGGCGGAGAACTCCATGCGCAGGGCGCTGAGGCGGGCCGAGTGCCTCGAGACAATTCGCAGGGAGTTGGAGTTGAACATGGCATCGTCCCTGCGAAACCTCGGGGCCATGGAAGAGGCCCGCCTCCAGGACATAGATGAGGAGTTTGATGATGCCCTGGCCCGGGAAATCAAAAATTGAGCCATCGGACTAGCCCGCCGCCATTGTATATAGTTTGTAGTGTTAGGTTTCATTTTCCATTTGCTTTATTTTGGGGTGCTTGGACAATGCCTCACCCTTTTGTATATAGTTATTTCTTAGATAGTTTTTTTATAGGTTTCATTTCATTCGTTGGGCTCATGGACCCTGGATTGAATCGCTGTTCATAGTTGAACTGTGGATTTATGAAAACAAATTTTTATTTTAATCACCAAGGATCAATGGATTTTACAATTTACATTTCCTTTTGGATTTGCTATGGTGGACAGAGAGTTTGGACGACTTTCTTTTGGATTACTTTGGATTGAGACTTCATTTCTTTTTTTCATTTTTGGACATACATTTCTTTTCTTGTTCAAAATATTTTTCATGTTTTCATTCCATTACCTTCATTTTGTGTAAAATACATTTTGATTAATTACTTCCATGTGTGGTATTCGCTCATTGGTTTACTGCATATCACAATGTGGGTTTATACAATCACTGGCACCCAGTGTGTGTGTGTGACAGACATGTGTTGATGTACATAGTTGACTTTTGGTTTGTGTCATGTAATAGGCCATTCAGTGTGGGGTGGATGGGAAACTTGATTAGGTCTCAAGACTGGGGTGGCGTGCAGTGGGATTTTGGTGGACATGAGGCCCATGAATGTGCATCTTTATGACATGAGTTGGGGCCTGCTGGCAGGTGCCCATCAATGCTGGGTGGGTGGGGGTGCAGGGGGACATGAGTCCGGGCCTGCTGGCAGGTGCCCGTCAATGCTGGATGGGTGGAGGTGCAGGGGGACATGATCCGGGGCCTGCTGGCAGGTGCCCGTCAATGCTGGATGGGTGGGGGTGCAGGGGGACATGAATGGGGGCCTGCTGGCAGGTGCCCGTCAATGCTGGGTGGGTGGGGGTGCAGGGGGACATGAGTCGGGGCCTGCTGGCTGGTGCCTGTCAATGCTGGATGGGTGGGAGTGCAGGGGGACATGAGTCGGGGGCTGCTGGCAGGTGCCCGTCAATGCTGGATGGGTGGGGGTGCAGAGGGACATGAGTCGGGGCCTGCTGGCAGGTGCACGTCAATGCTGGGTGGGTGGGGCTGCAGGGAGACATGAGTCAGGGCCTGCTGGCAGGTGCCCGTCAATGCTGGGTGGGTGGGGGTGCAGGGGGACATGAGTCGGGGCCTTCTGGCAGGTGCCCGTCAATGCTGGATGGGTGGGGGTGCATGGGGACATTAGTCGTGGCCTGCTGGCAGGTGCCCGTCAATGCTGGGTGGGTAGGGGCCTGCTGGCAGGTGCCCGTCAATGCTGGGTGGGTGGGGGTGCAGGGGGACATGAGTCGGGGCCTGCTGGCAGGTGCCCTTCAATGCTGGATGGGTGGGGGTGCAGGGGGACATGAGTCATGGCTTGCTGGCAGGTGCCCGTCAATGCTGGGTGGGTGGGGGTACAGGGGGACATGAGTCGGTGCTCACTAGTGCATGGTGACATGTGGGCTGGATGGGGGGCATGCCCAGGGTGGATGGGACATGACCAGGGCTGCAGGGTAGTCCCCTGTGGTGTGAGCTGCCTGCAGGGGCTGGGGAGGGGATAGAGGGCACACCTGGGAGGACCCACACTGCCAATTCACGTGTGTAACTCCCTGCGCACCCCTCAGAATAAACGTACCCCGCTCTGCAAGCGAAATCGCCTGTGAAACTCCCCGCGCACCCCTCAGAATACACATACCCCGCTCTGCAAGCGAAATCGCGTGTGAAACTGCCCGCGCTCCCCACAGAATACACGTGCCCCACTCGCCCAAGGCCTATCACGTGTGACACTTCCCGCGCACCCCAGAAATACACGTACCCCGCTCGGCCAAGGCCTATTGCCTGTGAAACTTCCAACGCCACCCAGAAATACACGTACCCCAACCGCCCGAGGCCTATCGCGTGTGACACTTCCCGCGCACTCCAGAAATACACGTACCCCGCTCAAACAGCGAAATCGCGTGTGACGCTCCCCGCGCACCCCTCAGAATACACATACCCCGCTCTGCAAGCGAGATCTCGTGTGAAACTGCCCGCCACCCCACAGAATACACGTACCCCACTCGCCCAAGGCCTATCACGTGTGACACTTCCCGCGCACCCCAGAAATACACGTAGCCTGCTCAGACAGCGAAATCACGTGTGAAGCTCCCTGCGCACCCCTCAGAATACACGTACCCCGCTCTGCAAACGAAATCACGTGTGAAACTGCCCGCACACCCCACAGAATACACGTACCCCACTCGCCCAAGGCCTATCGCATGTGACACTTCCTGCGCACCCCAGAAATACACGTACCCCACTCAGACAGTGAAATCGCATGTGAAGCTCCCCGCGCACCCCTCAGGATACACGTACCCCGCTCTGCAAGCGAAATCACGTGTGAAACTGCCCGCGCACCCCACAGAATACACATACCCCTCTCGCCCAAGGCCTATCATGTGTGACACATCCCACGCACCCCAGAAATACACGTACCCCACTCACCCAAGGCCTATTGCATGTGAAACTCCCAGCGCACCCCTCAGAATACACGTACCCCGCTCTGCAAGCGAAATCGCATGTGAAACTCCCCGCGCACCCCACAGAATACACATAGCCCGCTCACCCAAGGCCTATCGCGTGTGACACTTCCCGCACACCCCCAGAAATGCACGTACCCCGCTCGCACAAGCCCTATCGCATGTGATAATTCCAGCGCACCCCAGAAATGCATGTTCCCCGCTCGTGCGATTGCAGTGTAGCGCCCCTGTAAGCTGGTCCAGGGTTAGCGTGGCCCTTTGCGCTGCATTGGGGATTTCAATGGCTTTTGCTTGCACAAGGGGCGTTCTTGGGGGCGTAACTGGTGCTGCGGGATGTTCTCTGCGCCAGCGCTCATTATGGCTTGGGAATTCTATGAATACGCGGTGTGCCAGAATGCTGTTTAGCGCGCACGCTGGCGCACGCTCCCTCTCTGCGCTGCTCGTGTGCGCTGCCTCTACGCTGAAATCTATGAATTACCCCGATTATTCTCTCTTCTGAGTCAGAAAATTCATAGACCTTCTTGGATGTACTCATCCTCTCATCACTCCTGTATCAGGGGTTCTTTCCCTCTCTTCATTCGCACCTCCTATAGGCATATCTGCCATGTTAACCAACCTGCACCTTTCTATATTTTCTCTCCAACCTCCTTGCCCCAACAAAGATGTCTCCTCCCTGCATTTTCATTGAGTGTAGTTTTTTTTGATCTTCTCACCAACTCACCACCACACCTTAAAACTCTGTAGTACAAACGCCTATGACCACCACAAGCTCATTAAATATTGACATTCCCTGGTCTACCATGCTGCCTTTCTTCACTCTTAATGCATCTCGTATGCCAAAAAACTCCCATTGTCTCATCTCAATCATCTCTCCTTTTATAACATCTTTCTGTGTTCCTCCAATCCTTCTCCCACCTTTTCAGCACTGCACTTGTCTTCTTTACTCATAGAATTCACCCAATGTGGATTCAACATGGAGTTTGACCTACGACCCCGCAAACGTAGAAACACCAGTTATCCTATTTGGTGATGACCTGACACTCAAAATTATTTCCTCCAACACCTTCTCCACATCCATACCATTCCTTCCAGCCAATTCTAAAGACTCCACCACAACTCAATTAAATCTCTTTACCTGTCCATTGAATTCAGGGCGATAATCCGACGTGAACCTCCACTTCCAACCTTCGTCCTGGAATACTCTGCAATTTTATTGCTCCTACATTGTGGCCCATTATCACTTAACATCACTTTTAGGTATCATTCTCTCCTGAATTTCTGTTCCTAAACTGTTATTACATCATCTGCTTGCATGCATGTCACTATCTTAACCTCAGGCCCCTTAGAAAAATGGTCCACCATAACTTGACAATATTTTATCCTATGCCAAAACACATGGTAAGGACCCAAAATGTCAATACGTAGCCATTCCCACACTCCCTCAAGTGGATCCTCATGACTATTCTCTTATTTGAAAATGTTGAAACTCTTATCTGAATTGATGCATGGCCAACAATCTTTAACTAACCTTTCTATTAATAAATCCATCCCTGGCCAGTAATACCTGTCTTTCACTTTCCTCTTGGTACTGTAATACCTGTATGTCCTACATGAGCTAACGTCTCCAATTTCTTCCTTAATGACAGCAATGGCACCAATAAACGTCCCCTCAACAACACCTTGCCTGCCATTGGCAATCCATCTTTCCCTTCCCAAAGTGGAAACACTCTTCTTCAATTTATTTATTTCCTAGCCACCCTTCTTTGATCGACATGCTAACCCTCGAGAGCAACACATCCATCTCCATTTCTCCTTCCCATTCTTCCTGTGACACCGCCTGGCCTCTTTCCATGAGTATACTAGCCACCACTTCATCTGCCTCTCCTTCATCACAATTACCAATTGTCATAGGCATGTGGGACAATGGATCTGCCACCCTACTCTTCACTCCCTGCACACATTTGACCAAATAATACAATTCTGGGGCTTTAAGACTCAATCCAGCCAATCGGGGGGTAGCTCTTCCCATGCCTTCTATAGACAAAACTTCCACCAATGGTTTATGATCCGTCCTCACAACACACGGTTTGCCCCATATATAATGCCGGGAATAATTCAAACCCACAAACATGCCAACAACTCATGCTCAATAACCGAGTACCTGGACTACGTTTCTGTCAAAGAGGAGCTCATGTTCAAGGAACAGGTAGTGCAAATGAATGGCATAATAGCCTTACGTAAGGCTTTTATGCCATTTATTTACATTACAGCTCATAATCAAACATTTGTATGGCGGTGAGGAGGGGTGGAACGCAACTTGCCTTTCCGCCACCTTCTTCCTCTCTGCCGTACAAATGCTCCAGCATCATGGATTTTCATGCCAGCACAGATGCTGGTGCATAACGCTGGCGGACCCCACAGGGACCCATTGTACAATTACAATTAAACCCTCTCTGACATGCTCGCATCTAAGGGAGGGTTTGATTTCAATTGTGAGCGCTGCTTGCCATGACAGCATAGCAAGCAACTCTCACAAAAAAAGTAAATGCTGTTTACTCACTTTACACTGCAGAGTGCAAATGTGAAGGGCACACAGTGGCGTACATGCTTGTACGCCACCCTGTGCCCTCTACATTTGCACCCTCAGTGCAAATGATGAAAACTTGGTGCAGGGAGGCTTTTATGTTTTAGTGCAAACATAACGGCTTCCGCTGCCAAATTACTCATTTGGCCAACATGAGCCCCAGAGAGTGAAGCGTGACTTGCAACCTGCTCCACTCCCTGAATCTTTTGTGATAATACTGGCTCCAATCCCTTCATGCTCGCATCCACAGTTATCACCGTCAGTTGTTCAATCACGAATCCACCTAACTCAATTGTTAAACATATTCTTTTCTTTATCAACTCCACTGCCATTTCACATTCATTCGTCCCCACACATTTTTCATCCTTTTTTAACAACTCCGGCAAAGGCATTATAATGTTTGCAAAGTTCTTGACAAATTTGTTACAGTAAACTGTAAATCCGAGGAATGACCTGAACTCTTCCTTGTTTTGTGGACATGGTGCATACTTGATCACCGTCTGGCCTCTTCCTTAGGTATGTACCCATGAACATTTATAACATGACCCAGGTATTCTACTTCCTCTAGACTGGATTTACATTTTGAAGCTTCAATGGTTAAACCATTCTTCTTAATCTTCCTTAACAATTCATGTAGACTTGCATCATATCTTCCTCTTCATTTGCCATATATCAGAAGGTTGTCCTGAAATGCCACTGCCCATTCAGTTCCCTTCAGCAAATGAGTCATGGTCCTTTGAAAAACTGAAGCAGCAGATGCCAACCCAAAAGGCATCATGCAGAAGCCAAAGAGTCCTAAAGTTGTGATGAACAATGGCCAGTGTCTGCAATGCTCCAATAACTTGAGCTGATGATAAGCTGCCAAAAGGTCAAGTGTCATGCACATATTCACTCCATTAGTGCAGTTCAAAATCTCCGATATGTGGGGCAGCGAGTATTTGTCCAGGAGCATATTTTTCTTCAACTCTCTAAGATCTACGCACATCTTTATCTTTCCAGACTTCGTAAGGACCACTACTATTGGGCTCACCCATTCAGCTGATTCAGCCTTCCAACTTCCTTTCTTAAGGGCAGGGGTATATTCCGGCCTTTATGTGTCACTGGCTGTGCCCAATCCTTCAGGATGATCCGTTGTGCATAATCTTTAAGACAACCTATTGATGGCATGAACACCTCTGGATAATTGTCTTCAAACGTGTCTTGTTTCACTTTTACACTCTACACCGGTTCATCTAAAGTGTGATCCATCTTGATTTTCAATGATGCTTGTCTTGCCACCCCAAAATGTCTACAACGTGCTTAGCTACATAAACTCTCACAGCAGGTAACCTATCTAGGAACTCTGTCAAAGCATGGAAATATCCCACAATCAGTATTCTTAGTTTTTCTCACATTTACACATGTGAACCCGACGAGTTAGAAACCGGCATCTTGTGCTAAACTTAGCCGTTGATCCATCGCCCTAAGTTCAAGTGCTCTCACTGCAGTAATTCAGATCACCCACCCCTCAAACTGAACACTAGTGAAAACAATATGCTCCACCTATTTTCATGGTTCATGGAACAGCGTAGCCAAATGTACCCTGTCATCACCCATGTCATAACGTTTCCTAACGCAAAAGAAAGAAGATAAACACACACATCCACACACAGCACAAAGGTTCGCCTTCTTTTCAAAAAAAGTAGAAAATAATGTATATTTTGAAAAAAATAGCAATAGTCGGGAATGTAACAAGTAGGTATATTTTTACCATAACGTTCAAAATAGATTACATCCACAAAAACATTGAGAACTTTTTCCAATAGAAGTGATAGCTAGAAAACATGGCAATGGTTTGCTTTTTCATATAACTGTCAATTTCCACCAAATTTGCTGATTGCCTTGATTGATAGATTAATCCCTGTATTTGCATTGTTTAGTCAAAGTTCCATGTGGTTAAATCTAATGCGCTAATGTTCCATCGCCAATGTTTGATCGACGCACATGGTGTTCCGTTAGTGAGAAGAAAGGAGTAATTTTACTTTGAAATGCAACACTTTTCTATCCGCACATACTCATATCATAAATGCAGGCATGTTGCTCTATATTACTCCCATCGCAAAAGGACAAATTGGTGCCTGATGATCATCCCAGAATATTGATAGTACAGATGATTACAGATGCGTTATTGATAGTTATTATCAAATTCTGGTTGAAAAACCCCTCCACAGGAATATTGTATCCATGACAAATGCACATCCCCAGATCGTAGCTATGTACATTTGTTAATGAAAAAATATATTTTATTTCCCATTTAAAAAAAATAATATACACAGTACATAAATATGGAAATGAACAATTTATGATAAAATGTAAACGTATGATGTCTAGTCTTTGATCAAATTGAACATTAATCCGGCACATCATTAATCATCAAGCTTACAGCACACATAGCAGATTTAGTTGCATAAATATTATGTAAAACTATTGTCTCTATATAAAGATGAGCAACCGTCTTGAACGACAGATCTCAGAAATAGAAACGTAACTTTCGTATGTTCGGTTTCATTATAGTGAATCTTATCAATTCTTTGTGGATATTCGACACATTGGGCCTCATCACGACCTCGGCGGTAGCGGTGGCGCTATTAGCGCGGGGGCTATTAGCGCGACCGCCATAGCCCCCGGCGCTAATAGCGCGGGATCACGAGTTGGGCGGACTTGGAAGTCCCCATTCCCCATTGAGCCCATTCGGGAATGCCCCATTCCCCATTGGGCTCAATGGGGAAATTTTGCGCTCATACCGCCGGCGGATTTCCTGCCGGCAGTATTAGCGCGAATTCTCGGCGGATTTCACACCAGCTCAGAGCTGGTTTGAAATCCGCCGAAGCCCTGATTCGGCGGACCCTTAAATCCGGCGGTAATAGCGCTACCGCCGGATTTAAGGGTTACCGCCGAGGTCGTGATGAGGCCCATTGTGTCCTTCAAATTGTTAGTATGAGTGATTCAAGGACAAATAACAAAGAGACTCTTTATAATTTTCTACTTTCAATTGCAAGCTGTGCATTGAAACTAATGAAATATTTCAATTATTGTACGTAAAAAAAATATTCACTTCCATTTTAACAGTCTCAAGGCACCCTTGTCCCACCCCGCTTTTGGCTACTTGCACATGCTGCTAGGAGAGATGCGGAACACGCACACCATACATTGCTGTGTGATAATGGCCACAACAACTCATGTGCCCTGGCCATGTGTGTATTGTTTGTTATAGATGCCCAGAAGGGAGGCCATCCTGCAGCAGTGTGGGTGGGGTGCAGATCTGTCTGCCCATATGGTTCAGATCAGGCTAGGCGGTGATTACATTACTGTTGAATGAGTTTGTACAAACACATGCCAGTCTTTCTTTAATGTAAAGTCAAGCAACTCCATTACAACCAAACCTGACAGTACACATCCAAGCCATCTCCTCACTTTTCAAAAACAGAATTTGAATACACACCATGAAAACAGGCTTTTCCATCTCAAACCCAATACAATGATTTCTGAAATTCTGTCCATCTATTAAATCATTTTACCCTTAGGACTCTGCCACCTATTGTCACATTACTCAAAGCACCTACTTCCCAACACCTGATAAGTATTTTTTGCTGTTAGCTAACTAGCTATTCGCTACCCACCTTAACTTTGGATCACAAACACACAAACTCATTTAAAAAATCATCTGGGACATAGAAAAATGGTTGCAGCATGAAATACAGATGCATAGATATCGATGGATGAAAAGCGGTGGGTTAATATATAGCAATGGCACAGGCAGACCAAGAAGGAAAGCAAAGGAGTGATTGCCCCCCAGGCTAGCTAAATAGTTGCTCCCAGTGCCAGAGGTGCAACATGCAAAAAAGAACAACAAAAAAGAAAAAATCTTTACAATTCCAGAATGACTAGAATGAACTGAGGTTTGAAAGGCTGGCTGGCTTCTCTGTACATCTAGTCAAGCAATCATCTGGATTTCAGCAATGTTACAGGTGCAAATGTGTGGCCTCCACATGTGGGCCTCCACAGTGAGATGGAAATGAGCATAGGCCACAGGCACTTGTTCATGCTGCACATCAGCAAAGTATGCATTTAAATTACATATTCTGCAACCGGGATGTCAATGTTGGCTAACACTGTGGCCCATACACCTTTGGTCTATTGCAATCTGCAGCACAAATCCTACTTGCCAAGGAACTTAGACTCCATGGGCCTCATTACAACTTTACCGGTCTGTAAAAAATGCTAGTTATTCTGGCACCGAGCAGTGTCATGCCTGACCTGCCGGTAGATCAGGCCCCCAGTGGCAGATAAATGGCTGAATCACCAGCACTGGTAATGTCGGTGCCAGTGATTCAGTAAATCTTAGTCGATGGAGTCCTTAGGGACTCCATGGGAATGGGAACTTACCGGCTCTCCACCACCCATAATATCCCAGCTAATACCGTTATATCGGGTGGCAGAGATGGTAAGTGGAGTTTGCCGGTATCCCGCCGGAGTTAACTGCGGGATACAGGCAAACTCCTATTAATGGCACATATCTTATAAGAGTTTTTCCTTGCTTTGATTCTGTTTGACTGCTTCTCCTCTGTTGCTATGAGATTCTTGAGCGCTTATGAGTTCATTACAAAAAGAGTTTAATAGCACCCTGAATAATAACCATGAATATTACAAGTGTGGTAGTTTGTGTTACTCACCTTTGGGCACAGTTGAATAATATGCACAGAAGGATGTAAAAGTCAGGTATTAGTTATTAGTAGAATACCATCATAACTGGTCATATTATATGCACATACTAGTCAATAGTGTCCCTTTTTAGCATTTCCTGTGAAAGGGTGTGAGAATGTGGGCATCTGAGAAACCATCCTTTTCACCACTATCAATGGACCTTTCTTAAAACTAAGCATTTTGAAGGAAAGCGCCTCTGCTTCCTTGAAAGCACAAATACATATTAAAGGCCATTCTTACTCCCTCTCCATCACCATATCCCAGGATAACACCCCTCACAGTTACCTCTGCTTCCGTTAATTGAAATATGCAGCAAATCTTACAAGAAAGTGCAACATGTCAGCACAATAAATGTCAAGTCCACTCAGCATCTTTCGCGTGTTGTCCATGGGCAGACCCCATAGCTACAATTACAATCAAGTACCCGACCACAATTTCTTGTTGTGTCTTACAGAAAATGAATGGTAAATACATGTGATGTGCCATGTATATGTGAACTAGAGCAATGGAAGGGCGTGAGTTACAAGAAATTAGTCATTGAGCAATGTGGGCAAAGGAAACGGGTTGCGTGCCAGCTAAGGGAAAGGAATTGAGTAAAGACCAAATGGATGATGCAAAAGGTTAACAGAGGTATGACACTTAATAATAAGTAAGTGTAGGATGAAGGGGCATCAAGGATGTGGTGCAATGGAAGAACACCATAGGGTGATGTGTATGAAAAATAGGGTAAATGAGACAGAGTGAAAGGTAGGTAATTAGATTGAGTGACCCTTGCAAAAGATCTATGCCTGACTTGCAAGCCAATGCAACTCCTTGTAGAACTAGCTCTTCTATTTACTTGTTCTAACAAGGAGATGTATACTTGCATTAAGAACATATGTTTCAATTAAGCCTTGTCTTAATGACTCATCTTAATGCAATGCAACAGAGAAGTAATTTCCTTCAAACTTCATAATTAAGCGCATTTTTGTTGCATGCTAAAATCTATATATTGTCAGCCTTTTTGCTCAGCGTTGTGCACAATCAGACCATAGTCCAAAACATGTTATTAATCATAAAACACTTTCCCATGATTTTTCAATAAAGGTACATATTTAAAATAATCACATTGCCATTTATTGTTGCAACATCAATCAATGATATGAGGGGAAAAAATAAAGAATAGCACAAGTTAAACAGAACTATTAATGCATATCTACTAAGATTATACTACACACAATATTTCAATAAAAATACATTCTTCAACAATTACATTTCAAGTGTTAGACAATTATATTTTTGTGTGATTAATGCAGTTTCCAAACATTAGACAAACAAATGAAACTTGCTTTGGATAACATTATAAATACCACAACACATTTGAATCTTGAAATCAACCTTTCAACAAGTTCAGGTTTTGGAGGACAAACCACTTTTGTAATGTTCTGTGGCATAGACTGGGCCCTAGGAACAAACTCTAGAGCCATTGCATGGCCGCAACAGTCAATGTCAGATCTTTAACAAATTCAAAAGCCATCTGCTGGAATATTGGCTTGGCCACTCGGTGCTTGCTTCTTTTTGTAAGCGCCATGTTGTAACAAAGCATCCCGAAAGTTAAAGCCTTTTTGGCTTGTTCCCTACAAACATTCTCATTGTGTGCAAGTACAGCAGTCTTGTTCTGGCCTCCATACCGTCTATGTTGAAATGCAACATTTTAGGCCTGTACTTTAGGCACAG
Organism: Ambystoma mexicanum; assembly: GCF_040938575.1. Classification (NCBI taxonomy): domain Eukaryota; kingdom Metazoa; phylum Chordata; class Amphibia; order Caudata; family Ambystomatidae; genus Ambystoma; species Ambystoma mexicanum. The sequence goes on along the minus strand of NC_090931.1, from coordinate 969,803,331 downwards.
GATATGGAACACCTCTGAATCTCCAATGTGGCAGAATTCTGCGAGTTCCTTCATGTCTCTTGAAAGCGTTTTGTCACACACAATCTTCTCAAGTGCTCTGAGAGGAGGGCAGCCTGGCACCAACCACTTTTTCTGTACCCTTTTTTTACCAGTTTTATTTCTTTAGATATTGATTTTGCGATGTGCCATATATCAAATTGATGCTTTCTGCGTGGGAACTGCTCTCGCATGGCTGTTGCAATTCCAACGTGCCTGTCAGTGGCTATCAGGTCTATTTGCATTCCTATGGATTGCAGAAATTGCTCTGATATCTGTAGTACGTGGTTTTAGGAAGGAACCAAAGCCCCACAAATGTACAGAAACATGAAATTTTACTGAACATTGATCCACTAAACAACAAAGTAGATGAACAGAGTACATTTCCACAGGCACTTTTCCAAGGATAGGTGGAGCAGACCATGAAAATGTGTTATGCTAGTGGACACAGCTGCCCTTGATTTTCAGGTTGGTGCCTTTGACTACACAAGTAAACTTCACCAATGGCTCCCCACAAATCTCCTATGCAAATTATGATCACATTTAATTATTTTGATAATCTCTAGAAGGCAGCCATCGAATACAAGGTATTCTGGCTCCCTTAAAAGTGTCATGATCACCAACATGATCCCCAAACATTTACCCCCATGTACTGGTTCCACAGGCACTCTCACCGCCACCAACATGATTCCCAAGAAGGGCACATTCACCATATACCGGGGTAAAGGGACAAAGGGAAAGCAAGACTGGACCACCTTGTGGCGCACTTGGCACTTATCTGGGCTATGGGCATGTTTGAGCGTTGTTTTTGCTGACTTAAAAACTTTCCAAGAGGGCCACCATGAAATTCATCCTATTTCCAGCAAGATGGCTGACAGTAGAGCCATCAGACACCTTCTGGAGCTGTAGACTAGTGCGCATGGGTGGGTATATTAACCACACCTACGTGAGGTTCCTTGCTACGTTTTACTCTGCAATAGCAGCCTGACGCTTACTCCGGCGCTCCGTGGACCTGAAAAGGAAAAGACAAGTTAGGAGGGACGCAACCCCTTCAGGATTACTAGTGCAATCTTTAATATTTACCGGCTGGGTCTGTCCACGTCGCCGCTTTCCCGACTTTAGCAGCATCCGATCTCCAGGGTCATCAGCTGATTGCAGCAGTGCACTCCGACGCGGCTCTCTCCAGTTTCGCTCAGCGGCACGCCGCTGCTCCTGGGACAAGAAGAAAGCAAGAAGAGAAAGTAAGCACCGGGCAGTGAGGTAAACATGTGCGCTGCCCATTCAAACATGCGCACTGCAGAAAACTACCCATGTGCAACCATACATCGTGCACAAGTGGGACAGACAGGAGCTACAGTTTAGCAGGAAGAAACTAACAAATCAAGGCAAACTAGAACATTGATGGACTCTGGGCTGGACTCTGGGCACACGCTAATAAATAAGGGCTAACCAGTACCTCGATGGACTTTGAACAAGCAAGAAGCTAACTAACCACAGTGAATATAACTCTGGTTTCAAGCAAGGAAAACTCAGCAACACTTACCTCCAACAGCAAAAGGAACATTCTCCTCTCCATAAACTGCAGCAGGTCTGGGCTTGCTTATCTAGTGACACAACCAGGCCAGTGCAGAGGGACAGGCAAACCAACGCAGCCCTGCTCAGTCAACAGGAAGGGGAGCACAGCAGCACCACCCACAGCTGAGTTCAGTCAGCCAAGGGTGGGGAGTTTGGGGAATTACCAGTTAAACATCTGACACCCGTGATCTTGTCTAGGGAGGGGCCCAACCCTGAGCAGCAGCTACACTGCATAAGACAGCCGAGGGATCCGGAGAGTCAGACACTCCCGCTGTAACTCTCACCTTGTTTCCACGGGGGCGCCTCACGATAAGCCGGGAAGCTCTTCGGGACCCCCCACCTTTCCTGGAATTCGGGCTGTCGAGGGTCGGCTCTAGAAGACAGGAGGTGAAGTTTAACTGCTGTTCCCTTGCAACCCACCTCCCGGGTTCCCTTGGCAGTTCCCCAGGGGACGTTTCTCACCTTGCTTTCTATAAGGATGCGCTCTCCGTCCTTCCGCACTGGGCAGGGTTGCGTCGTTTATGGCACCGTTCTGCCGAGTTTCTTCACTGGCGAGGGCCGGAGTCCAGACCGACCGCAACTCCTTCTTTTCAGGTAAGTCTTTATAGGTGTAAGCAATGTCTTTATTTGGATTTGCACTAAGTAACCTTCTTGCGTCTTCTTGCAGGTGTTGGAAGCTGCGGTGGAAGCCAGAGCCGAGTTCGAGAAGGTAAGATGGAACGCCAAGCGGCGCTGAGAGCGTCCTTACAATTGGCTAACCTGTGCTTTTGTTTGTCTTGCAGGTCGAGAAGAACTGAAGAAGAATGGTTCCCAGGAATTCAAGGGGACAAAAGATGTCTTGAAGGTGATGGTCTTCCTGACAAACGGGTAAGTAGTTTCCAAGATGTCTCGTTCTCACTTTACCTTCCAGTGGTGGTGGTGCTGTAGGAGGACAACGAGCATTGGACGACTTCGATTGCAGAACGATGCTGCAGAGCAGGTAAGGATGGCGATGGTTCTTGCCTTGGACGACTTCGATTGCCGGAAGATGCTGCAGAGCAGGTAAGGATGCCGATGGTTCTTGCCTCTTCTCACCCCAGGAGGCCTGGATGCAGAGCAGGACCCTGTGAACGTCACGCTGCAAAAGCAGAGTAACGCGAAGCGCATGCCTCTAATCGGGCGTGGTTTAAATAGCCAGGTGGTGGGGGTGTGGCTTGGAGCCACAGCGTACGGCATGGCTTCCTAAGAGCTCCTGCCTGGCTCAATGCGCCACACCGCAATTCACCGTTTCAAGACACCGTTTTAGCCTGCAAACGGGACAGATCATGTCGGAACCCTCCACGAGGGTATCGCTTGAAGGACAATGTCGGCCGTGCCTGATTTAAAGAAGCTTCGCCCCCTTTTGGGGTCCGGGACCGATCAGAGCAAAATGGCCACCGCAAAGTGAAGCATCCGAATCCAAGATGAAGGGCGACTGAAATAAGCACAGCCCTGGCCGCCGAACCCTTTCAGCACCCACATCTACTCAGCTGCACTACTCATAGAAAATCGTGCCCGGCCAAAAAAAAAAAATGGCACCACTCCTACCAGCGCCATTGGATCGACGATCCACCCGCCTGGGGACTCCTTACCTCCGCTGCTGCTGTCTGGGGCCCTGGTCCAAGCCTGGAGAATCACCTGCCACGGGAGCTGCTCACAGGTGCCCCTTGACAGCTTTCCTCCCGGGCCTGCTGGCGACTCCTCGCCCTGACACCCGCCACTCCCCTATCGCAGAACCAGCACCCTGAGGCCACCGAGGTCAGTGAATTCACCGTGCGGAGCACAAGCCACATCATCTCTCGGCCGGAGAGGTGCAGCGGGACCCTCTTGCGCTGCGGTCCGCCAGCTGAGACGCAAACCGGCGAGCCCCATCCCGCACAGGGGTATTGCATGAAGCACAACGTCAGCCATGCGCACCATCGGATCGACGATCCGCCCATCTGGGGACTCCTTACCTCCGCTGCTGCTGTCCGAGGCCCTGGTCCAAGCCTGGAGAAACACCCGCCGCGGGAGCTGCTCACAGGTGCCCCTTGACGGCTTTCCTCCCGGGCCTGCTGGCGACTCCTCGACCTGACACCCGCCACTCCCCTAATACAGGACCCGCACCCTGAAGCCGCCAAGGTCAGTGAACTCACAAGCCGCATCATCTCTCGGCGGAGAGGTGCAGCGGAACCCTCTTGCGCTGCGGTCTGCCGGCTGAGACGCGTGCCGGTGAGCCCCATCCCGCACAAGCCAATCCGGTTGACCGAGGGCCCACTGGAGCTGTGAGGGAACTCGACTTCCGCGGGGAGCCGCTCCTAGCCCTGCAGTGAGAGGTGAGGAGTTGGTGGGGGAGCGGGATTCTGGTGGGCCAGATTTTCACCAGCCACCATCAACAAGCACCCCCCCCGGCAGCGAGAGACACTGCACCCATAGCCGGGTCCCATCCAACCTGCCTAAGGACATCCTATCCTGGTCCAACAGCAACCTTCCCTCCAAATCTCCTGGGGGCAACAGCACACCGGAGGAGGGCTCTCCTTCTAAACAACTCACCACTCTCACTACCCTCCCCGGTTTCACCCTAGTTGGACCCGGGGGCCCTGGGAGCAATCATACGACCCCGGTGCTTGAAGGGGGAGCGAATGCATCACACGAATATCGCGGGGTGACAAGCCCCCAGAAGGCGCAATGTCGAGAAGCGGAAAATTGACCAAGCAAGCGGACATTGCCACTCTCATGGCTAATTCCTCCACCAACAAAGCTAGAAAGCCGGACCTGCTGGAGGAACCCGCGAAATCCGGTAAACCCTCCTCAGCTCTGCTTGACCAGAACCCACCACAGGCTGCTACGAAAGCAGACCTGCAAGATCTGTTATCGGCATTAACCAGAGAAATTCAAAAAAGCACAGAGGAAGTAACAAAAAATATCAACTCCCTTGACAAAAGAGTTGGGTAAACGGAGCGCCGGACCTCAGAATTAGAATCGGAGATCTGCGATCAAAAGTTTGAGACTGAACATGACATGGATAGAATATTAGCCCTAGAGGAAATATGCTCCACCCTTGAAGCAAAGCAAGAAGATGCAGAAAACCGTTCACGAAGGAACAACATCTGCATACGCGGTATCCCATCCTCCATCCCAGATGCGGAGCTGAAAGCCTATGTCTCCGATCTCCTCCGATTCATAATCACTCTACCAGATGACGCACCCCTGGAACTGGATGGGTGCATAGAACAATCCTAAGGAAGACATCCAAGTTCCCCCCCGATGTCCTAGCAAGGGTGCACTTTTTCCAAATAAAGGAGGAAATTATGTGCGAAGCAAGGAAAATGCGCCAAATCACTTTCCAAGGATCAGCAATATCTTTGTACCAGGACCTGGCAAACTCAACACTGCAAAAACGGAAGATCATGCGCCCGCTAACAGAATGGCTACGCGAAAGGAAAACCGCGTACCACTGGGGATTCCCAACTTCAGTAAGATTCACATGGGAGGGGTCTCAAAAACAAATTCAATCAATGAAAGAGGCCACCAAATCTATGGGGCGGAAGAACACAGAGGAGGACTCCGAACCCGAGGATCCGGCCCACCCCTCCCCAAACAAACACCCAGGAGGCGAATGGTCTAAAGCCACCAGACGACGTAGACTCTGAGGTCCACCTAACAAACATATCGGCACAGGATGAGGAGGTCGGGGACACCACAAGTGACTACAGTCCCTTAAGATGCAGGCAATTGCTCCCACTGAACTATATTGCGGCACGTCCTCAGGTCTTCTTATTCAAATGTAGTTTACCAAAAAGCAAGTGCTGTTTAAAGCAGCATTATAACTCACTTCGGCGGCCCAGTTGGCCATCATCAAGCGCATTGGCGCCACCAGTTCTCCCAGTGGCAGTAGGATGTGGTTTTTCCTACCAGCTAATTATGGGGCGGGGAGGGGGAGGGGGATTGGGGGAGGGGTTGAGAAAGCTCGACAGCATACAACAGCAACAACGAGACATGTTCAATATCAACACTAGTACCATACACATCTATCAAGCTCACACAAGCGAAATACACATCCTCTCTTGGAATGTCCAATAGATCAACTCACCTAGAAAGTGCCGATCCGTGGAACACAGACTAGGGCAACTGTCTGGGGACATTGTACTACTCCAAGAGACTCACCTACTGCAAGAGGATGAACAACGAATCGAATTCAACAGATACAAACAAGCCTTTTTCGCTACAGCAGGGAAGAAGAAAAGAGAAGTTGCAATATTGCTAAGCGATAGAGTCCCTTTGTCAAAAATCACAATAAAAAGAGATCCAGAGGGCCGCTTTCTGCTACTCAAAGGCCTGTTTGAAGAACTACCTCTCACAATTGTCACAATCTACGGGCCTAACACATCCCAAGCCAGTTACATCACAGACCTAATTCTGACAATCTTAGCTTTTCAAGTGGGGCATCTCATTATCGGCGGTGATTTCAACTCCATGCCAAATCCACAATTGGACAAAACTCTTCCCCCCATGAACGCAGACTATACACAAGCCTTATCCCTAGCGAAACTGCTTAGAGATACAGAAACCGTCGACGCGTGGAGGCTATTTAGCGGCACTTCCAGAGACTATACCCATTATTCAAGGGTGCATAAGGGATACTCACGAATAGATCTAATCTTGATATCCGGAATACTGTACCCATGCCTAAACACTGCCAATATCCACACCTGCATGATCTCGGACCACGCCCCAGTTTCAATTAATCTGGCCATATCAGGCCAAAAAAAACCTACACAGAGGCATTGGAAGCTAAATGACTCCCTACTTCTAGATGAAGCTACCAGGTACGAAGTGGAAATCACAATATCCAACTACTTTAAAGAAAATACCACGGAAAATTCCCCTATCAACATCATCTGGGACGCAATGAAAACCGTAGTCAAAGGAGCCCTGATAAGGGCAGGGGCGGAACAAAAGAGAATATCGGCCATTGCAACAACCAAGTTGGAATCGGAAGTAAATCAATTAGAAAATGAACTAAAGGCACAATACTCCAGGAAGACTGAAAGATCCCTGAGGAAAGCAAAAACAGCTTTAGAAATGCACTGTGCCGACCGAACTGCCAAATCATTAGCATTCACTAGACATTTCTACTACAGTAAAGGAAACAAAGTGAACAAAGTTTTAGCACAGAAGCTAAAAAAGATTCACAGCCGAAACAACATTCTCAAACTACGATCGGAAGATGGGAAAATACACTACTCTGAGGCAGAGAAAATGGAGGAATTGGTTAAGCACCATAAATCTGTAATGAGCGGCGACCCCACAGAGCAAGATACCTTGCCTGAATATCTGAAGGCGATGGCTCCCCAAGACTCAACACAGCTAGAAGCTGTGGAAGACCCCATCGACGCAGAACCACCAATCCCTGTTACCTGCCTGGGAACTTGCCTTGGGGACAAGGGCCACTAGACTGAACCAGGCACTGGTTGAGGGTTCAATTACACCCAGATCCAACATCTAGGCGACCTCAGCCTGGATGTGGTTCTTAAATGTGTCTGACATTCAGTAGCACCTGCTTTTGACAGGCACACTGTCACCAGTGTCAATTCTGTGCCTGCACCACGGGGTGAGGCCTGGCATCAGTATGAACAGAGGGGCATATTGCTGGAGCAAAGCCCTGCAGGCCTGCTGCTGCTGCTCTCGTGTCAGATCTGGAGAGAGATGTACTCCCTACACTGAGCCATCCTGAGGGTTGCTATGCAGAAAATCAGGAAGGGGCTCACTCTCATACTATTCTTGCTCTGAAGCCAGCAAGAGACATGAGACTTCTGCCCGCCTATGGAAAGGCTTGAGCCTGTTGACGTGGAATACCTGAGGGGTTACCCCAGGGACTCCCATGTCAACCAGATAATTGACTTTGCCCATCGTGGAGATTATCCGAAGGGCCCAGTCCACTTACCTGCCAAAGTTCTAGGCTTGGTAGGCTCCATCACAAGGATCTCTTGTCCTGGAGTCCAATCCACTTGTGATGCTTTAAGGTCATGCCAGTATTTGGTCAATTCCTGGCTTGCCTTGAGATTCGCTGTTGCCTGGCCCATTATCTGTGTCATCCTCCGTCTGAGTGCTAACACATAGTCCCCCACTTGCTTGGCAGCACCTGGAGGGGTGGCTTCCAAACCTTCTCTGATCAAGGCTGAGGGGCCCCCTCACGGGCTGTCCAAAGAGCAACTCAAAGGGGTTGAAACCAACACCCTCTTGAGGTACTTCTCTGTAAGCGAACAGCAGGCCTGGCAGAAGGAGATCCCATTTCCTCCTTAGGGGCTCTTCCAAAGCACCCAACATGCCCTTGAGAGTTTTATTAAATCTCTCAACCAGACCATTGGTCTGGGGCTGGTAGGATGTGGAGAACCTGTAGGTTACTCCACACTCTTTCCACATAGCTTTCATGTAACTCGACATGAAGTTGGATCCTCTGTCAGAGACCACCTCTTTAGGGAATCCAACTCTGGTAAAAAATGCCCAGGAGAGCCCTGGAAACCACCTTGGCTCTAATGGTCCAAAGAGATATAGACTCAGGGTGCCTGGTGGCATGATCAACCAAGACCAGTATGAACTGATGTCCACCTGAATTGGAAGGGTCAAGGGGACCGACAATGTCGATGCCAACCCTCTCAAGTGGTTTGCCAACCACTGACAATGGCTGCAGAGGGGCAATGACACTGCCTCCAGTCTTGTCAGACAACTGTCATGATCTCTGCTTCCAAAAGGTAAGGGTTTTCCCCAACTCCCTTGGAAGCAGATCCATAACCCAGGTTCCGAGTGCCAACCAGTCCCAATTGGGACCTTCTGGACCCAGTCCTGGCGCCAGTGGCACCAGGCTCATAAATATGCCCAGTCCCAGCGCTGGAAGCGCCGGGCTCATAATGCTTGGGTGGACTTACCTGCAACAGACCATGCTGCTTACTTGCCTGCCAGTTGAGCCTCTGATCCTCTTCTGTTTGGAACTACTTTTCCTGTTGGGTGGGGCAGGAGCCACTCCCTAGGTTCAGAACACTGGAACTCTTCTGGAAAGCAGGAACTCTTTTCTTACCTAGGCGTGGCTGTGGAAGGAGACACCTAAGCACTACAGGAGGCTATTTAAACCACACCCGATGGATGAATCTTGCTTTGCGTTATTCTGCATCCTCTGCAGCAGAACGCTCATCGTGTCTTCTGCATCTGATCCTGGGCCTAAGGAAAAAGGCTTACCATCCTGAATCCAGTCTTCAGCAACACCTATAAAGACAAGAAAGAACAGGTTAGCATTACGGTCTTCAGTGACAGCGCTTCACTTACCTGGTCCATCGGCTGTCACCAACGCCTCGCGCTGCATTCCGGCATCTGAAAGACAAAGGCTTACCTACTCTTCGTGCGCTCCGGAGGTCTTCGCACTGCATTACGGCATCTGAAAGACAAAAGCTTACCAACTCTTCGCACGCTCCGGAGGCCTTCGGCGCTGCATCCCGCATCTGAAAGACAAAACAAGGTGCGTTTAAAGACATTGGGGAACTTTAATACTCACGTGCCATTACTCCTTTCCACATCTAACCCAGTGGGTATTCCGGCACCCTGCAGCCGCTCCGAACTTGTACCTGCAAAATAAAAAGACAGTTAGAGCGCATCGTGAAGCAGGCAACAAGCGCTTACTTACGTGCTTCCAGGCGCTTCTATTCATCACACGGGCTCCATCTTCAACTCACTTCAGCCCATCATCCGCCATCGCCGGAACCCTGCAAAACAAGAGACATCATTACTAAAGACTGTTAAAGACATTAGAATTACTCGAAACTTACCGTTCGTGCAGTAAACGACGGACAGCAGTCCTCTGAAGTCAAGAGGCCTGCTCCCCTTATCCAGTGAAGAAACTGGTTACAGCACCCTGCCCCGAGGCAGATGGATAGCACGGCGTTCACTTACCTAAGGTGAGAGCGTTAACCTTTGGGGTTCTACAGGAGAAGAGAAAGGGAAGAAGAGAGAGACATTCAATAACCCAGTTCATTAATCCCATATTTTCTATCTGCAGACATCTTACCCTTCGAGTCAGACATACAGTGCACAGAGGTCCAGCCCAAAGAGCCAGCCGTGTGTTACACATCACCTTTGAAGATACGGTATACGCCCAGTCAAGACCGGCGCCTCTACGGAAATCAGGTGAGCGTTACAACAACTGACAAGTGGGGCAGGTCCTGCAGTGGGACTCCACTTCTACTCCCATCCGGGGCCAGTAGAAATGTGCAGAGAGCCTCTGCTTAGTCTTCTTGGTCCCAAGATGACCAGCTAAGGGCACCTCATGCACCAACTGCAGTAGGAAGGGCATGTAAACCTGGGGTACCACCAACCTCTTGAGGGCACCAGGTTCAAGCTTAATGGGTTCACTACAAAGGAGGTCAACCTGCCCATAAATCCGGAAAGACCTAGGCACTTCACCTTTTACCTGGGCCTGTTTCCTCAGACCCTCGAGAGAGTGGCTCTCTCTCTGTCCCTTATAGAAGTCAACCCTAGAGGGCCCCCTTCAGTCAGCAGGAACTGAAGGTCAGGGTGATCCTCCGGTTTGAGCACCTCTCCTGCAGGAGGGTCTTCTGGCTCTTCTCCCTCGGGAGTTGAGTCTCGGGTTACCACTGGACCCAGCGGTCCGGATCATGAATCCCAGTGGGTGCTGCTGAAGCAGCACGAAGAGAAGGAGCCCCCTTCACAGAGATGGCGCTCTTGCTCTTCCTTCTTGCCTTGGGTCTCCCTTTTGGCTTGGATACTGGACTCGCAGTCAGACCCGGTGTTACCTGTGACCTAGTGACCGCAGCAGCAGTCAGGGGGAGACCATCAGAGATCAACCCAAACTCGACTAGATAATTTCCTAACAAAATGTTAGCAGGTACATTGTCCTGAACCAGGACAGGAAGCTTTGCTGTCTTGTCCGCAATCGTGATGGTGACTGGGACAACAGGAAATAATTTGGGAGGCCCACCAGCTAACCTGGCAGTTCTCAGACAAACACCTACATAGTCCTCTGGCATGATCAGGGTCCTGTCCACCACTGTCATGCTAGCCCCAGTGTCTCTCACGCCAGTGGAAGGCTGACCATTAATGAGGACACTTCTCACAAATCTATGTGTATTCTGTGGGATAGTAGCCAGTACTTCTGAGTACTGGTCCCAGCCCCCAAGGGACACTAAGGAAATCTCTACAGGCGCACCAAAGGTGATTCCTGGAGAGGAGCGGAGGACAGTGGCCTCCACCTCAGGCATAGAGTAAGAGTAGGTAAGACCTACAGCCTGGACACCAAATGCCTTACCTTTACACTTGGGTTAATCCTTTCTGTGGTCCAAGGCCCCACAGTCCCAAAAGGTGGCAGGGATGTGAGGGACTGAACTGGATCTACTGGGAGCCTGCTTTGCAGCAGGAGCACCAATACTCTTACTCCCACCCCCATGAGACTTAGCCCCACTAGATCTTTGGCAATTTGATCTACATCGGTAAAACTAAAAGATGCATTAGACAACGAATTTGCGAACATAAATCTTGTGTGAAGAACAAAGTACCTAACAAACCGTTAGTTGCACATTATGAAACAAAAAAACACAAACATACCAACATCTTATGGTTTGTGTTACAAACAATCCCGGCAACCGAAAGAGGAGGTAGTAGGGAAATGTTATTAAGCCTGGGCGAACAAAGGTGGATTTATTCCTTGAATACAGCAAAAACAGGTTTGAACTCAGCGGTAGAGTGGAATTCCCTCATCACCCTAAGATAGTCCAGTTTAGAAACGATGATAGAGTATGCCCTAGATGATAGAGAGAACCTGCGGGCCTTCCGTGGCGCTGTTTCAAGTGTGCCTTTGTGTAGGTGTGGTCATCTTTTAGGGTCGTGCCCTTTTTTCCCTCTCTCCCCCCCACTTGTTCCTAGAATGTAGGACCATAGGTGGTTACATAGCGAGGGGGGTTTTCTACTACCAGGGTCCCTTAATAGGGGCCCCTCCTTGTCTTTGTCCTGGTTGTGCTTTCAAAAAATGTTTGTGAAAAGCTCAAGCTTTTCTGAAAAGCATCTTGTGAAAATTAGTAAGGCATAGGTGTCAAGTGTGTGTTTTATTGCGCATTTGTCACATAGTAGCTTGGGTTTTCCTCTCACGGCCTTTGAGCAAGTTAATATTACGCTGTTGCTTTAAAAGCTCAGTGGGCTACGTTCACGTCAATGTCACGTGAACGTTCCAGCCAATTATAAAATAAGGAGATATTTGCATATATTTGAACACGACAGCCTAGATGCTTTTGTGAAGCCTGGCCGGACCTGGACCAAAATAGTAAGGTAAGCCCGACTCTCTAAAAAGCTTTGCCAAGTTTGCTAGACTGCCGCCCCATGTACTAAGTTACACGCGACCGATTATAATGGCAATACTGCTACCGCCGTTGTTGTTAAATGTATGGGACTTTCCTCCCAGTCGGTCGTGCGAATACTTAGGCGGGTTGTTGGGGGAGACATAGTGGTTCCAGATAATGTCTCCACAGGTTATCGGGGAAACGCATTGAGTTACTTGACACGCATGTGTCTTGAGGGCTGTTCTCAACCTGTCAAGCTGTGTAGTATCTTGAAGTATTTTGAAGTACTGCCGCGCACCGAATGGAACAAACTCTGTTACGGGTCCGCCACATTTAGCGGAAGTAAAGTAAGTCAGTATGGGACTATGATTGTGTATCTAGCCTTCTAGTTTTTCAAAATATGCCCGAAATGGGGAAAACAAATGTAAGATAAAAATAGAAAAAAGGAAAAAAAGTAAAAGGTAAAAAGTCCAAGAAAACATTTTAATAAGTTTATGAAAGTATGAAACAATTTAGTAACATAGAGGATTAATTTATCTGTGCAGATAATGTAGAGAAAGTATGGGACATAAACTAAGGGGTGTTACTCCGAGCAAGTATGACACCAGGAGCATGTTGAGAGTGCTGTGTTCTGAACTAATATAAATCAAATGAACATGTACTAAAAGAATGTTGGGTTGCTTATGTTAAATAGGTTTCCCATACAGCCAAGAAATAAGATAAACCAGAATTGATCCGTGACATCTGGGAAGCAGGAACTAAGACCTGCTATGACTAGGTGTCTCCTAGTATAAAGCTCAAGTCCAACCAGGATGTAAGTAAAGGCGAGTGTGATCGATAGATCGAAATTGATTGTGAACAACTTAAGAGATTATGAGAATACGGTGCATTAAATAGATTGAAGAATAAAGAAAATGTGTGTGTTTGGAAGGGAACCATTGTTTTATCATGTGATTAATGTATAAATGTATTCATGTTTGTTTTTAGATTATCCTGTTACGGGGGATTTGAAATAGAGATGTCCACCAACTAACAAGAAATTGTCTGTCCTGAAGAAGGCCTTAAAAAGTATTGGTTGCAGAGACACTAGGGATAGTGTTTTATCTCCTAAAATGGCCGAAACATGTCGACACTTGACAATAGACTAGCTAAAGAATATAGTCTGGTATCTGTAAACTACTGAATTGTTCAGAGTGGTTTTTCTACTAAGAGAACAAAACCCCATATGAAACATTGTTTTTTAAGAAGCGAGCAAGAAGATATATTGATGTACCACGATTAATGTGTGTCCCATTGATTTGTTTCTATCCCTCTCCCTTTTTTAACTTTTCTAAAGTGGTCTTAACACTTAATAAATTGATATGGACATATTGAAAAATTGCCATGTTTAATGTGTATTAATTGAGTTGAATGGTTCCGTTCCTTTTGCACAAAATACGAGATGTTTTGCATAAATCTGGCTTACTAAATTTGAAGGTGAAAGCCATGTTCACAATAAATCTATAGATCATGTTGCCAGTACTGGTTGGACATACAGTGGGGTAGTCAGTTTTTCTCAATTGTGTATTTCTCTGATATTGTGTCTCCCGTTCCGAGATACTGGCCCCCCGAGAAAAAAAAAATTTGAGGGAGATTACCTCTGTAGAGATAACTGATATAGGACAGCCCTTTGGCTGGAAGGTAAAAATTGGTTTAAACTTATTTTGAGCCTGGTATCTGTAAGAATACCGATAAAATGGAAAATGTGAAAACTTTGTCGTTTTCTGAAGAATACCATCAGAGACTCATGGGTCTTCCATCGTTTGTTGTAGCAGAAACCGCAGGCCCCTCTGCACCTGCACAGACACATGACTTAGATCTCTTGTTCCAAAAAAAGAAGAAATTAATTAGGACAGAATCACATGGACACATGATGCTGGCCTATTTAAAGGCACCATACCGGAAGGGTTACAAATTAAAAATGTACCATGTGTTTTCACGGATAATCCTAAGTTTAAAGGGAGTTTAAGTGCCGTGGGAAATAAATGTTCGAGAGATTTTTTGATTTTGATAATAGATACTGCCGCAGAAGAATCTAGTAAACAAAAAATCGAGATTGAAACCCTAGAAATTAAACTAAAAGGAGACCAATTTATTAAAGACATTAAAGAGAAATTAAAGAAAATGGAGGAAGAAGTTGTTAAATTTAAAAAGTTTACGTTGGATAAAAAGATATGGAAATATAAAAAAGATGTAGAAACATATAAGGAGACCAATACCTACCCTTATCTTGTTGAATCATACTATGAAGATCAGAACAAACTAGCAAGAAATAAGGGAAAAAATACCAATCGTCAGAGGAACAAATTTGTATCCTTTTCTAACACCTCGAACACTACTAGTAGTGATTCTGATAGCACAAATTCGGGAGGCAATCCCAACAATCCCAACAACCAGCCCCATTTTCAGAGAGGCCGGGGGAGGAAACCCCGCAACTGGCAGCAGGGGCCCCCCAGAATGCAAACCCGCAACTGGAGAGGTCCCCCGATGACATGGTAATCCCAGTTTTCAATCTATCAAACCATCAACTAACCAGGTTTGAAATGCAAGTCCTTAAAAAGGGCTTATTTTTTGTGCCCACGGCAAAAGCAAAGGATTTCGAAACTCAAATAGAATTACAGAAATTCTTTCGAGTTATTAGACTCCAATACTTTTTCAAAGATTCGCCTACATCGAATAAAAAACAAAGTATAACGGGTCTTAAACCACCCTCGATTTTTACTCCCCTCAATAGCATGGTATCTCCAGCTATATTAGCCTTCGAAAATAAAATCATCGAAGAAAGTAAAAAACTAATATCTTCTAACAATCGACACAAAGACAACTTGAGTCGAGAAGAAAGAAAAGCCCTACTATCACTACAAACGAATCAGACATTCCATATAAAACCAGCTGATAAGGGGGGAGGGATTGTCCTATGGGATAAATTGCTCTACGATAGAGAAATAGAAATACATCTTCAAAATCCCCTATTTTATCGCAAGCTCGATCGAGATCCTACTATGCGTCTCAAAGATGAAATCAAAAGTTTGATGAACCACGCAATGCAAGAAGGATGGATAGAAAAAGATGAACACACTTTTCTGGTCAAAGACAATCCGACCATTCCAGCTTTCTACCTTCTGCCAAAAGTGCATAAAAACGCAGTGACACCTCCGGGCAGACCTATCGTGTCTGCCATTAATTCGGTTTTGGAACCCCTGTCAATGTATTCAGTTTGGTTTCTGAGACCGTTTGTAAGAATTATTAAGTCTTTTGTTAAAGACACCACAAGCATGGTTAATATCATCAATGACTTACCATGTCAGAAAGACATTTTACTTGTAACACTAGACGTAATGGCTTTATATACAAGCATACCTCAGGGTGAGTGTCTGAAAATTATGGAAGAGGTCCTGAATAGAAGAACATCGACTCTTGATTCGGTCCCCACTTTGTTAATTTTGGAGTGCATTCGTTTAGCACTCACAGAGAATTTGTTCCTTTGTGATGGAGTTTTCTTTCGGCAAATCCATGGAACAAGTATGGGGGCCACTTTTGCCCCAGATTTCGCAAACTTGTACATGGACCATCACGAAACCACGTCTTTATACCATGCCAATAATCCATTCAAAGAACAGATGGGATATTGGTATAGGTATATAGATGATGTCTTTATGATTTGGAAAAGTGATGTAGCGAGTTTAGAAGATTTCCTGGTGTGACTCAATAATCAGAGCATGTATATAAAATTCACCATGACATGGAACCCATCGTCCATTCCTTTCCTTGACCTATTGATCCTCAAAACTGAAAGTGGCCAGTTGTCAACCACGTTGTTTAGAAAGCCTACAGACAAAAATACCCTCCTGCAATTCGAAAGCTTCCACCCGTTAGCCTTACGTGAAAATCTCCCCATCGGGGAATTTCTGCGTATTAGGAGAAACTGCTCCAACATAAGTGATTATGTAAAGGAAGGCAACGATTTGAAAGTAAGACTAAAAGCCAGGGGATACCCTAAGAGAATAGTACATGCTGCATATAAGCGAGCAAAACATGCAAATAGAGATAGATGCCTCCACCCGGAACCCAAAGTACAAAAAGAAAAAATAACATGTGTCACCACATTTAGTCCAATTAGCAATCAGCTTAGACGGACCATTAAAAAGAACTGGCATATCCTAAAAACGCTTGATTTTAAACCAGTAACCCCTCGTTTCGCTTTCAAGCGACAAAAGAATGTAAGAGATCTAGTAGTGCACTCTTACCCTAAGAAAGAGAAAATATCCACCCAGACCACCTTGTGGCAATTACCACCAGTAGTGGGACACTATAAATGCAGCAAGTGCGTTGCTTGTGCATCTACAACCAATTTGAAAGAAATTGACCTTAATGGAAAGAACTGGGTATTCCGCTCCTTCACCAACTGTGGATCATCATGGGTCATCTATGGAATTAAATGCCCATGGAATTTGATCTACATCGGTAAAACTAAAAGATGCATTAGACAACGAATTTGCGAACATAAATCTTGTCTGAAGAACAAAGTACCTAACAAACCGTTAGTTGCACATTATGAAACAAAAAAACACAAACATACTGACATCTTATGGTTTGTGTTACAAACAATCCCGGCAACCGAAAGAGGAGGTAGTAGGGAAATGTTATTAAGCCTGGGCGAACAAAGGTGGATTTATTCCTTGAATACAGCAAAAACAGGTTTGAACTCAGCGGTAGAGTGGAATTCCCTCATCACCCTAAGATAGTCCAGTTCAGAACTGATGATAGAGTATGCCCTAGATGATAGAGAGAACCTGCGGGCCTTCCGTGGCGCTGTTTCAAGTGTGCCTTTGTGTAGGTGTGGCTCATCTTTTAGGGCCGTGCCCTTTTTTCCCTCTCCCCCCCCCACTTGTTCCTAGAATGTAGGGCCATAGGTGGATACATAGCGAGGGGGGTTTTCTGCTACCAGGGTCCCTTAATAGGGGCCCCTCCTTGTCTTTGTCCTGTTTGTGCTTTCAAAAAATGTTTGTGAAAAGCTCAAGCTTTTCTGAAAAGCATCTTGTGAAAATTAGTAAGGCATAGGTGTCAAGTGTGTGTTTTATTGCGCATTTGTCACATAGTAGCTTGAGTTTTTCCTCTCACGGCCTTTGAGCAAGTTAATATTAGCTGGTGCTTTAAAAGCTCAGTGGGCTACGTTCACGTCAATGTCACGTGAACATTCCAGCCAATTATAAAATAAGGAGATATTTGCATAGATTCGAACACGACAGCCTAGACGCTTTTGTGAAGCCTCGCCGGACCTGGACAAAAATAGTAAGGTAAGCCCGACTCTCTAAAAAGCTTTGCCAAGTTTGCTAGACTGCCGCCCCGTGTACTAAGTTACACGTGGCCGATTATAATGGCAATACTGCTACCCCTGTTGTTGTTAAATGTATGGGACTTTCTTCCCAGTCGGTCGTGCGAATACTTAGGCGGGTTGTTGGGGGAGACATAGTGGTTCCAGATGATGGAGAGGCATTTGACTAAACCGCCCCCCATTTGTAATGTCTCCACAGGTTATCGGGGAAAAGCATTGAGTTACTTGACACGCATGTGTCTCGAGGGCTGTTCCCAACCTGTCAAGCTGTGTAGTATCTTGAAGTATTTTGAAGTACTGCCCGCGCACCGAATGGAACAAACTCTGTTACGGGTCCGCCACATTTAGCGGAAGTAAAGTAAGTCAGTGTGGGACTATGATTGTGTATCTAGCCTTCTTGTTTTTCAAAATATGCCCGAAATGGGGAAAACAAATGTAAGATAAAAATAGAAAAAAGGAAAAAAAGTAAAAAGCAAAAAGTCCAAGAAAACATTTTAATAAGTTTATGAAAGTATGAAACAATTTAGTAACATAGAGGATTAATTTACCTGTGTAGATAATGTAGAGAAAGTATGGGACATAAACTAAGGGGTGTTACTCCGAGCAAGTATGACACCAGGAGCATGTTGAGAGTGCTGTGTTCTGAACTAATATAAATCAAATGAACATGTACTAAAAGAATATTGGGTTCCTTATGTTAAATAGGTTTCCCATACAGCCAAGAAATAAGATAAACCAGAATTGATCCGTGACATCTGGGAAGCAGGAACTAAGACCTGCTATGACTAGGTGTCTCCTAGTATAAAGCTCAAGTCCAACCAGGACTGTAAGTAAAGGCGAGTGTGATCGATAGATCTAAATTGATTGTGAACAATTTAAGAGATTATGAGAATACGGTGCATTAAATAGATTAAAGAATAAAGAAAATGTTTTATCGTGTGATTAATGTATAAATGTATTCATGTTTGTTTTTAGATTATCCTGTTACGGGGGATTTGAAATAGAGATGTCCACCAACTAACAAGAAATTGTCTGTCCTGAAGAAGGCCTTAAAAAGTATTGGTTGCAGAGACACTAGGGATAGTGTTTTATCTCCTAAAATGGCCAAAACATGTCGACACTTGACAATAGACTAGCTAAAGAATATAGTCTGGTATTTGTAAACTACTGAATTGTTCAGAGTGGTTTTTCTACTAAGATAACAAAACCCCATATGAAACATTGTTTTTTAAGAAGCGAGCAAGAAGATATATTGATGTACCACGATTAATGTGTGTCCATTGATTTGTTTCTATCTCTCTCCCTTTTTTAACTTTTCTAAAGTGGTCTTAACACTTAATAAATTGATATGGGCATATTGAAAAATTGCCATGTTTAGTGTGTATTAATTGAGTTGAATGGTTCCGTTCCTTTTGCACAAAATACGAGATGTTTTGCATAAATCTGGCTTACTAAATTTGAGGTGAAAGCCATGTTCACAATAAATCTATAGATCATGTTGCCAGTACTGGTTGGACATAGAGTGGGGTAGTCAGTTTTTCTCAATTGTGTATTTCTATGATCAGGGTCCTGTCCACGACTCTCATGCTTGCCCCAGTGTCTCTCAAACCAATAGAAGACTAGCCATTCGGGAGGACACTTATCAAAAATCTACAGGTGTTTTGTGGGATTTATCCAGTACTTCTGCGTACTGGTCCCAGGCCCCAAGGTAAACTGGGGAAATCTCTGCAGGAGCACCAAATGTGATTCCTGTAGAGGAGGGGAGGACAGTGGCCTCCACCTCAGGCATGAAGTAAGGGTAGGCCAGGCTGACAGCCTAGACTCCAAGTCCTTACCTTTGCACTTGGGGTCACCCTTCTTGTGGTCCAGAGCCCAACAGTCCCAACAAGTGCCAGGAATGCAGGGTACGGTACTAAAGCCACTGGGAGCCTGCTTTACAGCAGGAGGACCACCACTCCTACTCCCACCCACATAGGCTTTATCCCCACTAGATTTTTGGGTCTCAGGAGAGGAAGGTTTAGATTTACCTGACTGCGACTGCTTTAGAGACTCCTCAGACTTCTGAGAGGCCGCCTTTTCTTTGTCTTTGTCCTTCCCACTGGGTTCCTTAGGGACACCCGGTGGGAGGCCCACTTTTCAGACAACCTGGCCTGCTTAAAGGGATCTAAAATGTTGTGGTCAGCAACATACTGACGCAGCTCTGGTGAACAGGCTTCCGAAAAATGCTAAAAAAAGACAAAAGGTGGGACAATTCAACAAAAGTTTTCACGTTGTAACCATCAATCCACCCCATCATGTTCATATGTGCAGCGCTCACCCAGTCAATCCAAGATACATTCTCTTTTTTCTTATATTCATTGAACCTTTTAAGGTATTGTGTAGGTGTCTCGCAAAACATGGCAATCAAAGCAGATTTCATGCACTCATTTCTTCCCTTTCTTCACACTCAGTTTCAGAATACAGTCATAACCCGTCTGAGGCACTCTGCTTAACAAACACTTAGCCCAATCTCTTTTATCAACATCATGGATTCCACAAGCCATTTCAAATGCTTCAATCCATTGGAGGATCTCAGAACCCTCCACATACACACCAACCAAATCTTTCATAAACTTGGTGGCAGGGGACCTGACACTCTCAGCTGGTTTAGCTGATGTCTCCACTCTAGCTTTCTCCAACTGGATTCTTAGACATTCAATATCCCCATCTTTGAGTATCACTTGCTGTGTCAACTCCTCTGTCTTAAGTTCAGCTTCATTTTCCAACGTTTTATATCCAAAGGCCAATTTTATTCTCAATAATTCAAGTTCCAAGGAATTCCCTGAAGAAACATTGTTGAGTTTTGGAATAGACGCAGCAAGAGTGGTGGCACTCGCAGAAATAGATTCAGTAACAACCCCAGAGGCAGGGTCCTCAATGGTTGCATCCCCCCTCCATCAAGAGCTTCACAATCAGTCTGATAGTCTACCAGGGCAGCTATCAGCTCTGGCCTAGACTCATCTTCAAAGTCTAACTCCCTGGCTTCACAAGCACTCTGGAGAACCTCTAAGCTCATCCTAGTCAATTTACCATTTGCAATAGATTCCATTGCTTGTAATGTAGTTATCTAATACACAACTAAACCTCGATTTTAACAGTGTGGATATTTTGTAAGAGGCAAGGTTACACACTGATTCTTAAAACCATAAGCATCCCACTGCTGCCACCAGTGTAAAGACTTGAGGGGGGGTCATCTGTACTCCTGCCCTCTATATGGCAGAGTAGAAGCACAGAGCACCTGTCACGCTTACCTGAGTCTCTGCAGGAGCAATGGAGTCTTCAGTTCCTTCTCTGTTTCTACACAACCCCTCTGTTAGTGGGAAGTCTGACCTGCCAAAAGAGTGAATGATTAGGGTTGAATTAAAGGGATAGCCTACCCTCCTTCTCCCTCCCATCCCCCCTAGATACCTAATTCACTACAGTGCATGTCTCACCTGTGTGTTTAATTTAGTGCACACTCTATCCTGCTCATGCATGGGCGCTATTTCTTGGGAGCTGCTCCGGAGTTGCTGTCCTTGAGAACTGCCTGCAGCAGTTCGCTGCTTTAGTTCCACGAGTTTGTGTTAACCAGTTACTGCACTGGGATTTCAGTTCAGGTAAGTTCAGGTAAGTAGAGTCACCAAGTCCGTGACTTCCCAGGTACCTCACTGGGGTTATTCAAATATGATGTTTCCGATCTGCCGTGGCGCTTGCTGATTTGAGTGCCAGTTCACAGCACCGGACTGCAGCAATAGCGGTGAGCAGAGATGGCGGAAGAGTTCTAATGTCTTTTCTCTTTCCTTGCAGGGTACCCGAGTTGGGTGAAAGGTGCGCGAGATATGGTGGACAGCGGGTTCCTGCTGCAGGCGATGCACGCGGTAAGTTTTACAGTTCTGCCTTAAAGCATGCTGCACAGAGATTTGCAGGCACGAGAAACTCACTGTCCGCTAACTGCTTTCTCTCTCTTCTTCTCATTGCAGGACCGATGAAGCGAGCGCGGACTCCGGCCATCGGAAGAAGCCGGATCGGGAAAGAAAACTGGAGACTGAAGACCAGGCGGCGGTAAGCGTGTGCTCTCGAGCTTATAGGAAGCACACGAAGCACATACTGATCTCTGGGCGTGGCTTTTTAAGGCAGCCACGCCCAAACACTAGAATGCACTGTAGTTTCCAGGATGCCAGGATGTTCCACAATGTCCATATTGGAGTGGCAGGAAGTGATGTAAAAACCAGGTAATAGTATGTAACTTCCTAAGTGATGAGTGTTTGGTTCTGAGTGACTGCTGTGAGTGTTTTGAATGCCAGGACTTTACCCACTTTGCCCCTACCTGATTTCCGAGTTTAGCAATCATGACAGCACCCCAGGGAAGATTCTCTATTGTTGGTAACAATGGATGAGCAATCAACGCTTAGCTCTCAGGAGGTGATGTGGGCTGGTTCTTAAGTACAGTATAGTCCCCAAACCCCCACAAAGGAATGTCCACACACTGTGTTAGCGATAGCACAGTTCTTTATATAAATAAGATAAAAGTTATATACACACACAATAACACACTTTGTGCTCAGGCAATACTAAAATGATAAATATGTATAATATCTATGTGGTACCACAATTCACTCTTGGCTCCTTTAAACTACACCAACTGTTGACAGTTGCAATGACATACAAGTCTAATAGCAATGTGAACCAACACCAGACATTGGAGGGAAACAAGTGGTTAAGCAGCAGAATAATTTGTCCCGCTACACAGACACAGTTCTGTATGAGGATCCCCCCACCTGGGCAACCTGTAAATAAAGTATATTGACAAGCCCAGTCCATGTATTGTTTAGCAGAGTCTTGTTCCCTTCTAAAAATGTTCTACTACCCCAATGTACCTGGTTTAGCAGACTTCGTCGACGGGTCATCGACGGATCATTCTTGAGTGAACTCCCTTTAAGGCAGGAACCACCAATCGTCGAGATTCCTTGAAGAAAAGGGGAAAAATGTTGTCGAGAGGGCAGCTTCAGCCTTCGCGGTGCTCGTCGGCGATCGAGGACATCCTGCAAAGATGAGGCGTGTGGTGCACCTTGGCGACGATAGTTAGTTCCACAAAGTAGATCAATGAAGAACGTAGGCCCAGCAAGGGCGTTGAGTCATCGGTGGTTGGCATCAGCGATCGGGACTCGACCACGACTGGCTTTCAGATCTTCATCGGCAGTCTTTGAGGACTTCGGGTGGCGGGAAACCCACCGGCAGATTCTCCTTGATTCGTTGGCGACCTTGACTTTCTCCGGCGGGACAAAGTGGGCGACGGTGATGAGCAAGGGAGTCCTTGATTTCAAAGTGTCTTAGGCAATGGAGCGTCGCGGCCTCCAGTCGATGAGGTTACAGCAGTCCTCCGAACCTTGGTCGACAGTGATGGTCATTGACAACCTGTCACTTCACTTCAGATTCCTCAGTGGTCCAAGTCTCCGGTCGGCAGGCTTTTGATTACTTACTTCCAGGGAGCCTTGGTGAAGGTTAGCTGGTGCATGATGTTCTCTCGTAGCTCGGGAAGAGGTCTCCTAGCCCGGTCCTCTCTTGGATCAGTTCTTGGAGATAGGACAGCTTTTGGATTGCGTCAAAGGAAAGCAGCAGTAAAGCCTTCTTCTTCCAGCTAGGCTTCAAGGTAAGCATCAAGTTTCGACGTCAGCTTCTGAGCAATTCCAGTAAGTGAGAGGTCCCCAGATATACTGTTCTGTCTCTCATTCACACTGCTGAGCCAGGCTCAGGCAGCCAATCATTCAGAAGGGCATTTAGCAGGCAGGCAGCCAATCCGGCACACAGTGCATTCAGGCCATTCTTCTCCATCCAGACACTCACAACAAGGAATGTGGATTGGGACAAGTACCCTGGCATTCAGTACTCCACACTGCATTCATACCAGTTTCGGGCAGGGCTGTCTAAGTCATTGTGTCACACACCAGAAAGCAGACACCCATAACATGAAATGTATATTGGTCACACACTCAATTCACCCAGGTCCCAACTCTAGGGTGTACCCATAACATACAGACACTGGGAAGGATCCAGACAGTCTGGCCTGGACTTCCCCACAATACCATTTATGTAACTTCCACCCAACAGCCAGTCAGGGGAAGCGACAGAGTCAGGGCTTCCCAGGACTTTGGGAAAACAAGGTAACAGGCAATAGAAAGCAAGACTCCACAGGGGCCATCGTGGCTCCTATCAGGAATCAACTGATTCCAATGGCAGGGCCTGGGTATCCCAAAATGGAGGATACTCAGAGCACCTATCAAATTCATCATGAAGCTGCCACCAGCCCATACCCTGCTCTGTGGGCCACACACAGGTGTCCAAAAAATACACGAGGTGTACAGGGTTGTACGCCCACCAATGGGTGTCATAAGGGTATCCCAATGGTCTGGACACCAATCCAAAGAGAGCAAGAACCGCACTGCCAGGAGTCCCACATGGAATCCTGTGCAGAAAATAAAGGGAGTACAGGACAAGGACATGGAGGCCCTGTCCCTTCAATGCATTTCCAGCATCACAACATACCACTTGGTGCGGGTCAAAAGTCGGGACGAATGGAAGACCGCTTTCTGCACCAAGTTCAGCC
Source organism: Ambystoma mexicanum (assembly GCF_040938575.1). NCBI lineage: Eukaryota > Metazoa > Chordata > Amphibia > Caudata > Ambystomatidae > Ambystoma > Ambystoma mexicanum. The sequence continues at coordinate 969,779,387 of NC_090931.1, read as the reverse complement.
TCTACGAATACCAGGTGATGCCCTTTGGGCTGTGCAATGCCCCAGCTGCGTTCCAGTATTTTATGAAGGACGTTCTGCGCGAACCTCTGGACGTGTGTACCATCGTCTATATAGACGACATCTTAATCTACTCTGCCATGCCTCAGGACCAAGTATCCCACGTGACCGTGCTAAAAAAACAGCATAAATTGGATGCAAAGCTGTAGAAGTGCCTCTTTCACATCTCAGAAGTTGAATTCCTGGGCTTTATATTGACTCCAGGAGGCATCCGGATGGACAACTGGAAGGTTGACACGATCCTCAATTGGCTTTCACCCACGTCAGTAAAAGGAGTTCAGAGCTTCTTGGAGTTCGCAAACCTTTACCGCTACTTCATTCCTGGTTTTTCTCATCTGGTACATCCAATCACTGCATTGCTCCATAAGAACAAAAGATTTGATTGGTCCATAGAAGCGGAGCAGGCTTTTCAAGCATTAAAGCACAAGTTAACCATGTGTCATGTCCCGCCTTCCTCTGCATAGGTGTCAAGACACCGGCCAGAAGACCCTGGAGGCTGCCCTGGTGCCTGTCCCAACATCAGGCGGGCCGCCATCACAGGCGGACTACAATACCCAGGAGTCTCAGGGGTAGAAGGTCACATGATGCACATGCAACGTGCTCTGCGCGTTCTCCAGCTTAATCTATAAACATCAGAGCCGGCCGCGGCACAGTGCTCCTTAACCATTGTGGTTTCCTCTGAGTGCTTACCTTGTGTTTTCTGTACGTTGTTTTCTGGCTACCGACCTTGGATTGCTTACGAGTCTGTGTCTCTGGATCATCCTTGCCTGCTCCCGGCGATTGCTTCCCTCAGACCGCTTCCCTTTGGTGTTCTGACTTACTGCTTCCTCCACAACTACACAACTGCTTTGCCCTGTGTTTTTGGCGCTTTCCCGCTCCTGTCCTGTATCCTCGCTCTGGCGGCAGCACTGCCTTTGAACACTGGACCTTTTTTATAAGCTAATTTCTCTGCGACCACCCTATTTCTCCTGTCTCACGGTTATTCCCACAAGACGCTCTGCTGCACACCTCCATTGGATGTCACCTCGGATTCTCATCTAGTTTTCTATGGACGCTTTGCTGCTTTCTCTTCTTCTACAGTAACCTGTGGGGACACTCTGCTGTTTATAGGAACAGGTTACCACCAGAATCTGCTTTTGGACTTTTTGGATGGAAGCTCTGCTGCTGTGTTCAGGACTCTTCCCCCCTTAGCCTGTGCCCTCCTGCCATTCAGGTTAGATTCCCCTCCCTCACAGACTGTCTCCAGGGACTTGGCCTTTCTACCTCTATTGACAAAGCTGCACTCCTTCCCCGAATTCAAGTAGGTTTCCAGCTTCTCCATAACACCCAGCAGGTAAGAGTGTGGTTCGGAGGGTGGTGCAGTGGGGACCTGTTCAGTCTTTTGTGGCCAGTCACTGAAACTTGGTATTATGTCTTTTTCTAGCTCTGTTGCTGCTCCTGCCTTTTCACTCAAGCCCCTAGATTAGCAGGTGTGTTACAATCCTGCGGCTGCGCTCTTGAGGGGAAAGTCTTTTTATCATTGTGTTCCAGAGTGCCCCGTTCTTCTCTGGATTGTGGTTCCGTTCCACTCCCCCTTGAACCACGACACCACAGCACCCATCTTGCAACACCCAAAGCCGGATCTCCCTTACGTTGTTGAAACAGACGCTTCCAATGTGGCCATGGGAACCATCCTATCTCAGAGGAATCCAACGACTGGCCAACTACACCAGGTGGTCTTCTGGTCAAAGACATTTTCACCCGCAGAGTTGAATTATGCCATCACAGACAAGGAACTCTTGGTAATCAAGGCTGCCTTCAAGGAATGGAGACACCATATGTTGGGTGCAAGACCTCCCATAACCGTAATCACAGACAGTCGGAATCTACAGTATCTGCGCTCAGCGAAAGCACAATCCTCGCGTCAACTGAGATGGGCCCTATTCTTTGCAGAGTACAATGTTGTGGTAACATACAGGTCCCGGGTACGCAATGGCAAGGCTGATGCCTTATCACATTTGGGGGAAAAAAAGACAGTGCTTATGCTGCCCCAGATACGGTGGCCCTCATTCCCGCGGACAAATTGCTATGCACCACCAACTCTGCACCCGTGCCATTAGATGAGTTACAAACAGCAGTAATACAAGCAATGCCAGCAGATGAGCAAGAAGTCTGGCCAGGAAAGGACGCCCAACGGGAACTCCGAGAAGGTCTACCCTACCATCACAGTCGACTATATCTCCCAGACTCAGCACTACAGGCTCAGGTGTTATCCAGCTATCACAAAACACTTGTAGGGGGACACCCGGGAACCACAAAGACCATGGCCAAGGTCCAACAACATTACTGGTGGCCGACCTGGTGCAAGGATACCATGCAATATATTCAAAGGTGTGCGTGTGTGTGCAGAACAAGGCCCAGAAACAGAAACGTTCAGGCCTCCTGCAACCTCTAGCGGTACCGCCAGAACCTTGGCACACTGTGCCTTTGGACTTCATCACCAATCTACCCTTGTGTAGTTGTTTTAATACTACACTAGTGGTAGTGGACTTGTTATCTAAAATGCCACACTTTGTTGCCCTCAAAGGGCTTCCAAACGCCAACACTTTGGCCAACACCTTCCTGAAACAAATTGTCAGTCTTCATGGTTTCCCCTCTGTGGTGATTTCCAATCGAGCTAGTCAGTTTGTATCCCAGTTTTGGAAAAGGTGTTGTGATCTGGCTCAGATTGATGTACGTTTATCAACGAGTCACCATCCCCAAACAGATGAGCAAATAGAAAGAACCAATCAAACCTTAGAGCAATATTTCTGGTGTATGCTCTGTCAAACTGAGTAGGGATGGCTCAATCTTTTGTGGATTGCTGAATATGCATACAATAATTCCAAACATGCTTCCACTGGGTATAACCCTTTCTACATGCTACATGGCCGGCATCCTCGCACTTCCCCTATGACCCTCATGAGACTCTAGAAATACCGGCAGTCATGGCTTTACATGACACTATTCACCGGACCTTGAAACAAGCTGTAAAACACCTGTCAGCTCCTAAGGAAGCCCACAAAAAGTTTGCCAACCATGGCTGAAGGGACTCCCCTCGCTACCAGGTGGGCAACTAAGTATGGCTAGCTTCTAAATACATCCAGTTAAAAGGACCCAGGAAGTTTCACCCCAAGCTCAGCAGTGATCAGCCATGTTACCATGAAATTGACATTACCCTCTACTATGCATATAAACCCTGTATTCCACGTCTCACTGCTCAAACTCGTCCAGCCAGATACACGTGTCATAGTTCCACCATCCCCATTGTCTGTAGACAGTGAACCGGAGTACGAGGTTAAAGACATCCTCGATTCTAAAATTAGGAGATGCACCTTATATTATCTGGTAGACAGGAAGGGCTATGGGGTTCCGGACCGCTCATGGGAACCCGCCAGGAATGTACATGCTTCACGATTAGTGGCTAGATTCCACCGTAATAATCCCACCAAATCCGCCCCGGTGGCCTCCCCTTAGGAGGGGCTTTGAAGGGGGGTACTGTCATGATCACCATCATGATCACCAAACATTCTCCCCCATGTACTGGTTCCACGGGCACTCTCACCACCACCAACATGATTCCAAAGAAGGGAACATTCATCATATCCAGGGTTAAGGGGACAAAGGGAAATCAATACTGTACCACCTTGTGGTGCACCTGGCGCTTATCTGGGCTATGATCATGTTTGTGCATTATTTCTGCTGACTTAAAAACTTTCCAAGATGGCGGCCATGAAATTCATCCTATTTCCACCAAGATGGCTGACAGTGAAGCTATCACACACCTTCTGGAGGTATACACTAGTGTGCAAGGGTGGGTATGTAATCCACACCCATGCGAGGTTCCTCGCTTCGCGTTACTTTGCAATAGCATCGTGACGCTTACTCTGGCGCTCTGTGGACCTGAAAAGAAAAGGACAAGTTAGGAGGGATGCGACCTGCTCAGGATTACCAGTGCAATCTTTAATACTTACCGGCTGGGTCTCTCCACCTCACCGCTTTCGCGAATTCAGCATCACCTGTCCTCCAGGGCCATCAGCTCATGGCAGCATCGCGCTCTAAGGCAGCTCTCTCCGATTCGCTCTGTGGCATGCCTCTGCTCCCAGAACCTGCAAGAAGAGAAAGTAAGCACCTGGCAGCAATGTAAACGCATGTGCTGTCAATTCAAACACGAGCACTGCACAAAACCACCCATATGCAACAGTGCATCATGCGCAGATGTGACAGACAGGCGCTGCAGTTTAGCAGGAAGAAACAAGCTAACAAATCAAGGCAAACTAGAACCTTGATGGACTTTGGGCACAAGCTAATAAATCAGGGTTAACTAGTACCTTAATGGACTTTGGACAAACAAGAAGCTAACTAACCACAGCGAATATCACTCTGGTTTCAAGCAAGGAAAACTCAGCGACACTTATCCCCAACAGCAAAATGAACATTCTCCTCTCCATAAGCCGCAGCAGGTCAGGGCTTGCTTGCCCATGTGACGCAAACGGGCCAATGCAGAGGGACAGGCAAACCAACGCGCCCCTGCTCAGTCAGCAGGAAGGAGAGCACAGCAGTACCACCCACAGGTTAGTTCAGTCAGCCCAGGGTGGGGAGTTTGGGGAATTACCAGTTAAACATCTGACACCCGTGTTCTTGCCTAGGGAGGAGCCCAACCCTGAGCAGCAGCTACACTGCGCAAGACAGCCGAGGGGTTCGGAGAGCCAGATGCTCCTTCAGGGCATCAGGTAAGCATTACAAATAGCCAATCATCCTGCAGTACATTGGTTTGTGATTCGATGGTGGGTGACAAGTACTCCACACTAGATAGTGTGAAGTCCAGATCATGGACACTTTCGTCGATCAATTATGAAGATGCTTCAGTTATTTTAGTCTGTGATATTTCCAGATTTTTAACATGTATTGGGGAAACAGGTAACATTGTGTCTTTCTCTGATTGACAATTTTTAGAGGGTGCAAATTCCTTGAGTGGGTCTGCAAATAATTCTGAAACATCTTCTGTGTTGTCAGTCTCTTCTGGGGGACATTGTGTGGTATAACAATGATTCATGGTTACTTTCCATGGTTCACTGGTTACATTCAGTTACATTCAGTTCAAATTCCATCCACTGGGCATCTGCATCCGGACTCTGAATCATGAGACCAGCATTCTGAGCTTCAAAATGTAGTTGCTCCCTAGCGCGGTTGGTTTGGCAAGCTACATCAGTAGTTTGTGGTGTGGTCTTTCCGCTCCTCTTCTTCGTAGGCCTCTAATCAATTAAGGAAAACATGCTAAATTTATAGAATAAATGAATTACAACCTCAAAATGTAATATCAATTATATAACTTCTAAACAACCTCTTTAAAAAAATCAAAATCCTGTTTGTTATTTACCCTTGCTTCCCTATTGTGTCTTGATACAGGCAATCTTGATTTGCCGACTTCAACACCCAGCTGAAAAAGAGCCTTTTGAAAATGTATAAACCAATCATTTTACTCTTCCATTTCAAGATACATATATAAATATGGACAAATACAACCTAATTTCAGCATGATAAACCATTATTACATAAGAAAAAATACATGAAAAGAAAAATGGATGATAAATGGATATTAAATTTAGTTGTACCTACTGACATTGCTCTAAATTTGTCTGTCAGCCACGCTTCTTTTCCTTGTATATTGCAGCTCCCTCCAACATCCAAGTGCCATTAGAATCAGAGGCTGCTCTGCTCTGTGCACGCACACGTGGGAACTTCATTTCCCAGCACCCCTTGTAGTCCAAGCAGCCGTTTTTATTTTTAAACTCGGCGCGAACGCGCCAGCCCGAAAGCATAAAGGCAGTCTGTGGCAGTTTGTAACGGATGTCACCGTGACCCCCTTCACCACACAGGTTTATCTGCTATGGGCCTCCAGGAAGTCCTTGCCGCCATTGCTGCTGCTCGTAACCTCTTAGCTAAAAAAAACCTCTTCACTTGCAGAATTCCCCATCTTGAAGGTAAGCTGCTCCAGTCCCTCCCCTCCTGAGGCAATTCTAACTCTGCCCTCTCCTCTGCCTTCTTCACTATTGTCCCTGACCCAGCTACCTACAGATTCTCCAACCGAATGTCCTGCTGCCAATTACCCACCCCCAACCAGTACACTTTGCTGTCTACTACTAAACACCCAGTCTCTCTTTAACATGCCTTAGAAGTTAACCATTAGATAGCCGATAAGGACCGTGATCTCTGCACGCTAACAGAAACCTGGGCCTCCAGTTCTGCCGGCCCATCCTTCAACTTAGCTATGCCAGATGGCTACACTCTATCCCACCACGACCGTATGACTGGGAGAGGCGGTGGGGTTGCTTTTATACTCAAGGACTCCCTCTCGACCTGGGTTGTCCAAAACCTGAACTTCGATGGGGTTGAGGCCCTGCACATAAAAATTGGAATGAACGCCAAATCTACGGCCAACTTCCTTCTTATATATCGTCCGCCTTCACTCTTAGGTACCTTCATTGCTGCCCTCTCGAACTACGTGTTATCATTCTTAAAACCCAAAACACGATGTATTCTCCTTGGAGACTTTAACTACTGGCTAGGCCACAGCGATGACCTGATGGCTGCTGAATTAGAAGCAACCCTTTCTGATCTAGGCTTCGTGCAACAAGTCCATGCCTCCACCCACCAATCAGGCCACACCCTGGATTGGGTTTCCTCTGTTAACACTCAATGCTATGACACTCAGACTAAGCCATGCCCCTGGTCGGATCACTTGTTTGTTCATTTCTCCATCATGGTACCATTCCCAGAAAAACTCAAGACACACAAACCCAACTTTATTACCACGCGTAATTTCAAACATATCACCAAGGACAAAATTGAACATCTCATAGACCCTGCAATTAACTTCACTGAGCACACCTCCTTACTGGACAAGTCTTCCATCCTTATTGCCAACTTTGCCAGTATTTCCTCGACCCTGGCACTGCCCAAGTATACAAAATCTCTAGGTCCCAACAGAAGTAATCTATGGTTCACCAAGGAACTACAAAACTCAAAATCTCTCACTGCCAAGTTATTCCATCAATGGAAAGCTAACCCCAACACACTCAATCATGATGCATACAAATCAGCTTTTAAGTCCTATAGAACGGAGTTAACGGCTGCAAAAAAGTCATACCATAACCTTCAGATTCACAACGCTAAATCAGACACGAAAGAGCTTTTCAGGATCCTAAAAGAATCAGAATCTACCCCCCAACCTCAGGGACAATTGCCACCGTCAGACAATAATTGCTGCCAACAAGTCCACAATGGAATGCATAACAAACTTTTGGGCATCAGAACCGATATTGTGCTAAAACAGGCCCCCAACCTGGACCCTGACCATAGCAAACCGTTTAACAGAAATCCTACTGTCACTGAATTTAATTTCCACCCAATTTCAGAGGCTGAGCTGAAGACCATCATTGAACAACTCAAGCCCACCAAATGTAAGGGTGATCCCTGCTCCTCCATTATCATAAAATCTTGCCCTCTTCCATTGTTAAAAGGTATCTGCAACTTCACTTATGCATCCCTATGAGAGGGCTGAATTCCTGACAATCTCAAAACTGCATGGATCACTCCCATTCTTAAGAAACCCGGCCTCGGCCCTGAAAATCCGCTCAACTATCGCCCAATTACTAACACTCAATTCCTTCTGAAAATCCTTGACCGCGTAGCTTACTCTCAAATAGCTCTTCATTTGAATCAGCATCCCATCTTGAATATTTACCAGTCAGGCTTTAGACAGGGCTATGGCACTGAGACATCCCTTCTGGACCTCAAGTCACGTCTCCTTGCAAGCATGGACAAAGGTCTAGCCACCCTTCTGGTCTCGTTGGATTTATCCGCAGCCTTCGACTTGGTCGACCATTCCATCATGGTGGCTAGAATGGTAGAGGTTGCCAACTTTTCACCCTTCGCAGCTTCGTGGATTAACTCTTTCCCGGCGAACAGACAGAGTCAAGTCTGCCTCAGGGACTCTGAAGCGGACCCAATCCCGGTGCTTTTGGGGTTCCCCAGGGAGCTAGTACATCCCCCTGCCTCTACAACATTTACACAGCTCCCTTTTCTAAGATGCTTGAGGAGGAAGGTATCTGTTTTTCAAATTACGCTGATGACACACAGGTTATACTCTAACTCTCAGGTGTGCATTCCCAGGATTCACAAGAGCTAAACAGAATCTTTGCCTTAATCGAAAATTGGATGATGGCTAACAACCTTGCTCTGAACAAAAGCAAAACTGAGCTTATGATTGTGGGCACTTCCAATTATCTCGCCAAACTGGATCCCACTTATAAATAGTTTAGGCTAGGCCTAGTGGATATTTCTCCCCAATCAAAACTAAAAACTCTAGGTGTGGTTTTGGACCACTCTCTTAGCATGAGAGCTCATGTGTGCAGTGTCATCTCCACCTCCTCTTATTATCCGAAGCTACCTACTCATTTGAGAACTTTTATCTCACAGGCAAACGCTGAGACCATTGCGAGAGCTATTGTTGGTGCAAATATCGATTACTGCAGCAGCCTTCTGGTTGGGCTGGGTAAAACCGATTCCAATAGACTTCAAATAGTCCAGAACGTGGCAGTTTGTGTAGTTACGGGTCTAGCCCGGCGTGATCACGTCTCAGCTGCTTGACGCACCCTACATTGGTTGCCTATCGAGGCACGTTCTAAATTCAGTCTATTAACGATAGTCTTTAAATGCAGACTTGGCAAGATGACATCCAGGATAAAGTCAACCCTAGGGCACTCAGATCAAGCAATCAGAATCTGCTAGCCCTACCTCGTTGCAAACTCAAGAAGGTCGATAACGGGGCCTTCTACACTGCGGCACCCAAACTTTGGAATTCCCTTCCACAGGCCCTCAGACAGCTCCCCTCTATTAGCTCGTTCAAGAAGGCCCTTAAGACCTGGCTCTTTTACTGATCATTTACTCTCACATCGACCCCCACCTCGGATTTGGCGCCCTCATTCCTGACGATTTGATCTTATTTGTGTTTCTTTCTTGTCTGTTTGTCATGTATGCGCCCTCACGCCTCAGGGGTCATGGCTCAACGTTAGAAATTGATCAAAGTAAAGTAAAGTAAAAATGTCATTGTTTGGTCGTCAAATATAATGTTGAATACTTTAGGTTCCGATTAGAACGAGACATTTTTTCAAATACCAGAAAAAATATTTTGTCAGTGATCCATAGAAGTTATAATGATGTAGGAGAACAACATACATATTTAGTGGTCTCAGTTGTCAAACATGCAATGTATAAAGAGGAAATTAACTCATTACTTGGATTACGAGGGCAAACTGTCGCTCGAAGTTGGTGTATAATGACCATCATCATTTGCAACACACATCTTATAAGGCAGGCTGCCCTGAAGCCATGCAGCTGGGTAATGCATAGTGGTGTTGTTTCTTCATTAGCAATGTAGGCCAAACAGCCAGTGTTTTCTCTGCAACAGCAGTTCTTCACCAAATTTGGCATAACCTCACAATGATGGCAGGTACACCAGGTGGAAACATCTTCCATGCGACTGGGATCAGGCTCCAGGGATTTCATGTGATTACCCATCATTCCGACTTCTTTCTCTTTCATCCATTTCATCTTCTGAAGATTCAGGCTCGTACAAATAGAACTGAATTGTTCCTGAATTTTGAAGAAGTATTTATTTATTTGGGGGCGTGGCTTGGCGGCCATGCGAGAGTGAGCAGACTCCGAGGAGCTCCCACCAGATCCGACCAGAGATCCTGAGAAAGGCGTATTTCAGTAAATAAAAAGACAACAAACGCGAGGAAAAGGCGTCGGAAGATCCAAGGCACACACGGGAGAAGACCCGAGGAAAAACGGAGACCAGAAGGGTGAGAACGAGAAGGGAGAGAAGCGCGCGGCACCACCAACAAAATGGCGGACGCGCAGAGTTGAAAAGAGAACCTCGTCCCGAAGCACGAAGAGGGCCGAAGAGCAAGAGCAGAACCGGACGAGACAACTGATCGAAGTCCAGCGCAGGCAAGACCGAAACACCACCGGAGTGGCAGAAACCCGAGACGCCGACTGCAGGGATTGCCGCGTAATACCGACCCGGAGAAGGTGAAGACGGCACGGCTCGAGAACGGGGAGAGGCCCGCGGACCGGAGCTGGAGAACAGCTTTTCCCAGCCGAAGCGGAGACGAGCAGCAGCAGCAGCGGCAGCAGGATCCCGGCGGTACTACGAAGAACCTGAGCGGAGAAGAAGCGAAGGCGAGGCGAGGGGCGACCCACAGATCGAACCCCAGAAGAGCGAAGGTGAGAGATAACGGCGGAGAGTCAACAGGGCGACGTGGGACCCCGAGAGACGAGGTGGTGAAGACCGGGAATCGACCCGAAGACCGGACCGAGAGAGCCCCCCCTTGATGCAGAAGCGGCGGAGGCCCAGCTGAACAATCGGAGAATCGGAAAGCGAGGCAGAACGGATGGAAAGCGGCCCACAGACCGAACCGAGGCAGATTCCCTCGCGTTGAAACGGAGGTGAGCGACAGCGACAGCGGGACAGCGGAGCAACGAGGGAACCCACAACGGCCAGACCATAGAAGAGCTTCCCCCGACCGACGCGTAAGAGAGCAGCAACGACAGATTGGAGTGCCGAAGAGGAGCCCTTACCTGCCAGTCCGGAGCGGAACCGAGGGGGACAGCAGATCAACGCCCGGCATAAGCAGGATCGAGGCGTCACCCGACCGACAGCGAGACGAGGCACTGACGGCAGCAACGGGAGGGAAAGCCCGAGACAGCACCACGGAAACGGCGCGACATCGAACGAGGAAGGGGGAAGGCGTCGAGACCTACGGTCAGGAAGCAGCCCACAGATCGGACCGAAGAAGAGCCCTTCCCTGTCGCAGAGGTGACTAGCTGATCCTGAGAGGAGAGGCAGCGAAGAGACACAGGAACCAGGCCCAGGGAACAAGAAACATACCGCAGAGCGGGTCAGGGAAGCCGAGACCCAACTCTAAATACCCAAAGAGAGGGGGAAGAGAACACCGGAAAGAGACACGGCAAACGGACAGAAGGGGTAAAGTCACAGGGAGATATCGCTTAATAACAAGGTAACACACACAGGAAGAGCAGAAACGAGTGGGGGAACTGAAAAGGGACCCACTGCAGCGCAAACGGAGCCAAACGGAACAGGACCCAACTACAGGCCAAGAGCAGTGGGCATTAACATGCCAGACAAGCCTAAAAGCGGCAGAGGGAAACAAACAGTCATGGAGACATACACCCGGAAGAACGACGGCCAGCAGCCGGGGGCTGAGGAGAAAGACATGCCGGAGTCATATGCCACGCAAGGAGAGATCAGGCAAGTGGAAAGCAGTATACTGGAAGCCATAGGGGCGTTAAAGACGTCGATAGAAGGAAAGCTAGATGCAGTGATGGTAGATGTGGGACTTCTCAGACAAGACACGAGAAATCTGGCGGAAAGGATGACAACAGTAGAACAACAAGCACAGAGTAACTCAGTGGAAGTGTCCGCCTCGCGAACACAAATGTCGGAAGCACTGGAAAGAATTAATATACTAGAACGCAGAGTGGAAGACGCAGAAGGCAGGGCCCGACGCAACAACGTACGAATAGTGGGGCTGCCAGAGGGAGAGGAAGGAAGGGACCCCACGGACTACATAGAGAACCTCCTGATCCAAGAAGTAGGGGCAGGGACCCTGTCCCAGGGCTTCGTAGTAGAAAGGGCACACCGAGCGCTGACTAGAAGACCGCGCCCAGGAGCACCACCAAGACCAATGATAGCAAAAATTATGAACTTTAAAGATAGGGAGAAAATCCTGACTTTCTCGAGAGAAGGAGGGAACATCACAAGGAACGGGGCCAGGATAACAATATATCCAGACTATACGGTACTGGTGCAAAAGCAGAGGGCCCAGTTCTGGCAGACTAAGGAGCGCCTCCGGGCGGCAGGGGTGAAATTCATGCTGCTGTATCCAGCCAAACTAAAAATACTGCATGACGGGAAAACACAGATCTTCGAGACAGCGACCGATGCCCAGGAGTGGATGGATCAGTGTGGGATTCCACAGCCGGCAGAGAGGAACGAGCGAAACAGAAACCACCCCCAGCAAAACAGAGATTAGAATCGAGCACAACAAACATACCTAACGCTACGGGAGCAAGAACGAGACGGTAGAGATGCCCTACCGGGAAGTTATGAAAAAAGCAACCGACAGCCACCAAGTTGAAAAGCCCATAGCAAAGAGACTCACAACGGGAGCACGAGACTTGGAGAAGGGGAACCGCCAAGACCCACAGAGAGGCCCCAGCAGAAACAATGTTCATAGTGTCAGTTTCAAGACACTACGCCGCGACAGGCAAGGCCGAGGAGGAGAAAACGGCACCTGGAAAGCGACGGAGCCCGAGCAGAGGAGAGGAGGCTGGGCGTTTGTTGACGTTATTTAGGTTAACAGTTATAACAGTTGGGAAGTTAAGGCAAAGCCCACAAAGAGAGGAGGAGAGCAGAACAAGAAATAATAGTTGTCACACACAAAGAATCAGCAAGGAAAACAAATTCAGGGGACAGTACCCGCAAACAAAAAGATGGCGGGAGGCACGAGACAAAAAACTCAACTGCCAGAAGAAGGGACACAGATCCCCGGCAGGAACGCACCGTGAGAATGAGACACCGAGCGAGCCCATGGGAAAGAGCAGGCCGCAGGCGCCAGTCCCCACAAAGACCAAGATGTCTTAAGAATTGTCACGTGGAATGTCAGGGGGATGAACGCATACGTCAAGAGGCTAAGGATCTTTACCTGGCTAAACAAAACAAGGACTCACATTGCACTGCTGCAGGAGACGCACCTGACGGCGGAAAAACAGGCCAAAATAAAGAAAAAATGGGGAGGCCAGATGTATAGTGCAACGTATTCCAACTATGCCAGAGGAGTCATAACCTGGGTCGCCCCGGGCGTCCCATTCCAGCTCATCAACCAAGAGAAAGACACAGAAGGGAGAATCCTGGTAGTCCATGGGATGCTAGAAAACCGGGAGATATGCCTCGTAAATACCTATGCCCCTAATCACGACGCTACAGCCTTCTTCAGAACGCTCCCGCCCCGGCTGGCCCCGTACAGGAATGCAACGATGATTTGGGCAGGTGACCATAATTGCACACTGGATCCCCGGCTGGACAGGTCGGACGATAAGTACAAGAGAGCGGCACCGCCAGCGAGAGCACTACAACAGATACTAGACCAGCTCGGACTCGAGGACGTCTGGAGGAAGGTACATGGGGAAGAGAGGGGATACACACATTACAGTGCCCCACATAGAACATTCACACGGATTGACTACCTGTTCACGGGCAGGGAGACACTGGGAGAATTCACTGAGGCATACATACACGCGCGAACCCTATCTGACCACGCCCCCCAGACGATCACATGGGCGCACACACACAGGAGAGCCCCAATACCAACATGGAGATTGAGGGCAGAGGCTTTACTGGACACGGGCTTCCAGGAACACATCCAAAGCGTGATAGAAGACTATTTTGAACATAATGAGGGTAGTGTGGAGAGCACAGGAACGGTATGGGAAGCCTTCAAAGTGGTAGTCAGAGGAGAGGCGATGGGGAAAATGGGAGGTCTCCGACGAGAAACCCTAGCACAACTAGATGAGATAGAAAGGAAAATTGAGAAAGCGGAGAGACAAGCGGGGGAAAAGGGGGCGGAACAAGAGAACCTCACCACCCTGCGACAACAGTGCGTGGAGACCTGGGAAAGATTGGGACGCCTAGACTACGGGAAATATATACAAAAACTACATGCTGAGGGGGATAAGCCTAGCAGACTCCTAGCCTGGCTAACTAAGCAGGAGACTAAGCGGGAGCCAATTAACGAAATTCAGAACAGGGAAGGAGAGGTGATAAGGTCCCAAGAGGGAATAAACGAGGTGTTCTCGCAGTTCTACGAGGACTTATACTCCAGGGTCCAGGAGGCAGAGGAGGGGGACCTGAGGGAAGCCCTCGCGGAAATCAAACTCCCACAATTGACGGAGGAGCAGGCCCAAACATTAGATGCCCCTCTCACTGTGGAGGAACTAACGGAGGTTATCGCCCAGCTCCCGACAGGGAAATCTCCGGGGCCAGATGGGCTCCCGGGGGAATTTTACAAACAATACAAAAATGATATAGCCCCAAGACTACTAGAAACATTAGAAGAAGCATACGAGATGGGAAGACTCCCGAGCAGTATGTCAGAATCCATAATAGTCCCGATCCTTAAACCGGGCAAGCCCCCCCTCGAATGCGGTTCCTACAGACCGATTTCCCTAATAAACCAGGACTCCAAGATCCTGACGGCGGCACTAGCCAACCGCCTGAAAAGAGTGCTACCCACCCTGATCCACACGGACCAGACAGGGTACGTGCCAGAAAGAAACACGTCCTGGAACCTGCGTAGACTCCATTACGTTATAGAAAAGACAAACCAAGAAGGTGGGGAGTGTGCTGTAGCTTCACTGGATGCAATTAAAGCATTCGATTCGGTGGGATGGGACTGGCTCCTGGGGACGCTCACCCACTATGGGATTGGCCAAGGGTTCACAAGATGGATAGAACTACTTTACAGAGACCCGAGAGCGAGAGTCAAGACGGGTAGACAAATCTCTAGAGAATGGAGCATAGAGCGAGGCACAAAGCAGGGATGCCCCCTGTCCCCAATGTTATATATCCTAGCCCTGGAGCCATTCGCAGTATTCCTAAGAACGGATTATAAAGACACAGGCATAGAGATAGACGGGGAAACACACCAGATATCCATATACGCAGACGACATACTCCTTTACATACAGAACCCACGCACCCACCTGCAGGACCTGCTGGAGGCGCTGCGCGCATTCGGGAGGTTATCTGGAATAGTGGTCAACAGGGAAAAATCAGTGCTGTTTCCCCTGGCAGACCTACGCGCAGTGCCGACAGATCAATTACCACCTCTGGGCATCACGTGGGCCCCGAACACCTTCAAATACCTGGGAGTGGAGATCTATCATGACACCATGGAAACACACGCAGGTAACACACAAAAAGCTTTAGACAAAATTGAAAAGGCTATGAAATTCTGGCAGACGCTGCCGTTAGGCATGATAGGCCGGGCGGCACTACTAAAAATGACAGTCCTACCCCGACTCCTATATTACTTCACGAACATCCCATACAACATACCAAAGCCCTTTTTCAAGCGCCTACACACCATAGCGAGAACCTTCCTATGGGGAGGGGGACGGAACAGGGTGGCACTAAGCACACTACAAAGAAGCTATGAGTGGGGGGGCATCAAACTCCCAGATTTCGAGTATTACTATTTGGCAGCACAACTCCAATTTGTGGTGCGATGGCTGGGCGAAGAGACCTCAATAGACGCAATAATTATGGGGCCAGCACTCCGGAAGTATCACCTGAGAGAGCTATTATGGGTCAACGCCGCCCAAGCCAAAGAACTGCCCAAAATAGCCCAACTAGGCCGAATACTATGGAAAAGAGCCTGGAAGACACAGGGCATACGAGACCCCTGCTCAAGACACATCCCACTGGCGGGGCTGGTGGACACCCGAGTGGCCAGCCTGACCACGTACAGGGCACAATGGGAAGACAAAGGCGTGGCCCAAATTGGGGACCTGTGGCGTGACGGACAGTGGGTGGACTTCCAGACCCTGATGGATGAACAAGATGTACACAGGGGCCAATTCATCCTACACAATAGCCTAGTCCAGACAATAAAAAAGAGGTGGAGCGCTATGCCAGAACCCGAGGACACCGAAGGAGAATTAGAGGCATGGTACGATATATCCGAAGGAGGTCACACGGTGTCCAGACTCTACGAGCAAATACTGGGACACACCAACAAAAAGACACTAACAGCACGGATGAGATGGGAAGAGGAACTGCAACAACCCTTCGAAGACGAGGAATGGAACAAAGTCCTCATGTACACAAAAAAGGTGTCCAGAAACGCCAGGTTCAGACAACTGCAGATATACATAGTACATAGAGCATATCTAACCCCCAAGAGAATGTCAAAGATAGGAGAAGGACAATCCCGGAGCTGTCCGCGGTGCGGAGACGAACAGGCCGACATGGTGCACATGTTCTGGTCGTGCCCGCAAATAGCAGACTTCTGGAACACGGTGAGAGAAAAAGCGTTGACAGCAGACATACAGATGCCAGCAAGAACGCCAGCAGCATACCTATTGGGCCTGTTCCCAAGAGGGCACCGGAAGATGACGCATGTGGCAAAAATGAAAGATTTAATGACGATACTAGCGAAACGCCGCATAGCGATGGCATGGAACAAGAGAGAAGGCCCTTCGAAGGAAGGATGGTGGGCCGACCTACAAAAATGGGCAATAGCGGAGACGGCAGTCTGGGCGAGAGCTACACAAAAGGGAGAGAGCAACAGCGGAGCCAGATTACAAGCATGGAACTCCCTGGTGCAAGACCTGCTTGGCAGTGGAGGCGATGACGATACGACTGACAGTAGCGATCCAGGGGACACAGAAAACGACGAAATTGAACCGCCCACGTCGGGAGGCACTACATAACTCACAATGGAGAGAACTAAGGGGAAGGAAAAGAAGAGGTTGTGACCTGTGCGGACTCTGAACAGTGCAACTCCAACTGGGAAAGACCAGCAAACACACGCAAAGACAAGGCCAAGGGAAATTTCCGAGGAAAGGAGAGAGGCCACTGGGAGACTGGCCCCTCAGCCACGAACTTGACAACGACCGGCGCCGGCCCCGAGGCGGCAAAGGACCAAGAACATAATGCGGCTGCCTTTAGGGAGAGGGAGGGGGGAGGGAGGGGGGAAAGACAATGGGAGAGGGACTTTCGTTTCTGTTTTTTGTTTGTTCTCTCCCATCCCTTTTATGTTGTAAAACCAATAAAAAGAAGTTAAAAAAAAAAAAAAAAAGTATTTATTTATTTATTTTTTATTTATTTATATAGCGCTAAAAGCCCGCAAGCATCAGAGCGCTTACAAAGAGACAGGACAACAGAAAATAAGGACGGGACAAGACGTGTGGTGGCCAGTGTTAATCATAGTTGGTTAGATATACTTCCGGGATTCATTTGAAAAGTAATGTTTTCAATTTATTTCTGAATAGAAGGTAATTGGGTTCGAGCTTCAATGAGGTGGGAAGTTCATTCCATTTTTCGATACTTAAGGTCGGGAAGGCCTTGCCAAGGCCGTGCTTCTTTTTCGTTTTGGTGGTTTGCAGTTTACCTGTGTTGGAGGATCTAAGGCGCCTATGTGGCTCGTACCACTTGAATTGTTTCTTGAGGTAAACCGGGGCTTTGCCATATAAACAGCGATGAACCATGGTGAGAGACTTGAAGGAGATTCTCTCTTTCATAGCCAACCAATGGAGAGCCTTCCTTTCTCCGGTGATATGTTCTCTCCAAGTTCTTCCTGTGATCATTCTGACGGCATTGTTTTGGATTGTTTGGCATCTTTTCAAACATTTACTGTTGGCTCCTAAGAGTAGGGAGTTACCATAGTCCAATCTAGACAGCATAGTGGCTCTAGCGATGATCAAGCTATTTTTTTGATCTAACAATGGTCTGATTTTTTTTAGGAGAATTTGGTGGTACTGACAATTTTTCTTTAGATAGGCTGTGTGTGATTCAGTGCCTAGTGAGGATTGGAGATACACTCCTAGGGTCTTCACTTTTTCTGATGTTAGAATCTGGGTGTTTGTAATAAAGAATGAAGAGTAGGATGGGCTCAATTTCTTTCTGGCCTGTGTATAAAATCAACAGTGAAAAAAATAAACAAGGTCTTGTTTGTATACAGTAATGAAATGAGGTTTCTCCCTAAAATGCAATGTGAAAGAAAAATAATAGAAGAAACAGCCCTGTTACAAAAACCCATAATGCAACAACAAGAATAATAGGCACAAGCTTTGAAGTTTCGAATTGACAAATGTAAAAAAATAAGCAATGTAAAAATAGAATTTTAATATGGTTTGGTTAAATTTGGTACATAATATACAAAATGTTTAAATAAAAGGCGATTACTGAGTTAATTCATTTTAGGTAGTTCAAGTACCTGTTCTCAGTACGTTGTACTTGGTAGATAGCTGAACAGAGCAAACATAAGTCAGGGAGGATTGGAATGAATTAGAATGACACAAAGGAAAAAGAAACTCCAATGTTTTCTGATAAGAAAAGCTTTGTTTATACTTCTCGAAGAAAGAGGCGTCTTGACATTTCCATGGAGAAACGTCAATAGATGGTGCACATAGGACATTGACATGAGACATGCATTGGCATTGTGATAAGGAGCGTAAGCATCTAGTGATGTCAGCTTGAGGGGCGGGTGTTCCGAAGGGCTGCCGCAAGGGCACTTGATGTCACGCTTTCACCTCGTCCCATCTCTCATACATCTAGGCCAGGCAACATTCATACTGCATCAGTCACTTTGCCCCCAACCTCATTACCCCTTACCCACGTTCGGGGAGTGGCACGTGAGCGGGTTTGTCCCAGGGGCCGAGCGTTCCGCTCACACAGGCACGGGGATTCCCCATTCGTTCGCTGGCAGCTTCCGTGGCGTCTGGGGGATGATGCGCGAGGGCGGTCGCTACGGCAATCACTGGGACGAATCCAGCGTGGCACAACCCCGGGTCACGTGATGCGCTATTCGACTTCACTCGCGGATCATGTGACGCGGGGGCAGTGACTATTTATGCAGTGAACTCCCGCGGCACCGCGCTTCACAGCTGTTCACTTCGGAGGACTCTGTACGGCGCTTTGGATACTTTGTTTCACAGCTTTTGATCACGGACTGTTTTACGGACTTCTTGGATCACGCTCTCTGTCTAAACTGGCTGAATTGTTTACTCGACCTCGGATTGTTATTTGGACTGCCTCGAACTGCCCTATCTGGATCTGTTTTTTCCTGTCTTCAAGCTCCGTCAGCCTTTGTGATTCCAGCTCGCTTTCAGTCACTACAGGCGGGGAGGTTGGGGTTCACGCCCAACCTGCTGTTCCTCCTTCCCTTCTACCATCGGGGAGAGCCTGCTCACGTGTCATCTTCCACGGAACTACACCAAGCATAGGATAGAGGGTCACAACAACCCTTGTTTAGGTAAGCCCCTGTATACTTAGTAAGTTTCTATTGTGTACTGTGCTCATTTGATTGCTAACCTAAGCTTTCCTTTGCAGCGGTCTTGGGGTTATCAACATTCCGTGGATCGCTTTACGGGTTTTGTGGTGCCTCACCTTTCTGGGAGCGGCCTTCAGCGTCCAATTTCTGTGCCTCTCAGCGCTGTAGTTGCGATGTGAGCGGCTCTATGTCTGCTGTGCTGGTGCTCCTCACCTTCAATGATTTACTTCTGGACAGTAGCAGGGTTGCCTGCTTGGTCGCAGCTGTCTGTGAGGTCAAAACACATGCTCACCACCCTCGGGCTGCAGGGCCGTTCGGTCCTTTGCCCCCTCATCGCCAACTGAAGCAACCACCAAGGCATGTTAAGTGGTTAACTTGTTTATTAAGTTAGCTATTCACAGCACACCAGCTCGTCTCCAACCGTCACTTTCCTCCCCATTCGAGGTTTACCAGCAATCTCCTGACAAGATACAAGTATCATTCATATATGCCTTAGAGTTCATGAGCTATATCGGGTACTTTTCCTGGGACGTTTACACATCTGTATAGCCTGTGGAACACGTTGCAAACACTATTAGTTCCCCGGGTTACCAAAGCGGTAACTAGCTGGAATGCTTAAAAAAATGTTCTAAAAAAATGTCTTTCATTCATTGAATGGGACGCCAAGCGCCCATTCAATGAATGAAAATACTTTTCCATGAAGGCTGCCATGGTTGTGGAGGGTGGGGCCCCTCTTCTATTTCCATGGAGGCCGGAAAAGCGAAAAGAAGGGAAGCTGTTGGGGTGGCGGTGGGCGCCACTGCAGCAACAATCTTGTAAATCGGACTGGGGATGGGTGATTAAAATATATATTTTTTAAAGGAAAAGGAGGGTGGGGACAAGATGGTGGGGAGGCAGCATGTGGGTTATGTGGAACACGAGCTGAGATCAGAGGATTCAGCACGCGACCCGAAGAACCTGATTGGCTGTTTCCCCCCAGTCCCTCCGCCCTGGTTGCTGATAGGCTGTTGATGTTAATGTTCTCACTTAACTTTGTTCGTTGACCACTGTATAACTTATTAACAGACTGGATAATGTACTCTGACACCCGTATGTTTTCACTTTAAAAAAACCCACAATATTATTGTTTACTTTGTTGTTTGACAACTTTGTGAATAATTGAAAATGTACTGAGATTTGAACTTGACCCCACACTGTATTCTAATTTCAAACAACAGTGTCGCTGTAAAAAGCTATGTTTATTGTAACATTGATAAATTCAATAAATTGATGAATTCAAATGAAGCTGTCATGTAGTGCTCTTTGAGGTTCTGCCATCCGAGTGAGAACCCTCTCCCCATACACATCTGCGAAAAAAGATGTAGCCACTTTATAATGAAGGGACCCAAAGTGTCCTTCCACATCGAGATCAAAACTTTCCCAGCTGAAAAAGTAATTGCATGAAATACTCTTTTCCTGCAGCACGTACATTTAGAAGTGGGGTGCCTTCACCAAAGAGCCAGAGCGCCAGGGGGGTCAGTGAGTCACAACCAAAAGCATCCGCTGTCTTCTTGAGTCTCCAGTGCCCTCAATGTGTGCACCTTTCAGCAGAACCAGATCAGGTGTCCCAACATCCCTTCAAATAAGCATCCTCATCAACAAGCAGCAGTGTCTCTAAATCCAATGCAAAACAACCTTCTGGGAGGCCATAGTACACATGGAGCAGGTTATATTTATAGACATCTGGAATCATATTCCCAACATCCCTTCAAATAAGCATCCTCATCAACAAGCAGCAGTGTCTCTAAATCCAATGCAAAACAACCTTCTGGGAGGCCATAGTACACATGGAGGAGGTTATATTTATAGACATCTGGAATCATATTCCCAACATCCCTTCAAATAAGCATCCTCATCGACAAGCAGGAGCGTCTCTAAATCCAATGCAAAACAACCTTCTGGGAGGCCATAGTACACATGGAGGAGGTTATATTTATAGACATCTGGAATCATATTCCCAACATCCCTTCAAATAAGCATCCTCATCGACAAGCAGCAGTGTCTCTAAATCCAATGCAAAACAACCTTCTGGGAGGCCATAGTACACATGGAGGAGGTTATATTTATAGACATCTGGAATCATATTCCCAACATCCCTTCAAATAAGCATCCTCATCGACAAGCAGGAGCGTCTCTAAATCCAATGCAAAACAACCTTCTGGGAGGCCATAGTACACATGGAGGAGGTTATATTTATAGACATCTGGAATCATATTCCCAACATCCCTTCAAATAAGCATCCTCATCGACAAGCAGGAGCATCTCTAAATCCAATGCAAAACAACCTTCTGGGAGGCCATAGTACACATGGAGCAGGTTATATTTATAGACATCTGGAATCATATTCCCAACATCCCTTCAAATAAGCATCCTCATCGACAAGCAGGAGCGTCTCTAAATCCAATG
Source organism: Ambystoma mexicanum (assembly GCF_040938575.1). NCBI lineage: Eukaryota > Metazoa > Chordata > Amphibia > Caudata > Ambystomatidae > Ambystoma > Ambystoma mexicanum. The sequence goes on along the minus strand of NC_090931.1, from coordinate 969,757,725 downwards.
CAAAACAACCTTCTGGGAGGCCATAGTACACATGGAGCAGGTTATATTTATAGACATCTGGAATCATATTCCAAAAGTCAGTGAAATCAGATAGGTCGACAGTAATGCCCAGCTCCCTTGCCCATGCATCTGCCAATGCAACCATCCTACATTTACTGTCAGGAATCAGGAACATGTAGATTGGTTTAATTAAGCTTTATGGACCTAGCCTGAGGGCCATACCGGGATTTATGGGTCCTGAAGACCAAGTTAATGGCCCATTCACATGAGGGTGTTTAACAAGGTCTTCAGGGCCCATAACTCCTGGTATGGTCCGAGGGCATGGTCTATAAAGCTACTACGTCCCTAAAAAATGAAAGAAAAAAAAAAGAAATCGGCCTGGAGTCGTTGCTGGGAACTGGCTACTTTCCAGTAACCATGTCCAAATGCAATGAGGAGGAAGTGGCACGGCTTAATTAGTAGCCGGGCTTCATCTGCCAGGTGAAGAGGATGGCTGTCAGCGTGTGGTTTCTGTGATCAGAGTACTATGCTCAGTGATATCCTGTCAGCGCAGCGAGCCCGGGGGAATGACGAGGCCTTCCCCATTGGCTAATCTACAAGCTATATGGAATTTCAGAGCAATACTGGCTCGTATTGCCTGGAAATCGACCAATGGGCGAGTGCCACATCATTCCTCCAGGGACATAATATGCCAGAAATCGTCTTTTAGATCTGAAGTGGCCTCCTTCGAGCAGATCAGTTTGCGGCTTGGATAATGTGATGTCACGGGAGACCGGGTCACGTGTCAGGGGGCGGGAGCCGGAAATAAAGGAATCACCGGAACTGGCAGTTTGGCATCAGTCCGGGTTTATGCATCCTATCAAGTGGTTGTGTGTCATTTCTCTCTGCGCCGTAATCTCCAGGCCTCCACAGGCTTTGGGTCTTCACCCAGGGCCTTGCATGACAAAGGCCTCCAACATCACACTGGCGACGAGGATGACGCATTCTCCACACTCGCCCACCATCACAGACAAATATTTACAGCTGCTCGTCACTGCTGACACATCAGAGACTCTACCACTGCGCTGGCAGAGTGCTGCGCTGCATGCAAGCAATCCAAGCTTCGCAAGCCTCGATCTCAGACCCCCAACGTTCTGCATAAATCATCCCCTCCCATGCCAAGGATCACAAGCCTCACTCTCAGACCCCCAACGTTCTGCATAATGCATCCACTCGCATGAACATTCTATGTCTGCAGCACGTTGTGAGCCCACGAACGCTATAGTCCTACGCGAGCCTCACTTTCAGACCCCCAACCTTCCGGGGCATGACTCACCAGGACACATTTCGTGCCCTTATGAACGTTCCATTCTCACGCAGATGCTACGCAAGCCTTCACTTCAACTCCTAACATTCCATTTGGACAAATTACAGTCTCATGGTCATCGCGCGCACTTGAGGTTTCGACAATTCAATATTCTACACATCACAAATCATCTCTGTCATTGTGAATACAGAGTCTGCATCTACTCAGAGCACTGGGCATTCCCATACCCAGCTGAACCAACTGGAAGTGGAACATCAGGTGAGAGGAGCCTGCTAGCCATAGCCCCATGTCCCTATCATCGCACAAGAAAAGGGGACCAGCCAGCACGTGCTCACACGTGCATCACAAGGCAAGAACTAGCATGTGCCGCGCACGGCCACACGCAGGCCAAGAAACATGTCCAGAACGAATGCAAGCCCGTCAAGGGCAAGCGCAAGCCTGCCAAATAGGAGGAGTATCAACCCAGACCACCCAGATCCAGCACTCACCACCCTAATGGCACCCTTAGACCCATTTACCTCAGGGGCGGCCATTCGCTGGGGAATCAGGCTACAACAATTTGAAATGCATCTTGATGCTAGAGAGAGCACTACAGACAGGAAACAACGCACATTCCTTCTGCTCAACATCGGAGCAGTGGCACTATGCCTTTTCAACACCATCCCCAACAACGGTGACGCAAATAACTATGACGCCGCAAAGACTGCGCTCACGAACAAGTTTAAGCCGGACCTCAAGCCCGACTATGACCGATTACACTTTTGCATGGCTAGACAGCGCGAGAATGAAACAGTGGACAACATCCATGCCCGCCTACGAGAGATGACAGTAGGTTGCGAATTTCCTAACGAGGAGTCGCCATCCGGCTTCAAATAATCAATGGAATCTCATCAGAAAAAATGAGAAGGGCCATCCTATTAGAAAAGAATGTAAACTATCTTGAATACTGGAGATGGGGCACCTTTCGTGAATGCACAGATGACTAGGTGGCAGTAATTGAGGCCGTGATCCAATGCCTACCGCTGGACAACCCGAGGAAAAGCGAGGAAGTCGCAGCCATCAAAAGACGCCAGAACAGCTGAGAACGAGGAAGCAGAAGCTCAAACCCGTCCAGATCCCACATGCCTCAAGGACAAGAGAACGCCTGAAAATGGTGTGGTGGCCCATGGCACCGGGGAGAAGCATGCCCTGCGTGGGGTTCTACCTGCCAGAAAATCAAACGCCTCAACCACTATGCAGCGGTCTGCTTGCATCCACCAGGCGGGGGAGACTGTGAACAGACGCCACAATGACCACAAGAACACCAAAAGATGTTCACCCCATGGGAAACCACCCGCCAGCCGAGCAGAAGAGGAAGAACGAGGGCCATAGACCACACACAAAGGTCCCCAGACACTAGCGAAAGTGAGGAAAGCGAAGAGAGTACCTTACCCGACAGACGGGACAAGGAAAAGCCAAAGAAACCCAGCAAGAGAGTACACTAAGTACATCTTATATCAGCGGTTGAACATAGAAGGTCCAGACAATGGAAATGACCCTCCTGCACAGTCATCTCGGACGGAAAACCAATACAAGTGGTCATCGACACAGGAGCAACCGTCAAGGTCATGCCTGCAACCGCCTTTGACAAGCTCAACCCAAGGCCGGTGCTCCAGGACAGAAAGGTACGACTCTTTACATATTGTTGCTAGAAACCACTACCAGTGCAAGGATCCTTCAGATCTGACCTGTCGCACAACAACACTGCCTGCCGTTCTAGAATATATGTAGTTGGCGCTGGCTGAGAAACTCTCCTAAGCTGCAGAACAGCAGAAAAACTGCGTCTGATACATTTTGCATTCAGCATCCAACATGCCGAAATCAACAACCTACTCCAGAAACACCACCAAGTGTTCCAAGGCATCGGCTGCCTCAAAGGCAGGTCCATTAAGTTACACATTGACCCCACCATTGAACCAAAGGCAGTGCGACATCGCCAAGTACCGTTTCACACGAGGGAGGCCATGGAGAAGGAACTCGAGAAGCTGGAAAAGGCAGGCATAATCAAGAAGACCTCGGTACCAACCCAGTGGGTGTCCCCGATGGTAGTAGCGCAGAAACAACTGAATTCAGTGCAAATTTGCATTGACATGAGGCTCCCGAATGCAGCCATTGGCAGGGAGCGACGCATCACGCCAACCATAGATGAACTTATCGTTGACCTAACAGGTGCGACAATATTCAGTAAACTGGACCTCAGGTCAGGATATCACCAACTCAAACTAGCAAGGGAGTCGAGGTACATCACCATTTTCTCCTCCCACCTTGGCCTAAGGAGGTACAAACGCCTGAATTTCAGGATATCGTCAGCCGCTGAAGTGTTTCAGCATGAAATCCGAAAAGTCCTAACCGGCCTAGTAGGGACGACAAACATCAGTGACGATATCATTGTGTATGGAACAAACAACAAAGAGCAGCACAAACGCTTGGCAGCAGTATTACAATGGCTCGAAGATGCTGGGCTAACTTTGAACGCAGAGAAGTGCAAATTCAGCAAAGAAGAACTCTGTTTCTTTGGCTACATCTTTAATTCTAAGGGAGTATCACCTGATCCAGCAAAGGTGAATGATATCAAAGGCACCAGGGTCGCAATCCACCACTGAAGTAAGGAGCTTTATGGGTATGGCGACATACTGCGCAAGATTTATCCCAGACTTTGCCACTCTAGCGAGCCCCCTCCGCCAACTCACAAAGAAAGACCAGAAATGGGAATGGTCGTCCATCCACCAGCAGGCTTTCCAACAGATCAAAGACTCGCTATCGACATCCACGACAATGGCTTTCTTCGACATTGAATTAACACAGAACTCCTTGCCGATGCAAGCCTGGTAGGCCTAGAAGCTGTGCTTACTCAAATCGACATAGAAGGAAACGTATACCCTGTCTCATTTGCCAGCCGTGCATTGACCAAAACTGAACAAAACTATGCACATATTGAGAAGGAGGATTTAGCAATCCTCTGGGGATGCAGACATTTCAAAGTTTACCTATTGGCAAAGCAAGCGAGGGTGTTCTCTGACCACAAACCCCTCATCTCCATCTTCAAGGGCTCGACACCACAGCCCCCCGGCACGCATCAAAAAGTGGATTCTACAACTTCAGCCCTACAATATCGAGGTAGATTATCAGGCCGGAGCAGATAACCCGGTGGATGCTACAACTTCAGCCCTACAATATCGAGGTAGATTATCAGGCCGGAGCAGATAACCCGGCGGACTATCTGTCCTGCCACCCACGGCCCGCTACTGACCAAGAGAGGCAACACACTACTGAAACAGATGAACACATATGTCACGTGGTCGCATGCGCCTGATCACGGGCCCTCACTTTGCAAGAAGTAGCGGAAGAGACCAAGGCGGACACCATCTTAAACCACACCACACAAGCCATCCAATCAGGGAACTGGAAGAACATTCCAGCCACAACCGCCCAGCGCACAAAATCGTCCCAGGAAAAGCTGCAAGCCATTTTTGGGATCCGCCACAAACTCACCATAGCCCCCGAAGGGCTGATACTTAAGGGACACCTAATTGTACTACCGACCACACTAGACGTGAGAGCGCTCAAGCTGGCCCAAGGTGGGCACCAAGGAATTGTTAAGACAACTTCATACCTGAAATCCAGGATGTGGATGCCCCACCTGCAACAGCGAGTGATGGACCTCGTAGAATCCTGTGTAGCCTGCCAGGCCACCAGGAGAGCTGAAAACCCAGAACCAATCATCAGTGCCCCAAGGAGCAGAAAAAGGTGGGAATCTGTCAGCATATACTACTGCACCATCGCGGGAGAAGGCTACCTACTAGTTCTGGTGGATGAATTCAGCCGGTACCCAGAGGTCAAACATTTGGTGTCCACCAACGCAGAAACAATGATCTTAGCACTGGAGAAGATATTTGCGATACACAGCAACCTGTCTAAAATCAAGAGCGACAACGGGTCCCCCTTCACCAGCCAAGAACTTCGGCAATTCTTCCAAGACCTCAACGTACGGCACAAAAGGATCACCCCAGGATGGCCACAAGCCAATGGCGACACCAAACAATTTATGGGATCGCTAAACAAAGTAATCCGCATCGCAAAAGAACAAGAACACTCCTGGCTAAAGGCCGTGTACCGATTTCTGAGGACTCACCACCAGACCCCACACTCCTCAACCGAGATCAGCCCCACCGCTCTCATGTTCGGGGTGCCGATCCAAGCTGAACTCCCCGTACACCCAAACTGGGTGGCACCTGATCCAGACATCCCCATCATAGAGGCAAGACAAGTACAGCGGAAGGAACGAGAGAGCCCCACTCGCCTCGCCAGTCACCGAGAGTTGTAGCCAGGAGACACGGTGCTGGTCAAGAACTGGGCTCCGCCCAACAAAATGTCACTAAACTTCGAGTCCAGGCCATGGACAGTCAGCGCTGCAAACCACAGCATGATCACAGCCACCAGAGGGAATGAAACAGTTACCAGGAACATATCCCACTTCCGAAAAGTCCCGGTGGTGATGTGGGAAGAAGGGCCAAAGAACCTGAGAGGAGAACCTCAATCACCCGATCGACCAGAAACTCCCAGACCGTCGGAAGGCCACGACACACCCTTAGAATCTTAAGAACTGACACCATGCATAGGCGAGGCCCGATTGGAGACCCCTCCAGAAGGGGAGGCGGAGAGGACTCACCCCCGGTACCACCTGCGGGAGAGGCCACGACCGTCGTCCCGCCTCCAAGGGTACATGATACAAGGTGTCTACCACCGCTCGAGCACGGCCAGGCTGCGCTCTGAAGAGACTAGAATGGACTGCACATGTTTGATGTTACTGTTGATGGTTGGGGATAAAAGCATTCTAAGTTTGGGAGGAATGTGATGTCACGTGTCACAGGAGACCGGGTCACGTGTCAGGGGGCGAGAGCTGGAAATAAAGGAATCACCGGAACTGGCAGTTTGGTGCCAGTACGGGTTTCTGCACTATATCAAGTGGCAGTGTGTCATTTCTCTCTGCGCCATAATCTCCAGGCCTGCACAGGCTTTGGGCCATCACCGGGGCCTTGCACCACAAAGGCCTCCAACATCACAGATAAGAAAGATCCAAATCTCTACATAATCCATTGTTCAGTCCTTGATAGGCAAATCAGTCGATTCTGCATTGTATTCTTTCACAAGGACTATCAAACTGTATACAAATGTGATCCTCATAGAAGTCCTTGATTAATTTTTAGTCAAGCACCCTTGAATAGTGTATCACTATCCTTCGAAAATGTTTTAGCCAATATTTGATCATGTGAAGAGTGAAGGTTAATTAAACATGATAACATCACGATTGCAGTGTACGTTTTCATGATCTATCCACCTCCCTGTCTCGCCGCCCACCTCGCCACTCCCCATCCTCCTCACCTGCCTTTCGTTTTCATGATTGCGTATTGTTCGTTTCACAGACATTACGTGTGTGATCCTTCGAAAAAATGACTGTCCAAAGGCGACACCATGAGTCAGACCCTACACGGCTCCTCAGAATTCTCACTCGGAATTATCTATCAGAACGACAATCTCCACCAGGAATCTTATATTAGGACACCACCTTTTTGGCCATTTGCAGCATCTATAATGGATCAATCTGCAACCAGATTTGTTCCTTACAGAAAATGATCAGTGTCTAAACTAAACACGCCTACCTTCTTGACCACATACAATAAAGTACATATCCCTTGAAAAATACTCAGGAGTGTTGAAACACGTGTTGGCTGGAACTTTCAATAAAATATCTGTTATGAACACAACTACTACCCAGGGTCAATCCTTTGACAGCATATATGAATTCTACCCTCTTTTCATTTTTACAACCCAGCGCCATTGTGAACAAGGTTCTACCCCCAGCTTCACTTTCACAAATTAGGGACAGAAGGGCCCTGCCTCTCTTACACCCCATCACAGACAGCTGGACACGTGTACTAGCTCTATCTTCCACCAGAGCAGTGGACCGCACATTCTAGTGCCATAACCCAATCCTTGATGTCTTTTGTGCAGTCATGGAAGTGTACCGGGTATGCCACTCTGTCTTCTACCTCCTCATCCATCCTATCAATTAGGTTTGCTCAATGTTTACCCATTATGATTTACCTCTATCATCGCTCATCTGGGCCTAGCAATGACTGAGGTTCCAGTCCAAGCATGGCAGGCCTCCTATGGGGTCACCCCATTTACCACCTTTGAGTGGTTCCATGTGTTAATGTCCCCGCAAAAATATCGCCATACAAGAATGGCGCCATATTCTTGCAGCAATATCAACCCATTAAACCTACAGGGGACACACCCGCAACCCCCATTTTATTTTAAAGGGAGTGGGGACGCCCTCGCAACCCCTGCTCCCATTTACCCCAAAAATGATCCCCACTAATAATATCGTCTATGGCCGTTTCCGGCGACCATATATATGGCGATATTATTGGTGGGAACAATATTACCTGCTACCCTTTAAGTATGCCAAATGCACTTTCTGAAGCAAGATTCAAGGCTACACGCGAGTGCGGATGGCACAGGTAACAGGAGCATGTGCAATAAATGGAGTAGTTTAGGCCGTGTATGCTTTTAGATAGTGGGAGTAATTTCTGGCATTCTAGAACTCGCTTGATTGTCACAATTACTGATATAATATTAGGATATAGAGTAAGTTATTAGTAATCCAAACTCCCAGATATTTACTCTTCGGGGTCTGTCTAGGGAATGGTCTTACCATTTGTGTCATTTCTTTACTATTCAGACCCAATGACATACATTCTGATTTTGTGTAGTTCATTTCGTAACATGTCACTGATCCACACAGATGAATCATGTCTAAAAGAATCGTATTGATTGTTCTGGAGATGATACATACAGGAGAATGTCATTCACGTAGAGTGAGAATTTGTGTCCCTGGCCTCAGATCCCAATTTATTTATTTATTGTGCGTTTGTTAGGCGCTTATACAGTAAGTCAATTCTGTTTCAAAGCGCCCACAGGGCAACAGGGAGGGTACATGGGATAGAAACAACAAAATACAGTGGAGGAGATGACGAACCTACTATGCCTTGTGAGTATTCAGAACATGCAAGTGCAGCAGAGAAGAGGGGGAGTGGGGGTGGGGGAAAGTGCTGGAATGTCCGTGCTCATGGGTGAGCAGCAGATGAAGTGCCTAATATGGTAAGTGCTATGCAGCCAGGAGCCACATTTGGTAGATGAGCGCAAGCCTACAGGACGAAGGCCAGTGGATGTCGTGGCAAGTGCTTCGAGGTAGGCAGAGGCTGGGTCGATTGGATGTGGAAGGCCAGGACCCAGAGGATACATAAGGGCCCTAGTCCCCAACCTTCAACCATATTATTATTATTTCTAGTTTTTTTTATACTGCAGCAGCTCCCCACCAGAGTAGTCTCAAAGAGCATAAACCTTGACCGAGCTAAGGTGCATCATTAGAGCAAATGTTCAATAACACGCGCCAACAGCAAAGGGATATGGGGCATCCTTGTCTGGTTCCTGAAAATAACCAACACAAGAGGGACATTCCACCCTTGGTACATGTTTTCACTTTTAAACATCAATGCCGGAAATGACGTGATTATGATGCCATCATTGAGGTGAGTGAAGGAGTTGGTAGCAAAGATCCAAGGTCTGTCCCAGCCTTATATGTGCCCGGTGCTCTGCAAGCCGGGCTTTAAGTAGCCCAATGCTGCCTACCTGAGGCAGGGCCCAGGTAGTTTCTAAAAACGGCCCCAAGCCAAGGCTCTGCCCAGGATAGCCTCGGCCCCCCACTAACCTGCAGAGAGATGATGCACCAGCACAAGACCCGGTTTCTCCTCCCCTTGCGCGCACGGCACGCTTGTGTCATTCCTTAGAGCCCTCCAGGAGACTTGAGGGTGACAAAGTTGTGATCTTAGATCTCCAAGAGTTGAACAGTTGAAGTGACAGAGACGTAGTGCAATCTTCCCCAGGGTGCTGAGAACAACATGGTGGTGCTTATGGAAGATATGTTCTAAGCCTCTGTGGCAGCGCTCGAGTGACAGAGCAGGCGCTTTTTCATAGCGAATGCCCTGCCAAAGTTATGCACAGCTTGCAGCAGCACGATGAAGGTGGCATACCGCGTCTAGAATAGCCCATCAGACCAAGACGGTGAACACGGAAGGACTCATCAGCCTGGTGGGAAAGAAAGATCACACGGTGGTGCCTTGGGTACATGATTTCTTACTCTCACTGCTCAGATTGCTTGCTTAGACCTCAAGGTGCCCAGAGCCTGGGAGACCCAGCAGGTCACTCTCTCCCGGCAGGTCTCATGGGTCCAATAATTCTATATGAAGGTTAAGAATATGTTTAAAAGGGCCAACGCCCTCTCCCTCCTTATATTTTGGTCAGGCAGGCGACCCTTGCCTAAACCACCTGCCCAGCCCGTTTAGGCCATGTCCAGCTCTTAGTCCATATCCCCTATTTGTGGTTCACCTCACATTTCTCACCCCAGTAAAACACTGTCTGCACAGGTCCACTACCCTTCTGGCACAGCATAGAATAACATAACCTATGATCAGCACACCAATAAGGGAGGGGCAGCAGTCACTGCACTAAAAAGGCATCCCTACTTCCCAGCAACAAGCTTCCTACCAATGTGGCTAACCCATAGTCAGGGAAGGGCTTGCTAAGATAGTTATACCGAGAGCTTGTTGAAACGCGCCTGCACAGAGTCACCCTAAGCAACCACACACAACCCACGCCGATAAAGCCAATTCCCTACTCCTTCAATGTCTTCCCTTTAGAACCACTCGGAGAAGACTTAATCAACTTCAGCACAACCCTCGCCGGACACCCACAACCAGGGCTGTAACACTTAACTAATAGCACCAAACTATACCCAGAAGTCAATCATTAACATACACGCCATAGAAAAACAACAAATTATCAGACAAAGCAACAGCTTCCTAGTACACTCTAGAACCCAACATCAGTAAAATAATCATCCAGAAGCAAGAAATAATCTAGAGCAAGTCCAAAACACTATGGCCCTCATTCCGAGGTTGGTGCTAGTCATGGCGCTATTAGCGCCATGACTAGTACCAATACTGATACTGCCACCGACGTGGTGGTATGGGGACTTACCGGTCCATTCCGCCCTTTGCGGGACCGGTAAGTCCCCATTTGAAATGCCATTCCCCATTCCCATTTGATCCCCCATAGGGCTCAATGGGAAGGGGGAAGGCGGCAATAATGGTACCGCAAATTGCGGTACCGTTATTGACCCCGGTATCCCTTTGCTGGTCCCATACTTAACGCCTGGTAAAACCAGGCATTAAGGGAGGGGCCCGCAAAGGGACCTCGTAGTAGGGTGCAAAGGGATTACCGGCACCGGTGTCATTACCGGTGCCTGGTATCCCTTTGTGCCCAGCTTGTAATGAGGGCCTATCTGTCCTTGCCCTATGTCATGTACTCCAAAATTCCCACAGGCAAATGATTATCACAGTGCAAGCCTCCCACTACCAGAATACCATAACCAAACCCAGCAATTAAAGCAACACTCTCTTCATTGTACCAAAGCTCCCCTGACTCTTCCATACCACACTCAATTGAGAAATCCACTAACATCAACATCTTTGTTGACAAGACCAGTAAGGTCTGCCAAAATATGGACACTAGCGATAAATCAGACTTTGGGCCTCATAACAAGTCAGCCGGTCTGGAAAGAACGGTGGTGGTAAATCCGCCACCAATGTTATTTCCGGACTGGCTGATCTCGAGTTCTGCAGGCGGGAGGTGTCACTCTTGCCAGGTCTGACCTGGTGGGTTTAACACCACCCGCCTGCAGGCGGACATGGAAATACCGGCACCATCACGAGATGGTGCCGGTGTTTCCACTTGCTCATTCCCATTGAGTCCGATGGGACTCAATGGGAATGGGGATTTACCGAATTCCGCCTCTGGAATTCCTGGGTCACCGGGGTCATAATGCCTCGGTAATTCTGGGAATCAAAGAGGCGGAATGGTAATACGAGTCCGGCGGTAACCTGCCGGAATTTCAGGCACAGTTACCGCCGGACTCGTAATGAGGCCCAATATCTTTGAAACACTCTCAATGGAAGACCTGACAAAGGCAGATTATCGAGATTACATCGAAGCTGAAATGTTCGAAGGAGAAAAAACAGTTATTTTACTGAAAATAACTTTCAGTTTTCTCTCCCTGGATATTTCAGACTATTCCCTTGCCCCCCACACCCTACTTACCTGTGGGTGGCACACCTCCCTGTGCACCCATCTCCACTCCTTTGCGACGCTGGTTTCCCTTCACTTGCGTAGATGGGAACCGGCGCCGCAGGGTCCGATTTTCTTTATTGAATTTTTTTTAACTTTATTGTGATGATTGCAGGGGACAACCCTGCAACACGTGCTGACTCCTGCAGCCCTGCTGCCCTTGTTCACTGTAATGTTATGTACGGATTCTGACAAAGGCCATAGCATACCTCAAAGCAACATACTACTCAGATGACATCTTGCTAGATTCCATCTTCAAGACAATCCCCAAGGAAGCCCTCCATCCCATCCTGGCAACCATTAAAATATCCATCGCTCTGAGATTCTCTCATACAACCATAAAACTGAAAAAACCCTTTTCTTCTAACGAAAACAACGTTAGACCCTGAGGAGCCTAGCAACCAACACTCTGTAACCCACCTTTAATTCCTGGGGAGCAGGCTCCAAAGAGCTGTAGTCACCCTCCTACAGTCATAAATTGACACTAAGAGACTCCTACACAACCTTCAGTCATGCTTCAGACCACTATGCAGCAAGGATGCTGCCACCATCCAAGTGGTCGACTATGCACTCTGTATCCTCACTGATGGACAGCCCTGCATCCAAGTACTCCTCAATTTTCCCATAGCCTTTGACACAGTAGACCATGAAGTCCTCATCAGCATACTGCACTACAACATCGGAATCAGAGGGAACGTCCTCTACTACTTCACATCCTACATATAAGTCTGCCATCTGTTTAAGTCGGGAGGGCATTTGTTCAAATGAATACCTCCAGATCACCACCTCTTTTCATCACCTGTGGAGTCCCACAAGAATCTATCCGCTGACCCATTATCTTCAACCTCAACATGGAGCCCCTGGGAATCCTCCCCACTAGACACAGCAAAGATACACCAGATACACCAGTATCATCCATCAAACATATCCACCAATTAAAGGCCTGCTTCTCACTGATACAGACCTGGATGTCTAGTCCTATCTAAGACTGAACCCTACCAAGACAGAAGTCCTGCTTTTCACCAATAGCACCAATAGCACCAGACGTTCAGATCTGGATATCCACCAGGAATCTGGAAAACCCGACCCCACATTTGCCTTCCTAAAATGCTGAGTTTCTGGGCTTCAAAAGGTATGGCCAAATGAAATGCAATAAACTAGGCAAAATGCATTCTTGGGCTATGCCCCTGGACTGCAGAACCACATACCCGTCCATATCCAGCTCATCCCCACCAATTCAGAAAAGAAATAAAGATCCCACATCTAAAGGAGCACCTTTTTCCACACACATTTGTAAGGAAAGTTTCCAGTTAAAGACAACACCGGACTGTGTGTTCCATAATGAAAAACTGATAACCTTCACACATTTTTATCTCTCTGCCTTTCTGTATATCAGGTGTTGTATTCCCTTTCTTGGTTCAAGGCTTAGATCTCCCCAGGACAGATGTAGAGAACTCGGCCTTGGCCACACTACCCAACTACACAGTCGCTTCCCTGGAGACTACCAGTTGTCCAGAGTGGGAGGAGAAATTAGCAGGTGGCAGAGCACCAGAAAGGTTAGCCAACAACCAGTACTAGGGACAGAACCTAGGTTCAGTGTCAGTGTCAAGACCCAAGACACTAGTGAGTGACAACCACCTTTCTGCCCCAACTCACCTCTGGGGGCGGTGTGGGGGCGCTGCAGGATTTTTTTCCAAAGGTTCTGGAAATAATATAGTAAGGTCTCCGAAATATCCCGAGAACCACAAGCCTGCCATGGGATCGGCATGCCCCCTTGTAGCAACGGGACATTGTCTGAAGCATTTTTGGGGTTAAAGACTGTGAGAGACAACAGGGAGAGACACAGAGAAGCTTTCTGAGAACACCCTATTTACAGCAAGAAGTTGTATCTTTCTTTTTGTGTTTGCTGTTATGGCTCAATCTGAGTTGCTTGCCAATATACAGAGATCAGAATATGTCTATTTTCAAACTTACCCAAGAAATGCGTCCTCTGTGGAGTCGACTTGGCTTTGTGGTAGAGTACTCTCCACCTGTCCAGGGTATCCACTCATGGGATTGCAAAACGTTTGACCAGCTTCTTCTTGTTGGTTTGATCAGCTGGGCAAATTAGTGGTTTGGACCTTGGAGTCAGGTATGGTGGAATGTCACAGACATGACAAAATAAAGAAGTCATCAAGGATATAAAAGTGAAACAAAACATTTTGGCTCTGGGTTGGGCAAGGTTAAGATGCCAGTGGTCTTCACCTTATTACAAAGATTTAATAGTGGTCTTGATAAATTGTCCTTCTCCAGTGTCTCCTCCTCAAGGTGCAGGATCCCTTCTCCATCATGCCTTCTAAACCTTCAATGTCTTTTCCTCAAAATGCTTTAGTTTTAAAAACCATACCCAGTATCCAATGTAATCTGTCAAAGTCCATTCTTCCCAAACCGACAAGATTTGATCTCCAGTTTCCGAGCATTTATTGTGATTCTTCAAGTTGTTTTAGGAGTTCTGACCATATAATCATCATGCATTGTTTGCTGTCCAAATTAATTTCCCCCAAGATGCTTCAGGAGTTTTGACTCATCACCAGTATGCATTGAAATCCTTGAAGGTGTCTTCCTCAGATGCTTTCAGAGCTCTTCCTCTTGTGACCAAATGTACTTGCAATAACCACCACATGAACCTGGCAATGAAATCCCTAGGCCCTTGAAGCAAGCAACAACACGTTCCCTGTGTCAAATCATCAGACCAAAAAAACATGGACTGCAACTACCAGAATGTCCCTCTCTGTCAGAGGGAAATCATGGACCAGATCCGCATGAGTCACTATAGATTCAGGAGGATCCAAACTATGAAAAAACCCTGAACAAGTTGATGAAGCCAGGAAGGACAATGAAGAACACATCCCAAGCCTAAACTACCCTAACCTATCTACCAAACAAAACTGAGTAATACATTTCGCATAATCCCAGTATTCTACTGAGGAAAAAACTAGACCAGCCAGCCCTTATGGATTCAGTAGCAGGAAGCATCGGAAGCATCTAGACATACTCCAGAAGGGCTGTGCACATCAGGGCCAGGGGACATGCAATTAATTCATGCCCGCTTACATCTGATACCTGGTGTGACAGAGGCGCACAACTCTCCTTTCTGCCGCAGTACATCAAAGAAGATAATCTGCTTCTTGACTTCAATAAAGAAGGACCTGGAGAAAGGAAACCCCATGTCGGCCTTACAGATAAAACCATGGGGGAAAGAGAGCTCTGTAAGAATTGCTACATGTAAAGACATGGCAGGCAGATTTCAAATAGTTTATTCAAGATGTCAGCATGATGGGAGTGGTACTGAATGTCCTTTCCAGCACTGCACAGGATGGTTTTGCCTTGGTTCAAATACCCTAGATGCAAACAAATGTGCCCAAGGTTCAAATAAACGTCTCTGGGCTCAAACAACATTCTTGAAGTCCAACAAAAGTCTCTCGGTTTCACCCAAACGTTTCTGGGCCTCAAACAAAAGTCTGTGAGGTTTATACTCCTCAGTTCAGGGAACCCTTCCCTGGATATTCTCAATGTTCTGCCATTCACTTTCCAGTCTTCCTTCGTGGCTCCTCAGTCAGCTCTTTAGGTTCCTGCTCTTGTCTCTTGGGAAAACCCCATACCTGGGTCATGGACCTTACGTGCGCTTGCATGGTAGGCCTCAGCAATAGCAGGATGAGGTGGCATAACAGCATATTACACCAGAAGGAGCACTATTAGAGCGGCTCCAAAGGCCGAGTTGGCTCCTCTCTGCCACCTCTCTGTCTTAGGCTCCTGGCCCAGGTCCCCGAATTCCCAAACTTTCTACCTCTACAATGAGTCCTAAAAGGACCCCTAGTCATGCTTCTAGGGTCCTGCTCTTTAACTCTTTGACTCTCCAACTCCTCTCTTTCTACATCTTCAGCACTCTGCCATGTGCTTGTGCCTCTACCCAATATCCTTTCACACCCCCTTAGCTAAGGGTGCGATTCCCTCTCTTAAGGTCTCTGATTTTACCCTTCCACCTTCTCCTGCTTAATTTTCTTCTACTCCTTAATTTCTCTTCAATCCTCCAATGCTCCCCAATGTTTTCTCTATCTCCTCCAACAGCCTTTTGAAAATACTCCTCCTCTTACTGAACTTCCATTTGAACCTCCTTCATAATACACTCCTTAACACCCCCCTCCTCTGTTGTCGTTCCCAACCTCTACTTGAGCACATTCCTACTCCTCTCCCTTGTTGTCACCTTAAACCACCTTCTTAATGCACACCACTTCACTCTGGAACTGAGAATCTCCCCTGTGCCCTTTCCCCCTTACTCTACTCCTTTTGCTCTTCCGCCAACTGCTTCACTCCTGCTGAAGTTCCCCCAGAGGAGCCCTTCATCACTCTCCACTATCTCCCCTTTGGCTATCATCTCCAGCCACCTCTTCTGCTCTCTGGCAACCTCTCTCGAGATGCCTCGCTCCTGTTCCAGCTCCTCCTGTTCTCACCACTAGCCTCCTCCAATGCTCCCCTGCTGTCCTCAAATGACCATTCTGAAGTGCAAATGTCCCTTCCCCAGCCGTGCTTACTCTTATATAGGGCTTGGCTAGAATGGTCTCACCCTCATTGGCTGGAATGGTCCTATAGCGGGTCTGAGCAGGTTCAGTGGTAGGGATGCTGGGTGGTTCAGCCCTTCTCATGGAAGACTTTAATAAGGCCAGCAACCTTATTTGATCACACTCCAGAATGTTCTTTCCACTGGAGCAGATGCTGATCTCCCTCCAGAACTGCTGCTGGAACCTTTACCCTCTTAGGAATTCGATGTGCCTGACTTTAGTTAACCCCAGGTGAGTGCTAGGTCTTCCCCTTGAGGGGTGGCTGAGGAATCAATTATCCTTTCTGTGGCTTGGTGGGGAGGATTTCCCCATTGGTTCAACGCCAGGGAAGGGCCGAGTATTAAACTAGGAAAGGGGCACAAAGGTCGCCTGTGGTGTTTGGGCAATACTCCTATGGGAATTCTGGTTTTACTTGTAGTCTTCCTGCCCCAAAATTGAATAAATGTCCTTCTAGTACAGTCCAGATTTTCCCTCATTAGAAAAGTTGAATTGTGGGAAACAGTCCTTCTCTTCATGGTCCATTGACAAAGTCCAGGTAGCTGGGGGTAAGGAGTGGGCTTTCTGATGTCCTGGTTTCTAGATTCTGGGATTTCCAGGCTGGGTTGAGTAACTTGGCCTGGGGATACTTCTGGTGTTGAGAACCTGGGGATGGCATCTGCAGGGTAATAACCTTGAGGTAACCTCATCGAAGTACCCAGAAGCCAGTGTCTCAGTTGGAAACAATGAGAGAAACACCCATTTAAAATATAATATAGGAAACCGGTTTTGTAGTATCCCCACCCCCAAAAGAAATTTTCAGCACACACATTAACCTCTTGTGTACAAGAGGCAACCAAAAGGAAATCCAGAGTCGGGGGCATCTCCTAGCATGTGACAGTGAGATAAAATATCAACTCTCATTCAGGCAGCAGAAAAAAGCACGCTGCAATGGGATTTAAGATGGCGGATGACATATTAAAATAATTATACTTGGAGTCAGAACTACAAAAGAAATCCTGCCACAGAGCATGCCTAGACAAGTCACATGACCCCTCCAGCCACTAAGAAAGGATATATTCAGCAGCAGCTCTATATAAAGGCTGGCTCCCAAGACAACAGTTAAAGGGAGCTTTGCCATGAAGATTTGAGGAGATGCAGTTTTGGAGATCTAGAACACTGTTTGATAAGGAAGAATTTAGAAACAGGAGCGGGCCACCAGAGGAATGAAAAAAGGTATTCTGGAAGACCTGGTGAGGGAAGCAAGAACTGCTGAGAGAAGCAGCTGGCCACCAGAGGAGTGAGAATGAAACAAAGAGTAAGACCTAGGTAGTAGAGGGGCAGAGAGTGTGTAAACCTTTGAGAGATGAGGGGGAGAGGAGCTGATACAGTAGGGTCCGAGTGGAGGAGAGGAGGCAAAGGTCTAGGGGGGGTAAAAGAAGGGAGACAGAATCCTGATCAAAGAGAGAGAAAGGCTAGGAAAACCATAAACCGAGCCCGAACCTGAAGTCAAGGAAAGGATGGAGTCCCTGGCTCAGGAAAAGGCAGAGAATGTGAATAATGAAATCCAGACCAAGGGGAGAGCAAAGTACAAGAGGGAAAACCCTGGACCAAACAAGGGAAGGGCGTAGGCCCTGATCAAGGAGAAAGAGAGAACAACCAAGCAGAGGGCAGAGAAAGAAAGAGAGGATGCCTTGATCCAGGAGAAAGAGAAAACATTCAAGGCAAGGGCAGAGAAAGAAAGGGGAGAGGGGCCGATTCAGGAGAAAGGGAAAAAGACAAAGGAGAGGGCAGAGTACGATTGGCTGAACGCACCAACCAAGGAGAAGGTACGGCAACAAGGTCACCTGGGAACTAACACAGGAATAAGTACACAAAGTATTCTTTAACAGTATCATAGACACATTAAACACTGCTACCATCCTGACATCTTATATAACCTAGATGAAGTATATTCCCTTGTTGAGTGTCTTGTAGTGACTTGTGACTTTCTTGTATTCAGCATGCTGCACGTGAGTGTAACATAAGTTTCTATTGCTCTTTTTAATAAGCCAAAGAGGCTGCTTCATTCACACGTATTGCCACTGTTTTGGCTTCACAATATCCCTCAAATGAGGCTGATAAATGTATTGTCTCCTTGTCATTTAATGGGGTTCATACAGCCAGGATCCTCATGCAAGTACACGCATGCACAGTCCACAATGTGTGTGGGCCCCTTAGCTGAAAGCAGGTTCTCATGCTCTCCAGCATGGGTCTTTGCCGAGCATGGGTGGATTAAAGGTTAATTGGGTATGCAAAGACTTTTTTATTATATAAGTCGAGAGGCAAAATTTGTGTCACATGAATTCGCTTGACAGAATATGTGTTAACACCAAAAGCAGCGTATTTGGAGTGTTGGACCAAAGATAATTTGAATCTGTGGTATTCAATAGGAGGTCGCCCTGTGCAGTGAGAGAGCGGGATGGGGGGTGGGAAAGATAGAGAAAAGAAAAACCATTAGGGACATATCCCGCAGGTTCCCTCAGAAAATTGAGAGTCATGATAATGTCTGTATCTTACCCATCAAAGATGACAACTCCCATATGTCAGGGTCCTGGATTCACACACGCATAGTTATTTAGAATGTTCTGAATCCGGAGTTATAGTGCATTCTTTGTGAATCTACAGAAAAGTATTGTCTGTACATTTTCAAGTAGGATGTGGTGGAACTAAAGCAGCATGCCAGCTTGCATCAATTTTACACAGTTCAAAAAGATCATTTAAAACTAGCTATGTCATTAAAAAGATCAATTCGTGGAGAGTTTGGCCTAAAATGACACATCAAACCAGTTGGAACTATCCCCCAACCTAACAGCTATTCTCTCACTTAGTAGTTTACTCATCCTCGTTCTTTTTTGATACGGGGAGTTTTAGAGGGACTGCCCCCTGTGAGGTCATTTTCTGTGGGCTAGTACAGGTGGTAGATGATGTCTAGAGGAGATGAAATTGTTGCAGGAGTGCACTTCACAGGGTGCGCTCAGTGGGCGCAAGGAATACGCGAACCAAAACAAGGGTCAAAGCATGTGTACAAAGGCTCTGTTAAAGGCCACATAAATAGTCCTTTAACATATTCACGGGGAACCCGTAACATGAAGGGCAACTTGCTAACGTGGTTGCATTGTATGCCGTGCTTACCTCCCGATATATTAGAGCAATTCCTGGTAATACGTTCCCAGCGAGGACGTCAGTTCGTATTGCTGCGTCTCAGATGTGGTTGTACCCTTACGCGCAGAGTCACGTGATTAGCTATGTTTTTTGCTGTGATGCCGAGAAAATGTCAGGGACACAAAAAACGGACCGTAGACATGGGGGCCATATTGGTATGGTGTTGGGATGAAAAGCCACAGTACTAAAATGTGATGCCACAGAGGGCAGATGTACCTGCAAAGTTCAAGAGGTACTATGTCAAGAGGTGGAGACTAAAGTGCTACCGTAGATGCATGCCACTCAAACAGTCTGGGGGCACAAAGGTTATTATAGCATAATTCCGAGTCGTATTTAATGTGTGTTCTGAAACACTTAATGGAACTGCGTTTGCAACCCGACTGCTTTTGGAAGAATTACTGATTAACTAAATGTGTTGCAAGGAGGGCTAGACAAAATTAGTGTGCAGGATATTAATACCACTATGACAAGAACTGAAAGATCTCGTAGAATGTTCGGCTAGCTGGATGATACTAGCAGCAACATACTAAAAGGTGTCAAACGAATAGATCATAACAACTGGTGCGACATTGAGATGCAGTTATGTTACAGAGAGCATCTTGAAAATACACATATGATTCTTAAAACAGGCAAATTATGGAGAAAGCAAGTAGAAGATAGTTAAAGGGTTGCTTATGAAGAAAACAAGTAGAAGATAGTTAAAGGGTTGCAAGCGTTTTCCAACACATAGATTCATTTAAGACTTTCACATCTGTTCGGAGTCTGTATATCCACATTTGCTTGCGTCTGAAGAGCAAGTTTTGGATGTTGCCTCCTCTTGTTGGAATCTTCACCTTTTCAAGGATTGTCCATTGGATTTTTGTCGGACTGTGCTTCTTTTCCAAGTAATGTTCCACCATGGCTGCTGAGATTTTTTTAGTTCGTATACAAGAGCGGTGCTCTTCCAGCCTTATTCTGATCGGACGGGTGGTCATCCCTACATATTTTATGGCGCATGGGCATGTAATAAAGTAAATGACATTCTTGCTGTTACAATTGGTCATATCTTTTTTGTATCCATGGATGGGCGCCATCCAATATCTATGGTCTTGGTTCTCATAGTCTCAGGGCAGGCACTGCATGACCCGCATGAAGTATGTCCTCTTGGTTTTTCTTGATTGCAGAGTGTCTCAAGGGGGAGGTTTTTTTCTGTATAGGTCTTGACAAGGGAATCCCTCAGGTTCTTGTTTCTTTTCATTGCAAATCTCGGGGGAGCCAGATTTGATTCCCCTACGTTCATAATAGGCCAAAGTTTTAGAACTTCTTGTTTAAGTTTATTGATGAGGGGAGAAAAAGTAAAAATGGCTGTTATCTTGTCTTAAGAGTTCTTTGGTTTTTCATGCTGTTCCAAAGTGATATCGCGTGGTATGTTATGTGCTCTTTTTCTGGCCTGTTTTATAGTCTGTCTAGGGTACCCTCTCTTATTTAATTTGTTTGCCGGATGTTTTGATTGTCTTTATCCAAGGTGTTTGAACAATTTCTTCTGTACCATAAGAATTGGCCAAAAGGTAAGTTATTATTCAGGCTGGCTGGATGAAAGCTTGAGAATGTCAACAAGGAGTTCCTATCTGTAGGTTTGTTGAATACCAATGTGGTTATGCTATTGTTGCGTACCTCAAGTTGGAGATCTAGAAAGTGTATCTTGGATTTGCTATGAGTTTCAGTGAAAGTCGGATATCTGTTTTGTTCGTTGAGCCAGATCATGAATCTTGTTAGTTCTGGTTCAGTACCTCTGAAGATCATCAGGACATCGTCTATGTAGAGTGACCAAAGTTCTATATGAAGTTTCCAAGGGTTTGTGTCAGGATAGATGGTGTTCTCCTCGAAGGCTGCTACATACAAATTAGCAAGGCTGGGTGCAAATGTTGCCCTCATCGCTGTGCCTGATATTTGCTCGAAGTATGTTTGTTCGTATAGAAAATAGTTCTTGGTGAGTGCTATTTCCGCCAGCTATATGATCAAGTTTACTGGGGTATCTAGAGGTGGATCCAGGTTTCTGAGGATATTCTCAACCACTTGTAGAGTGGCCATTTGGGGGATTTGTGTATACAATGATTCAATGTCCAAGGTTACGAGTAGATGGGTTTCTGGTTGAAGTTTCGTTCCCTCAGCAGTAGGAGTGCCGCAGTCGTATCCTTGAGATAGGAGCGCATTTTGTTAACTCTTGGTCCGAGGAAGAAATCTACAAATTCGGAAAGGGGTTCCAGGACTGATCCTATGCCTGATACTATGGGTCTTCCCGGGATAGGTGTTTTCCGTTTATGGACTTTAGGCAAAGCGTGAAATGCTGGTCTCCTCTGTGTTTTTGGAGATAGAAATTCATATTCTTTTAGGCTAATGTGGCCTTCAGCGATGGCTTCTTCCAAGCTGGGTTGGATCAAGTTCTGGATTTCTTCAGTGGGATCTTTACCCAACTTTCTGCAGCTAGTTCGATCTTCGAGTAGAGTTAGGACCATTTTATTGTAATCTTCCACGTCTTGTATTACAGTCGCTCCACCCTTATCCCCTGGTTTTATTACAATCTGGTCATTGTCTGCCAGGGCTCTTAGAGCTATTTTTTCTTGTTTTGAAAATTTATGAAAAGTGTGATGTTGTTCTTTTTCAAGTTTTTCAATGCTTTTGAAGAGCGCTTTTTCGAATATAATGGATTCTGGAGATATCCCATTCGGTGGTGGATAAAAGGTAGATTGGTTTTTCAGGTCTGTGGCGCCTTTCTCGGCCCTTTTGTCAGATTCTTTCACCGTCAGGGTGCCAAAGTATTGTTTTAACCTTATTTTGCAGATCAATTGGCTGCCTCGATCCGAGTTTGAAAAAGATCATGGTGTGCGGTAGGTACGAAGGAGAGGCCCTTTTCTAAAAGTGTATGTTGTTCCTGTGTGAGGGCCATTTTAGAAAGAGATCTGGCTAGACAAGATACGGATATGGATCAGAGCCAGGCCGCATTTCAATCCCAATACTAGGAGGGATTGTGTATTTAAAACCTTGGGAACAGAGTTTATAACAAGATATGCATCTCCGAACCTAAAGAAATAGGAGTTGTCTCAAATTTTCTTTGGTCCAACACTCCAAATACACTGCTTTTGGTGTTAACAAATATTCCGTGAAGCGAATTCACGTGACACAAATTTTGCCTCTCGACTTATAAAATAAAAAAGTCTGTGCATAGCCGAGAGACACTAGACCATCACCTCTATTTTTAATCCGTTGCATTCCAAAAAACAAAATAAAATTTGATGTATATTTGGGAAACAACATCAACAAAAAAAGCCACTATATAGTGGCGTCGGTCTGCACATAGGGAGGCGTAACAGTATGGGGCATGACATACCATAATAAGGAGAGAAGGTACTGTTACACATGGGATTGGTACTCCTAAATTACATTGCTTAAACAAAACTTCCTAGTCCAATCCATCTTCAAAATCTCATTTGTACATTCAGTCACAAGAAAAAACCACCCTATCAGTCACAAGTGTCAAAGAAAGATGTGTATATATTGGTTTTAACAACAAACAGTGCTCAAATGTACAACATAACAATATTGTAATGACAAAGTAAACAGAAAGCAACATAATGAGTCAGTCACAAGTGTCAAAGAAGGTAGTGTATATATTGGTTTAAACAACACACAGTGCTAAAGTGTACAACATAATAATATTGTAATGACAAAGTAAAAAGAAAGCAACAAATGAAACCCAGGTACTAAGGGCACAATAAATGATACCAACATCTACATAAACATATGCACACATTTTTTTTTTTTTGGGTTGAAATCATTAAAACGATAAATAAAAAATCAGAACCAAAAAAGGGAAAGGAGAATAATCATTTGAAAAAAAACATTTGTTAAGAAAAAATGCATGGATATTCAAACATAAATGGCACAAACAACAGTGAACTATTAGCAACCCAAAATGGCTGTTATGTAGAGCTATAACCTGTGCTACCTACAAGTCAAGTCTATTTGCCTCACGTCTAATACGTAGACTGTCTTGTGTCTAAACACTGTAATTAGTTCAAGAGAATTTTCCTGGATAAGAATTTTTCACTCTGCGACATTCAGAAGGACTTGCTCCCTTCTTCTTTTTTCTTAAACCAATTCTCTTGAACTAATAACAGTGTTTAGGCACAAGACAGTCTACGTATTAGACATGAGGCGAATAGACTTGACTTGTAGGTAGCACAGGTTATAGCTCCACATAACGGCCATTTTGGGTCACTGATGGTTCACTGTTGTTTGTGCCATTTATGTTTGAATATCCATGCATTTTTTCTTAACAAATTTTTTTTCAAATGATTATTCTCCTTTCCCTTTTTTGGTTCAGATTTTGTATTGATTTCAACCAAAAACATTTTTTTTGCATATGTTTATGTAGATGTTGGTATCATTTATTGTGCCCTTAGTAGCTGGGTTTCATTTGTTGCTTTCATTTTACTTTGTCATTACAATATTTTCATGTTGTACACTTTAGCACTTTCTGTTGTTTAAACCAATATATACACAACTTTCTTTGACACTTGTCACTGACTCATTTGTTGCTTTCTTTTTATTTTGTCATTACAATATTGTTATGTTGTACACTTGAGCACTGTTTGTTGTTAAAACCAATATATACACATCTTTCTTTGACACTTGTGACTGATAGTGTGGTTTTTTTCTTGTGACTGAATGTACAAATGAGTTTTTGAAGACGGATTGGACTAGGAGGTTCTGTTTAAGCAATGTAACCTAGGAGTACCAATCCCATGTGTAACAGTACCCTTTCTCCTTTATTTGGGAAACAACAACATACAAAACCATAATGTGTGGAATCTTGAAGGATGAAATAAACAGGAACCCAATACTATGGATCAAGTCAGAAACAGAAGTAATATTTGAATAGAATTTACTCGAATCATACTGTGTTACGACAATAGGGAAGATTTGAGCTACAGATCCCTCAACCTGGTTCCAAATTTGTGGATTAAAGGTTAAAACATTTGCCTCGGAAGCAAGCAGCTACAAGAGCTGTGGGTTTGATCTTCCCCACCAATAGTCCCTTATTATTTATTACCCCCAATAATTAATACAATTAATTCTTTGGGTAATTTAGAAATCTCTTTACTCTTTTCAATCTATTTGCTTTTCCTAGAAGGCTGCAATTATTTTTCAGGAGAAGATTTGCTTTCTGCGACTTGTAGCCCTGTATTATAATAGGCAAACCAGAAGGGCTCTTTTTCTGGACAAGCATCTAATTAATGGAATGGGGCATTCTGGCATGTATGTGGTTGCAAGGTGGTAGTTAGTGGTGTCACAGATGGCCTAAAGAATACGCAAACTACAGATATTGGCTCAAGGGATTTTATTTCAGATGCTGCAAGCAATACAATGGGGTGGATGGCAGTAGGCTGAAATATGGCATACTAAGGGGCATCCCTTTCTTGTCTCCTGTAGGCATCACTAACCCAGACATCCCTCTATCCCCAGGTTGGATGTTAATGACAGGTAACACCTACTGTCTAATATCATGGCTACTGTGATGGGGCATCCACCATAAATAATTACGTGCAAGCCACCAGACAGTCCAAGGGTGTTTATTAACTTTAAAAACACCAGGTGACTGTCAGTGCCAAAATACCAAGTTATTTAGTGAAGCTGGCAGTAGGGCCCTACCTCTTATCTGTTTCCCACAGGGTTACCCCACCCTAGCCCAGGAGTCCTTAGCTGCCTCTTTGCAGGTTTCTGTAATGAATCCAATGATATAATTATTCCCTTTCTGGCGGTTCGTCCGTCATGTTTCCAGACCCTGGGTGCAGCTATATGAGGGAGGATCACACGGGTGGAGACTACCTCTGGAAGGGAGTGGTGGTATCAAAGGATGAGAAATGGTATCCCCCTTTCCCCTTGCAGGATGAATCTCCCATCCAAAACACCCTAATGGCCTATTATGATTTTTCCCCTGCTCCCTCAAAGGACAGTACCGAATTTCTCTCAACCCAATCTATAGATCAACTTTCAAACACTGACTTGCCCTCAGAACACGGTAAAACCATTCCTCCAATGTTTTCGTGCAAGTTAGTTAAAATGTCTACTGTTCCCAGAAACACCTTCACACTGCAACGACGAAGATGAATGGAGAAGTACAGAGCAGGAAAAGCCCTGAACACAGGCAATGCTCTAGTTGTTGGTAACGTGCACCTGTGCCAGTGACGTTTAAAACAGGATTGCCAGAAGAATGGCAGACTGCTGGTCGGAGTGGGCTGCTGCTCTTCGTGCTACTGAGGGGCTAAGAGAAGAATATTGGAGCCAACCGGCTCAAAGATTGACCAGAGAAAGGCTGTACGAAGAAGATTGCATGTGGGAATGCCACAAGCAGGGGCAGAGCTCCTGGGCATTTGCCAGTGGAAAGAAGCAGCAAGACACTTACAGAAGAGCCACGAGGAGAAGAAAAGGCCAACCAGAACCACGGGAAGCAGGGAAGCTGAAAGCCGAGAAGTGCGAGGAAGAAAGCAGCTGGCGGCTGTCAACGGCAGGCTGCGAGCAGGCAGAGAAATGCCACAAAGATCCGGTGAGTCCATGCTGGGACAAAGGGAACACCGGAGCATATTGGCGAGCATGCCACATGTTAAAAGTTAAACAACCCAAAACAGATAAAGTATGGAAGCCATTTATTAACACCGAAAACGAGAAAGTAAAAGTACATTTAAGAAAGAAGGCAATCATTGAAGCTTGCCCCTATGTTCAACGATGACCTAGTATTACTAAGGAGAACCAAACAGGCTCTTGAACATGCCCATAGAAGACACCCCACCACTGAGTCTGAAACGGCCTTTCAGGCAGCAAACAAAAACTACAAAACTGCCATCATCACCCATAAAGCCAAGGTATACAACACTCGAATCAGCAACGCTGCATCAGACTCAAAAGAACTGTTCTTGATCCTGAGAGAATTGGAAAACCCCACCCCAGTCTCAGCCCCCACCAACTCCAGTAAAGAATGGTGTACCACCATTCAAGATGCCCAAGCCATTAAAATTGCTCTTCTGCAAAACAAAATAATATCCAAAAGGCAACTATTACCAGATAAACCTGCCACTGGCAACACCCCCACGAAATCCAATGAGTATATCAACCCACTATTTTACTTCACCCCAGTCACCCAAGAACTAGTGCTTGACACTATCACCAAACTCAAAGCATCAAACTGTAAAGGAGACACTGTCCCAGCACAAGTAGTCAAATCATGTGCCCATACCCTCACACCTATTATAACCAATTTCTAACATGGTCCCAGCCAGCATTAAAGAAGCTTGGGTCACCCCGATCCTAAAAAAACCTACGTTAGATCGGACCGTACCCACTAACTACCGGCCAATAACGCCAGTACCGTTCCTGCTCAAAATCATAGATAAAATAGCCTATACTCAAGTCCAGGCCCATTTGGAAAATAACCAGCTCCTTGGAACCAGACAATCTGGCTTCAGGCCTAACCACAGTACAGAAACGGCCCTCCTGGATTTGAAAATACAAATGGATACCATTAGGGAGACAGGTAAACTCTGCATTCTCCTACTGTTGGACGTATCTGCAGTGTTCGACCTTGTTGATCACAATAAATTCTGCTCCACCTTAGCTAAGGATTTCAATTTCTCCAATGGTGCTACCATGTGAGTTAAATTCTTTCTAGCCGAATAAACGTCCAGAGTTTCGATAGGTAAAGAAGCTGCAGATTCCATCCCAGTCCCCATTGGAGTACCCCAAGGATCATGCCTCTCCCCTACCTTTTATAATGCCTACACAAAGCTTCTCTTCTCAGCCTTAGATGACATGGGTGTCATCTACATCAATTTTGCAGATAACAACCAGATCCTTATACCTCTCTCAGGTAACTACGCCCAAGATACACTTACCATCAACAAAATCTATGCCATAATACAAAATTGGATGGCCCTGAACAGCTTATGCCTCAACGATGAGAAGACAGAGGGTCTCATTGTGGGCTCCCAAGCCAAAATAAGTGCTCTCCACCCAGATTACTCAGCCATTAACATTGACGGCACGGCAATACACATACTCAAGCAAGTAAAAACCTTAGGAGTTTACCTTGATGCTAACCTTTCAATGTCCAAACATGCAAGCACACTATGATCATCCACCTCCTACACTGTCAAACTTATTGCCCTAATCCACCAATTCCTGACACTGCCCAACTGCACTACCCTGGCCAGAGCTTTGGTCTTGTCAAAGCTTGACTATTGCAACATGGTGCTACTCAGAACCTCCAACACCAACCTCAATAAATTACAACTAATACAGAATAAAGCATTAAGGGCTCCATTAGGAATAAGAAAGTTTGATCGTATCTCCAAGATAAGAGATTCCCACTGGCTGCCCATCAAAGCTAGAATTATCTTTAAAACACTATGCTTCGCCTTCAGATACAATCATAAAAAAGCACCCACCTACCTGAACAATGCCATAGCTAAAAAAGAATCCACTAGAACCTTAAGATCTAACAATCTCCTACTTATGGCAACTCTCCGCTACAGAAACACCAGAGCTGGGGCAGTAGCTTCCAATGTCTAGCTCCTAAACACTGGAATTCCCTCCCGTTCAACATCAAAAAAGAGGAATCCTACCCTGGCTTTTAAAAAATGCTAAAAACTTGGTTATTCAACCAATACCAATGAAGTCGCCTTCCTATAATTTGTAAATAATAATGTATATTCCCTGTATAAATGGTCTTTGCAATCATTCTGTATCAATGCCCACATCATGTATATATATGTATTTATCTACGCATGTTGATATGTTTTATATTTCTTCTTTATCCAATTATTTACCAAGCTGTCTGTAACCTTGCTGTGATACCTCAGGGTCTGGGCGTGTAACAAATGTAACAAATAAATAAATATGTACAAAGAATAAGAAAAAGGTTTGTATTTACCGGACAATGTGAATTTGCTAATAACGCTAAGGTGGTGAATTAACAAGATTGGAAGTGAGAACAAAACACTAACGAGGCCAGATACTATGGACAAAGGGAATTAGCCAAAGGGCTAAAGCAGTGAATTTTCAAAAGTGTAGTTGTAGAGACAAGTGTGTAAATACAAGAAGCCTTGCAGGAGAGTATAACAGGCAATTACAAGTGTATGAGTACAAGAAGCCCAGGCGGGAGAGTCTACCAGACAATCACAAGTGTGTAAATATAGCGGAACAGAATAACCCTGGCAGGAGAGTATACCAGGTATCCTGACAAGCCAAAGGCCAAAGATAATTATACATGCCTTTGGAATTGATCAAGAAGAAAGACAAGAACCTTTTTTTTCAACAAACCTTGAAGAAGAATCCAGGGGAAGGAGACACCCTCTGGATTAAGGAGCAATCTCCTTGAGAGACGTTTTGTTGGAGTTATTTTTTCCTTTTCCCATTTGAAAATGTTTGAAACACTAAGCCAAAGACACTATCCTTTTCACCATAAGATGTATTTCCTTAGAATGTGAGGGTCAGAAAAGTACTTTAGACACAAGACGGTTTTGTTTTTGACATTCTGATACTGGCAGATCCTTAGTTTTGAGTTTAGGTCTCTCTAGCACAGGGACATTGAGGTATTTTCCCAACCCCTTTTATTTATCAATAAAAGTCTTTAGCCAAAACTATGTCTAATTTATGTCCGAGTTTCATTCCTGACTCCTCACACTTCTCTATTGTTTTCCTTAAGACGATGGCTGACGAACTCCTGAGGGATCTTCTGGTCCTTCCCTGACCCAACCCGCTTAGTGTTCATGGGAGTTAGGGATGATGCCTTCTTCCACTTGGTATCACTCTCTCTTCTCTAACGCACATTCTTACCTGACCATTCATTACACAGGGTCCCAGATGTTCTCCTCCCACCACGTTGCTACGCCTCCAATCATTCACTCTGACTTTTCACCTCCACCCTTTCATATTTACTTCTCCTCTTGCTTTTCAACTCCTTCACTTACTACTGTCGCTACCTCTTATGACAGCCTTGGCTATCCTTTCCTCTTTCGTTTCTTTCTGCTCTACCCCTTTGCCTCCACTAGTCCTCAGCTATGACTATAGCCTCTCTGTTCTTACCAGTCCTACTAACTGTACTACACACCTCTCAATACTACTATTTCTCTCTACTGCTGCTCCCACTGCACTGCTACTACCGCTCATGAGTACTCACTACCACCCACTACTATCAACTACCACTCTACAACCTCTGCCTTGCTACTCCACTAATCCTACCACCACTCTCTCCACTCCCAATTACCACTACCTCTAGCACAACTACCACTACCTTCCACAGCCACTTCCTCCTACCCTATCGCTTGCGCTTGTCCACACACCCCTTACTCTCATACCCAAATACTCCACAGACCCCCCTCTCTCCAATAGCTTCCGCACTCCGGTTGCTCTCGCCTACTCTGGTCTCGGACATCCTCCACCACCTCCTGTCCTCACCCAACTAACCCACATGGCCGTGACCCTCCAGGGTGAAAGGCAGAGTTGGAGAGGAGCAGAAGATGCGTTTGAAAGTCTCTGTGAAATGTGATGAATTTTGAAAGATATTGCAAGCGGGGATCAAAGGAAACGCGATAAGAAAAGAATAAGAGGAAAGTGACATGTGTGAACTGTGAAATCTGTCAAAGGGCTAAAGTAAAATATAAGAATTTTGGAAAAAGGCCAAGAAGGCAAGTGAAAGAGAATAAGAACTACTAGTAGCAAGAGGGATTGGTGCTGCAAGAAAAGATGGTGAATTGAAGGATTGTTGAAGGAGAGGTCAAAGTGGTGATGCAGAGCTCTATGTAAATTCCTTGCAGTTTCTAAAGTCTTCGACAGTTAAAAGATATATGAGGTAAAACGTGGGGAAGGTAACCCCCACAAAGGAGAGGCTGGCTCCAGCCCAGCAGAGGGAAGCCTGTGCAGAACTGTGAGAAATTGAGAATAAATGAACTGAGTAGTGATGGCAAGGCAGGTGAAGCCTAAGGAAGTGATTGAACTACCAGAAGTTGAAAGCCTATTTTTGATCTTTTGAATTGTACCAGTAAGCCAAAGTGTGCAAGACTGAAAGAACTGTTCCATCCACCCAGATTTTCTTTTTTTTTTTAGAGACTCTTTAGACCCTGTGGGGTTGAACCTGGGGAAGGGAGTTGGTACTGAAGCCATTCTGACATTTCTTTTTGAGACACTATTTTCATTTTGTATTCCCCACAACACATTTGTTATTCTGAGAAGGAGGGCAAGGTTAGGTTTTCTTAGTATAGGCCTTGGTATTTTGACCAGACTGACTTGGATGTATTTATTATTGTTTAATGGTTGAGATTATTCCCATTTTAAAGTTAGGGCCAGTTAGGAATTCTACCATCCCAAAAGTGTAAATAAAGGTTTTCAAAACTTGTATCCATTGTGTATGTGTCTACTGCTCGATACCATGTCTTCCTCACAGTCGGTATGATGGAAGCAGGGATCCACTCAGGAAAGATCAGGCCCACTCCGCCTTTGGGCCTATTGGGCCTGGGCTCGGAGAGGATCTTTTAGCCATCGCGGAGGAGTGTGTCAAAACTCATGACAGAGTTGGCCTTGAACAATGTCTTGTAAGAACGAGAAGATCCAGGTCCAGGACTTCAAGGAGATGGCAGATGTCAAAGGAGTGTCTGACAGCAAAGCGAGAGTTGAGAGTAGCCATGTGGAGCAGGTTGCCACTTTTGAAAGACTTCCGGTGGTTGGGG
Organism: Ambystoma mexicanum; assembly: GCF_040938575.1. Classification (NCBI taxonomy): domain Eukaryota; kingdom Metazoa; phylum Chordata; class Amphibia; order Caudata; family Ambystomatidae; genus Ambystoma; species Ambystoma mexicanum. The sequence goes on along the minus strand of NC_090931.1, from coordinate 969,726,595 downwards.
GGGGCGACATGGGAGAGGGGTACCCATAAGAAGTGGCAGAGGAGCCAGAGAGGTGGAAGGAGGAGGCAGCAGAGGAGCCAGAGAGGTAGTGGGTGGCATTGGAGCCAGAGAGGTGGCGGACGGAGGTGGCAGAGTAGCCGAAGCGGTAGTAGATGGCAAATGAGCCAGAAAAGTAGAAGAAGGAGGTGGCAGAGGATCCAGAGAAGTGGTAGAAGGAATAGCAGGAGAAGGAACGACATTGATGAGGTGAGAGCGGCGCCTATCAAATAGTAGGAGATTGGGTTGAGGGCCCTGGACCATGATGGCGCCAATTAGAAAGATATTAATGATGACTCTGGAGGACTGGAAGTGGGCCAAGAATACCTCCCACCGGTTGTGCCACCATTAATGGGAGAAGAGGACGAAGGAGATAGAAGTGTGACCATATGAAGGGTCCATAGGTCGGGCGAAGGAACAACAGAGAGGATGTCAGTGAGAGTCTGTCTGGAGGAAGCACTGACATAGGCGTCAGCGATGGGAAGGCCTGGATTGGAGACCAGGGTGTGCTTCTTGAGCTTCTTCCTACCAGTCTTAGTGAGAAGAGTAGGATAGGAGATAGAAGAGCAGTTAGAAAAGATGGGGAAAATTGAGAGCACCATAGTGGGTGTAAAAGAGGAAAGAGAAAGGGCAGGCGAGAGGAGGAGAAGAGAAGAAAATACTGTACAGAGCTACGCCCCACAAGGGGCACAAGGAGGGGATTTGTGAAAAAGGGGGGTAAACAGAGGGAGCAACGGGCAACAGCAGAGTGCAGAGCGAGACAAGTAAGCAAGGGCAGCAATAGGCAGTGAGTGGAGAAAGCGGTGGGAGCTGACCAGGCTCTGCTCAACCTAGAGAGGAAAAGGGCCTGCAGGGCAACAGTAGTGATCACAGCAAGAGGGAACCTAGAGAGGAGGATAAATGCCCAGTGGACACAGCAAGCTGTGTGCAAGCACACCCAGGAACATTCGCCTAGAGGGGAGATGCAAAGAATGCAGGAGAAATGCAAAGAACATTGATAGAGGCCAATACATTCACCTAGATGGGAAAAATGCAGAACAAGCAGCAGAAAACAGAGCAACAGTGATGGAGGCCAAAACATTCTACTAGACTGGAAAAATGTGGAAGACGCAAAAGAAACAGTTGCAAAGACACAGAAAACAAAGTACGGCTACCCGGGAGAGGGACAATCTAATGGATGTGTAGAGACAGTGCAGGGTGAGATTCGCATGGAAATGGAAGTAAGGGCGAGGTAGGGCAGTTTAGTAGGATGCAGTAATGGCTGTGTCCCCCGCCCCCACGGTCTTATCTTGCAGTCGCTGCTTGTCGACGGCTGTGTTGCATGCTCGCACACTGCGTTTAAAAAAGTCACCAAATATCTGCGTCGCACAACACCACAGCCTTGTCCTTCAAGGGCTTTGCCGTAGAAGGTCCGATCATCAGTTCTTGAAGGTTTGGATGCATGGACGTAGCGCAACGTGCTATGTATCGACAAGCAGAATCTCCTGTGGTCCTGCATCACACAACACAGTGGCCTTGTCCTGCAAGAGCTTTGTCGCAGAGGGTCGATTCTTGCTTCTTAAAGGTTTGGATGCATGGAGGTAGCGCAATGTGCTATGTATCGATGGGCAGCGTCTCCTGCAATCCTGCACCACACAACACCATGGCCTTTACCGCAGAGGGTCCGATTCTCGGTTCTTAAAGGTTTGGATGCGTGGAAGTAGCGAAACGTGCTATGTATGGACGGGCAACGTCTCCTGCAGTTCTGCTTCGCACAAAACCACAGCCTTGTCCTGCAAGAACTTTTTAATAATAAATCATAATAATAATAAATAAAAATTCCCACCGCTACAAGCCGCTGATAGTTGAACAAAGCCAAAGGAGTATTCTGATGTAGAATACAACTAAGTCAAGAATCCGCCAAGCTCTGCAGAACTGCTCAGCTGACTTTGCCCACGACTTTGCACACGATTTGTGCTGTTTGAGGCTTATGAGTACAGGTGAAGTGTCAGTAGCAAGCAGCGGAGCCCCTATCCTCCTGAGCACGAGAGCTCCCTGGCTGGACAAATGGAATGTTGAAGGCACTCCGGTCGTAGCACAGTCACCAATGATTCACAGGGATTTCACACAGCTCATTGCACTGCTGAACTGCTTAGCGACTTTGCCCACGACTTCACGCATGCTTCGCGCTGTTTGGAGCTTATGAGCACAGGTGAAGTGTCAGTAGCAAGTAGCAGAGCGCCTATCCTGCCGAGCACGAGAGCTCCCAGGATGGATACGTTGAGTGTTGAAGGCGTTCCATTCGTAGCACAGTCACCAATGATTCACAGGGATTTCACACAGCTCATTGCACTGCTGAACTGCTTAGCGACTTTGCCCACGACTTCACGCATGCTTCGCGCTGTTTGGAGCTTATGAGCACAGGTGAAGTGTCAGTAGCAAGTAGCAGAGCGCCTATCCTGCCGAGCACGAGAGCTCCCAGGATGGATACGTTGAGTGTTGAAGGCGTTCCATTCGTAGCACAGTCACCAATGATTCACAGGGATTTCACACAGCTCATTGCACTGCTGAACTGCTTAGCGACTTTGCCCACGACTTCACGCATGCTTCGCGCTGTTTGGAGCTTATGAGCACAGGTGAAGTGTCAGTAGCAAGTAGCAGAGCGCCTATCCTGCCGAGCACGAGAGCTCCCAGGATGGATACGTTGAGTGTTGAAGGCGTTCCATTCGTAGCACAGTCACCAATGATTCACAGGGATTTCACACAGCTCACTGCACTGCTGAACTGCTCAGCTGACTTTGCCTCCCCTTTTCTTGTTTTTTCCTCTCCTCTTGTCCAGGGAAAAGGCCCTCTACCCCGGATTCAGTAAATGGATCCAGCAAGTGAAGCTTGAAGGAAGCTTAATATCTAGTCAAGTGAGTACACTTGCCTTATGTACTGTGTTATCAAATTGAATGCTGCCACCCTTTTACTGGATACCCGAGTAGTGCAGCGAATGCACCTTCAGACAAGGTTACAGTGCTGTGAAGCCATAATAATGGCAGCCGTGCAGAAAGTATTCTAATGTTCACCTTCCTGCTTTTATACGCCCTGTCAGATAACTCAGCGGGTTAATTCATGACCTGTTAAAAGTTGTGTGAAAATAATGGTAGGTCACAGAGGTCTAGTCTCAATTGCTTTTCCTTTTATGTCCTCCTGCGACTGAGCGGGTCAAACTACAATATTATAGTGCTGCGAAACTGGAGGCAACACTATAGAAAAACCTTTGCTATGTACCTCGCTTATGCACTGCCACCTCCACTTTCCCAATCGAATTCTATTTTGCATATTGAGATACTGAATGAAATTAAAGCTATACATATTCTAACAAGGCCAAAAGTATTTGATGATTTTCTTTCACAAAGTTACATTTCTGCCGCTCATGTAGCGCTTGCAGATATGTCATGTCATGTTATGTCATGTTATCTCGCTGATCTTTGGACTGCTTCAAAATGGTCGGTTAGAAATCTTCTGGGGAAGGAGCCTCCTGTCCAGTATTCCAGAAGAGGCTGCCCAAATGTGACATACATCTCCAGTGACTAATGGGGAGCACTTATGCCGTGCCTTATGATGGGCTGTAGGTCACAGTTTCTAAGGATCATTTTTCTGATATGGGATTTGGGGTACAATGTGTTGTGCCAATAAGGAGACATTAATTCCGTGCTTTTGAAGTGTGGCTATTGATTTTTTAGAACTGTGTTCTCCAACTAGATTTTATCTGTGCAATTTTAGTCCAATATATAATACAGCCATTATTGGCACTTTCCCACACACACGTGCTAGACATTAGCGCCTACTTTCTGTAGCAATACATAGTTACTTGAATTAGATCGACCCATTACAGCCTGCCCAGTGCTGCCAGAGCTTGACTATATGTGCAATGAAATACATGAGGGATGGACTTCCATGTCAATGTGGAACAAAGGGATCCATAAGTAACTCAGTGGACAGTTGGACCTCTGTGCTGCTGCCTCTGGACCGAAATGGTCACACATTGGCAACCAGGGAAGAAATCAGTTGGAGGTCTTATACATATGGAAATAGCAAGTGACATGCATATATGTCAACATATCCTAACTGGAAATATCCAATGCTCTTTCCATTGCCCTTTCGTAATCTAAGAAAGTACACCCGGCAAATGGATATTTGCCTTAGTGCCGATCGCTGCACTCTGGCCTCTTAACGAAACTCGCCAGAGCTCCTGTGGCGCTCTGGGTCCTCACCTCCATATTGCTCCATTTCAGTTTTGCTTTCTTAATGGTTAAAACAAAGACCATTTGGCTGAGGACTATTGTATTAGATCGATTGAGTTTCTGGTCAGATGCTGACCTGCATGGCTATTTGATCTGGAGCCTGGCATCTGTACTGCAGATGAGTAGGATGTGTCCACTGTATGGGGAGGTGAAATGAGCCAGAGGCTGGATAGAGACCTTCTGCCCTTTTCTGATGCACAAATAGAACTAGGTCATCTGAAAGCACCGTGACTTTAAAAGTGACTTTTATTAAACGACCCACAGCACTTAAAAAACTGCTCAACAATCATAGACCCGATTTGACATCTTTGAGCTCATTGTTGAGATGTAACTTAAAGGACTCCCCGTAAACAATGTGCCATACGGTTCTAATTGTATAAGGTAGTTGTCAACTTTAAAGCAGCCTTTTCTCTGAACTAAAACGTATTGCCTCTCACGAACCTTAAAGTGCAGCTCATGGTAATGAGTGGCGATTCCAGACTACCCCTTCACCCCATCTGCCAATTTAGAGGGCCTCATCACGAGTTGGGCAGTAACGCCGGCGCTATTAGCCCTACCGCCAAACCCCCCGGCGCCATTAGCGCCGGACCACGTGTTTGGCGGAACGGTTAGTGCCCATTCCCCATTGGGCCCATTCGGGAATTCCTCATTCCCCATTGGGCCCAATGGGGAAAATTCGCGCTATTACTGCCGGCTGTAATAGCGCCGAAAATCGTCAAATTTACCGCAAATTTCCCCCCAGCTCAGAGCTGGGGGGAAATCCGCCAATGCCATGACCTGGCGGACCCTTAAATGCGGCGGTAATAGCGCTACCGCCACATTTAAGGGTTACCGCCAGACTCGTGATGCCTTGTTTTGTTGTACATGGGTTACAGAGTATTTGCTTGAGAGAAGGATTGCCACTTGCAATCTGAGATGGTGAACTGGGACCTGTCATCCAGTGGTAGGAGTGTAGGGTTGCAGGTTGGTTTATCTGGCGAGGCCCACACACCTTTTTCCAGACTATTTCCGCTCCAAGAGCTCCTACCACCTTACACTACAGTAGTGTAAACATTGCAGGATTTTAGGTAGGACTTGATGCTGGACTCCTCTCACTTCTAGGCCTGCTTAACAGGAAAACATCCATGGAAAGAAGCAGAGAGAAATTGGCGTACATCGTATTTGTCCAAATGCTAGAAACGTGTTTTGTTCAAATAGGTATGACCATGAGGTAGCCTCTTCCAATCTGACCCACTTTGAACTGTGCAGCTTTAGAATTGATCACACACAATACTCAATGCACTCCTTTTTAGTATATAATACAGTAAAAAAGTTATAGCCTGTAGTTAACTGTGTATAATCGAGCTCTAGGTGCGAGGGAGAAAGGTTAACCCTGGCACAAGGGTTGAAAAACTAAAATAGGACCAGATAAAGTCCCCAAATAGGGAACTCGCGTCCCTCGCACACTTTCTTGGTCTCAAAAAAAGAGAGCCAAACCTTTCAGTCAGTGATTTTTAATATTTTGAGATCCTTTTAAAAAAAACATGGGTAAAGAATAGCACATTTTTTTGAAAAACATCTTTCGTATGATCAATTATAATTAAGTGTATCAAGAGAGGTTGTCGTTGGCGTACAAATATCTGCAAAAGACCATGTTCATTGGTTTTACATAAACTTTATTCCTCATGCCCAACGCGGTTCGAGATCACATACCTCTTCATCAGGGGCTGTATTCTACATCAATTCTAAAGGAAATGTAAACAATGTACATTTTAGTGGAGTATTCCAATAATTACAGTCCACTTATTCCATCAGTAAATATTATCAATCTTAATATACCATTCATGCCATATGGTTACGATATATTTAATGTCTAGACATTCCACATCAAGATTCTAGATCATTTATTCTGGTGAATTCGCCTGACCCCTACTTATTTCTAATCAATAAAAAAGTCCATACCATGCTTGTATTTACAAACTATTGCTCAGCTGGTCAATGGAATAAAAGTAAAGTTCTCTTCAGTTAAGTTCTGAAATCACCAACAGCATAACATTCTAATCTATAAGTAGTCCTGTGGGCTTAAAGTAATGCATTCTGCCTCTTAACCAATTGTCCAAGGAACTAAAACCAGTCTCACCTCTCTGCCGGTGCTGTTATCCCAAAGTGGAGGCAGTAGAGTGTTATGTGCAGTTCATCACAATAATCACAGTGGCTGTGAAGTCTAAAAATTCAAGAGATGTGGGAATCACAAACTTAAACTGCCTGTGCCTTCTGACATGAATGTATAGCCATGAAGTGACTGTATTAGTAAATGGTAAAGTGATCAGGTCTGCAACCTGTGACTCACCATAGGAAAGAGCATTTTTATCTGGGACAGCTCAAGATGTCTTCATGGGAGTTAACTCCTCTTTTAATGTTCAGGACAGTGTCCTGTCACAAAGTCTATGTCTAGCTGAGATCCCTCTAGGCTAGGAATTAATCACACCCAGTATGTTTACCAGTATGTGTGCCTGTTGTCTCCTCACGAGATCCCTTGCCGTGTGTCCTTGCCGAAAAGCGTCCAAACGCATTGGCCGCCATTAAAGATGAGTGAAGCTGACGTGCTGACTTCATCACGCCTGATGGATTTTGTTTACCTAAGTGATGTAGTAATTTCGTCATGATGTAAACATTTACCTACCCCTGTAGTCTCAAGTTGTATTAGGTGTTGAAACTACACACTACTTCGTCTATAGGCTGCCACTATCAATGTGTTGTGCACATTTACTAACGGTCGTTGATTCATGTTGATAACACAACATTCTACATGCAGTTTAATTTATGGAATGCAACAGTAGTCAATCTGTCCCCTCATGTCTGTCTCAATGAAATATATTGCAGATCATTCCTTAGCGCTGACATCCAAGCATGAATGCATAGACATTAGTGTATCAAAACGGGTACCTCGGTAAACAACCACCCGACACCCATTTCATAAACCCACTGAACATAAAGAGTAATCCTGGTACATGGGTAGCTGTCATATGTTTAACCGATCTACCTTTCATACAGTAATGTTGTATGCTGTGTAAATGGTATGCAACTCGTGTTTCTCCAATTATCTCATCTCTGTAGATCTAAGCAGATCAAATAACTGTGACTTCGAGTCAAATTACCCTTCTGTATTTGTAATGTGTACATTACCGCCCAATATGGTTGCCCAGCCGTCATGTCGGAGAGGACCATTCTAGACGTCCTCTGTTGCACCAGCAAGACAAATTCTGTACCTCTAGAATAGTAAAACTCTCTTTGTTGGGTAAATACAACATTGACTTCTATGTAATCCATTGGGATACAAATGAGTCGAGTAGTTCTGCCTTCAACTGAAGTTCCCATTCTATGTTTGTAGTATATATATATAACGCACCTATATGGCTGCTCATAATCAAAATGGTCCAAAGGAAAACGAGTACTGCTGCCTTCGGCTGAAGTACCCATTCTATTTTTTAGTATGTACCTGACACACCAATATGGTTGCTCCTAATAATTATGGTCATTACACAACAGTCTCAATCTATAGAATCCTAGATATCAGCCACAAATATGCTCATGGTGGTTAATTCTGTCTCTGCATAGAGTGCACAATCTAATACCCATTGTTCAAAAACTCTTAAGGTAGTGCCCAAATGGTTGTGAAAGGATATCTCAATGTATATCTGTCCTTATAAAAAGGGGCCAAGGTAGAATTCTTCATTCATGCCAAGTGGCGCCATGGAGTCCAGACAATGTATCCAGTATAGCCCTTTGTGCAAGGCATTCTGCCATGTCACCTCCTCTTGAAAGCGGATGTGCCACTTTGAGTATAATGCACCTCATTTGTGCCGTAGTGTGTCTATTATCCCTGAAGTGACAGTAGTCTGGGGATTTCACATTAGCAGTTCTTAGGTTAGACTTATGTTCAGTCCACCTTTCTTTCGTCTTCTGCATCATTTTCCCAACATAATATCTGCCACAGGGACATTTTAGGGCATATACTACATTTCTGCTGTCACATGTTGCATAGTCTCTAAACTTAATCTTTTTCCCATTATGGGTATGGCGTATATATTCACCTTTAATGGTACTCAAACAATGCTGACAGTTCAAGCATGCAAATGTACCACATTTTTGTTTGTGGAGTACAGCCTTGTGTTGATTTCCTCAGTCTTTCAGCTCTAACTAAGGTGTCCCTTAGGTTTCTGCCTCTTTTATAGGCTAGCATTGGTGGATGTGGGAAAAGGTAGGGTCTAGTTTAATGAGATCCCAGTTTTTATTGATGATTTCTTTCACTTGATAACTCTGCGAATAGAATCTTAGTGGATGTATCCATCTGGCATTGTCTTTTTCAGGGAGGCCTACAAGAGTAGGCCAGAACCAGTACAGGCGGTCAACGGTTCCCTTTTGGTCTCTGGACCCGTCAAACAGCAGACTGTCCCTCTCACGCTTACCATCCAAGATATCGATACCGAAAAGGTATAGGTCCATCTCATAACCACCCCTCAATTTGCTATCATTTTAGCTATCCCATGGCCGAGGGAACACAACCCACTGATTGACTGGTCCTTGGGTACCATCATCTTCATATCTCCACATTGTCAGGAGTTCTGTATTACGCCCAACACTCCCCATTCTTCGCCCTGCCAAGCCCTGATTGCGGCCGCCCACCTGGTGAACGCCGACCCACAAGACATCTCCTGAGTAGCAGTCACTCATGTAGTGGGTACTATAACACCGGTCATCCCACCCGAATATCTACAGTTTGCTACGGTCTTCGACAAGGGCAGCGCTGAGACTCTACCCCCGCCCCTTCGCCCATATGACTGCCCGATTGAACTGTTTCCGGAAGCGGAAATCCCCTGTGGGTGTATTTACTTGCTGTCCCCTTCCGAGGACCAGACCTTGAAGGAGTATATAACCCAGGCTCTTCGACTAGGCCATATCAGACCCTCACAGTCTCCCGTTGCCAGCCCAATCTTCTTTGTGCCCAAACAGGGGTGACCTTCATCCTTGTGTGAATTATAGACAAATCAACCTGATTACTATCAAGAACAGATACCCCATTCCACTGATCTTGGCATTGCTGGAACAACTAGTCCGGGCAGCGATCTTCACTAAGTTGGACTTCTGGGGGGCGTACAATTTGATCAGTATGAGAGAGGACGACGAGTGGAAAATGTCATTCTCCACTCGGTACAGTCTCTATGAGTACACCGTAATGCGCTTTGGGCTTTGCAATGCCCCTGCTACCTTTCAGCAGTTCATGAACAACATATTCCACGGCATCATTGATACTTACGTTATTGTCAACCTCAATGACATTTTGATTTTCTCCCCATCCTACAAGACTCATGTGCAACACGTCCTAGCGGTGCTAAATCGTTTACAGACACACTCACTCTATGCCAAGACAAAAAAGTATCTTTTCCATGTGACAGAAATCGAATTCTTGGTTTCCACATCACTTCCAAGGGCCTCACCATGAAGACTGCCAAGATCCAAGCCATACTTAACTGGCTTGTTCCCACCAATGTCAAAACACTTCAGTCCTTTTAAGGGTTCTTGAATTTCTATCAGTGGTTTATCTCTGGTTTCTCTGTCATTGTTTCGTCCCTGACCAATCTCATGAGTCCCAAGATCCCGTTCGTCTGGACCACACAGCACCAAGAGGCCTTTGATTCACTTAAGACGGCCTTCACTATGGCCCTGATACTCCAACACCCCATTGCAGAACTGCCATTTGTAGTGGAGGCCGACGCCTCATCATATGCCGTGTCCTTTCTCAAACCTGCCCTATTACCGGTTCATTGCACCCTGTGGCTTATCACTCTCGGAAATTCACGCCGACCGAGTTACACTACACCGTCACTGAAAAAGAATTACTAGCTGTGAAAGACGCTTTCCAGGCCTGAAGGCATCATCTGCTTGGGGCCAAATGGACAGTCATGGTCTATTTGGACCATGGTAACATCCAGGACTCGGTGACCATGAAATGCGTCAATAGTCGGCAAGTCCGCTGGCACTAGTTTTTCTAATTATTCGATTTCAACATCCGACACCGTACGTGTTCCGCTCATGGTAAAGCTGTTTCCCTGTCTCGTCTGGCTGGGGGGGGGGATACACTTCCTGTATTTCCGGACACCATTCTTGACAAGTCACACTTTGTCTGTCTTTGTACTCCTCCCTCCTCTCTGATTACAGACGTCTGCGATTGGGTTTCTCATCACCCTGAACAGCTGCAAGATTGGAATGCTGTACTCCTTGAGGGTCTCCCTTTTGTTCAAGACAGGCTGTTCTTGCCAACCCAACCCACACAACTCCAGGCCCATAAATGGGTTTCCCGGGCAAAAGCGCATCCTGTCCCTTCTCCAACACTGGTGCTGGTGGTCTTCCATGCGCCAGAATGTCAACGAGTACATTGAGGGGTGCTCCATCTGTGCCCAATGCAAGGGCAAACCACTAGGCCTCCTCCAACCTATGTCAATCCCACAAAAACCTTGGCATACGGTCACCATGGATTTCATCACGGACTGGCCTAAGTTCCAGGGGTTTGACACTATCTGGGTGGTGGTCGATTGATTTACAGAAATGGCCCGCTTCATCCCTTGTTCAGGCATTCCTTCAGCTCCTGTGTTAGCCAATCTCTTCTTTTGCAACATCTTTTGCTTGTTCGGCCTCCCTTCCATTCTGATCTTGAACCGAGGGTCTCAATTTAATTCCAGGTTCTGGAGAGCACTCACGGCTCCATTGGGCATCCCCCTATCATCCAGAAACGGATGGCCAGACCGGGCATGTCAATCAGACGCTTGAGCAGTACCTGCGTTGTCTGTTTCTGAAGTACCAGAAAACATGGTTCTGCATGCAGCAGAGTTTGCGTATAATAACACGTCTCACTCGTTTACTGGATTCTACCTGTTCTTTTCCCTGTATGGTCAGCACCCCGTACCCTGCGCTTGTCCGACCTGCCTTCTTCCTCCAACCCTGCGGCAGATGTCTGTCTGAGGGACCTTGCTGCAGTGCATGAACAGACTCTCTCAAACCTCCAGGATGCTCAGGCTTTGATTCTCTGCTCAGCGGTCAGAGGCAGTCTCCAGCCACGCAATATGACCTCAATGACGGGGTCTGGTTGTGAACGAAGCATCTCTGCTTTTCTGGGTGCAGTAAATTGCTGCCTCGCTTTGTGGGCCCTTACAGGATTACCAAAGTCATGAATGCTGTCTCCTATCGTCTTGCTTTACCCGCTTCATGGCGCATTCACCCTGTGTTCCACACTTCCCTCCTGAAACCTTGCCCTTCATCTACCCGGGTTGTGTTGCCTCCTTCACCCTTACTTCAGGGTTCCGGTGGGGAATATGAAGTTAATGCAATCTTGGATTCCCGTGTTTGTAGGGGTCAGCTCCAGTACCTCGTTGATTGGAAGGGTTTTGGGCCTGAAGAACGTTCCTGGGAACCTGCTGCCAATGTGCATGCCCCTGTTTTAGTTGCTCAGTTTCACCGGGCTCAGCCTTCCCGTCCACAGGTTCATGGGCCTTTGGGGGGGGGGGACACTGTCAGGCACTTACCTCCTCCTAAGCCCTAGAGCCGGCTCTCTTCCAGGCACCCACCGGTCCGCTGACTTCTGGACCGTCATGTTCTCCTTCCCCGAGTGCACACAGTCATGGTTGCCGCCCTTTCCTGTCCGCCCCTGTTCCCCAGTGTGGGGTCGGTGCGGGGAGACTGAGCAGGGTTGCCATGGCGATTCTCCAACGCTCGACGATGGTTACCCCTTTGGATTCTGTTGCCTGTTTTATTTCTCCTTTTTATGTGTTCCTGCCGTTACCCTGCTGTGCTTAGACCTTGGACTGCCTTTTGGGCTGATTTTGGATCCTCCACGTGTTGTGCTTGAACTGGACTCTTGTTGCTCCTGGAATCACCTGGGATACTGAACTGTGGCTCTTGTGGATACCTGCAAACTGCCCAACCGGTGTCCTTTGCTGGAACTGTCCCGACACCCTACTCCGCACCTGAAAGAGGGGAGCCCAACCTGCAATTAGGGTTACTCTGTACCCCTCCCTGGGACCTTTCCATGATTCCCCATAGGTAGGTGGTTCACTTTACCCTGTGTAACTGCATTGTGCCCCTGATAGCATTGTCCTTAATCTTGCTATGTTCCCTTTCAGCTGCTGGGGTATCCAGTGTGGCTGTTCCAGCTCACCTGTGGCCCCAATAACTGGTCACCGAGTGACCTCTGTCTCTCTGACTGGTACTTGGGGACGGAGGTATTATAGTCTACGCGGCAACCCACATCTTGATCTACGCGGCAACCCACGTCTTGACAACTACAAACATAGAACTGGAACTTCAGTTGAAGGCAGTGCTAGTTGACTCATTTGTACCCCAATGGATTAGATAGAAGTCAATGTTGTATTTACCCAACAAAGAGAGTTTTACTATTCTAGAGGTAGCAAATTTGTTATGCGGTTGCAACAGAGGACGTCTAGAATGGTCCTCTCCGACATGACGACTGGGCAACCACATTGGGCAGTAATGTATACATTACAAATACAGAAGGGTAATTTGACTCGAAGGCACAGTTATTTGACCTACAGAGATGAGATTATTAGGAGAAACACAAGTCTGATACATTTACACAGCATACATTTTCCAGGGTTACTCTTTATGTTCGGGGGGTTTATGAAATGGGTGTGGGGTGGTTGTTTACTGAGGTACCCGTTTTGATACACTAATGTCTATGCATTCATGCTTATATGTCAGTGCTCAGGAATGATCTGCAATATATTTCATTGAGGCAGACATGAGGGGACAGACTGACTACTGTTCCATTCCATAAGTTAAACTGCATGTGGAATGTTGTATTATCAACACAAATGAGCAAACCCTTAGTAAATGCGCACAATACATTCATAGTGGCAGACTATGAATGAAGTACTGTGTAGTTTCAACACCTAATACAACTTGAGACTACAGGGGTAAGTAAATATTTACATTATGACGAAATTACTACATCACTTAGGTAAACAAAATCCGTGAATGATGACGTCAGCACGTCAGCTTCACTCATCTTTAATGGCAGCCGTTGTGTTCGGCTGGTTTCCGGCAAGGGATCTCATGAGGAGAAATAACGTGCACACAGAGGTAAACACACTGGGTGTGATTAATTCCTAACCTAGAGTGATCTCAGCTAGACATAGATATTGTGACAGGACACTGTCCTGCATATTTTCATTATATTTCGATATTTTTTGACAGAATTGATCTGCATTAAGAGAGGAGCTAACTCCCATGAAGACGTCTTGAACTGTCCCGATCAAAATGCTCTTTCCTATGGTGAGTCACAGGTTGCAGACCTGATCACTTACCATTTACTAATGCAGTCACTTTATGGCTATATATTCATGTGACAAGGCACAGGCAGTTTAAGTCTGTGATCCCCACATCTCTTGAATTTCTAGACTTCACAGCCCCTGTGATTATTGGGTTGAACTGCACAAACCACTTTACTGCCTCCAATTTGGGATAACAACACAGGCAGAGAGGTGAGACTGGTTTTAGTTTCTTGGACAATTGGTTAAGAGGCAGAATGCATTACTTTAAGCACACAGGACTACTGATAGATTAGAATGTTATGCTATTGGTGGTTTCAGAACCTAACTGAAGGGAACTTTACTTGTTTTCCTTTCACCAGCGGAGCAATAATTTGTAAATACAAACATGGTATGGACTTTTTTATTGATATGAAATAAGTAGGGCTCAGATGAATTCACCAGAATAAATGATCTAGAATCTTGATGTGGAATGTCTAGACAATAAATATATGGTGACCATATGGCATGAATGCCATATTAAGATTGAGAATATTTACTGATGGAATAAGTGGACTGTAATTATTGGAATACTCCACTAAAATGTACATTGCTTATATTTCCTTTAGAATTGATGTAGAATACAGCCCCTGATGAAGAGACATGTGATCTCGAAACGCTTTGGGCATGACGGATAAAACGTTATGAAAAATCAATGAACATGGTCTTTTGCGGATATTTAGACGCCAAGGACAACCTCTCTTGATAAATGTGTTTTGAAGTATAATTGATAATATGAAAGATGTTTTTCTAAAAGATTCGCTATTCTATAAAAAATCACTGACTGAAAGGTTTGGCTCTCTTTCTTTGAGCCTAAGAAAGTGTGCGAGGGACGGAAGTTCCCTATTTGGGGACTTTATTTATTCCACCTTTAGAATTGAGCCTCCGTACCGCTACTTTGCTTGACAATCGATGCATGATTCAAACTGAAAAGACTTTTAAAAAAATAATTTTTTGGGGAGTTTGGTTATTCCTAGCAAGAACAGCAGCAACATGTTTTAAATGGGCCATACTTTCTGTCTATTTCTTTTACTTTAGGAATTTAAAAGTACTTGCATTGTCGAAACCAATAAGACCTTCGGGAGCACAGAACTGGTAAAGAAAAAAAACAAGTGGTACAAAATTTCAAAAGTGCCAAAGTACTATCTTCATTCTTTAGGCGGGAAGATAAGACCCCAAGAGAAGTAGATGAGCTCCCTCCCCAAGGCCAGGCAACAGGCATTCTGTATGAAACGGTACTGCCTGTGGTCATGCCGCAGGTTTTAAGTGATGAGGCCTCAAGAACGCAAGCACTAGAGGCCAAATGATGAAACACCAAGGTATTAACACGTGTACGTTTGAAAACATTTCTTTATGGCCTAAATCAATGTCTGGACATGTGTGTGATCAAATTGTAGCCTATGCCACCTCCTAATTATTCATACCCAAAGGATGATAAAAATAGGCACTTTTCTTCATCATATGGGCTAAGGGCACTGCATAACAAAAAAACAGTCTCCAGGCCATGGCTGCAATATTCTATTTTGACCGTTTTTGCTGTAGGCTTTTTGAACCTGTGCCAAAATCAAAACTTGGTAGTGTTGGAATTAATTATTGGATGCAAACAGGGGACTATTTGAAAATGCACAAAGGGTCTCCAGAACAGGCCGAATCCAGTGGCAAGTAGGTGGATGCTGAAAGGCGCCTCACAGGAAATGTTGCCATTGATTCTCTCATGCAAGATCAAATACATCCAGAGGCCAATAGCTGGCAGGCTGTGCTTGAAAGAATGTCAGTTGTCTTTTTGTCCACAAATAATTTGGCATTTTGTGGCACTTCAAACAAATTACTCCAAATAATTGAAATTTCTTAGGCCTTGTTGACTACTAGGGAAATTTGATCCGATCATGATGTTATGTTAAGTTATGTTATGTTATTTCATTTGTAGAGCGCACCAGGTACCCTAGGGCTTAAGGGTCCTAAGACAAAAAAGACGAACACAAACACCAGAAGCAGAGAGAGAGAGGAACATAACAAAAAATGTCTAGCGGCAGGCATGGAGAGCAAAAACTAAGTCAATATTTAAGAAAATAGGGCCGTTTTAAGTCCTTTCTTGAAGACTTCCGTCGATATTACGGCTCTAAACCTGGGGCTAAGAGAGTTCCATGATTGAGGTGCTGCAGATACAAATGCAGCATCTCTTGCTTTCTTAGACTTAAGACAAGGGATCAAAAGGGTATACGAGTCATCAGATCTAAGATTTTTGATGTTTTTCTTGGGGATAATGTGGTTCCTTCAAGAAGGCCGGCATAGAGCCGTGCACACATTTATGAGCGATGAGAAGCAGTCTAAATGACACTCTAACTTGAACAGGCAGCCAATGAAGGCTTCTATGTGTCTCTGACACGTGGTCTCGTTTAGCAAGGCGTTTGACAACTCAAACAGCACCGTTTTGGATCATCTGAAGTCTGTGAAACTCTGAAAGAGGTAACCCAACCAGGAGGCTACAACAGTAATCGATCTTAGCACCGATAATCGCCCATGCCAAGGTTTCTGAATTCTTTTCTGACACAAATGGTCTGAGGCAACGGAAGAGTTTGATGTAATAGGAGGCCGAAGAGACCAGACTATTGACCTGAGCCTTCATATTGAGATTTTTAAGTAAATTCCCAAGGTTTTTACTTTGCTCATAACTTCTATTTTACAATTGTCAATAGTAAAGTTCTCATAACCAGGGCCCAGTTTTTGAAGCTTGATTTCTGAACCTACTAGAAGGAGCTCGGTTTAACACCATTAATCGCTAGGCCGTTTTTTACCATCCAGTCCTGGATTTTTTGGTATAGCAAATGATACATTTGATGCATCATTTACATTGAGTCACCTCTCAAGAGATCCATGGTCACTATTATGAAAATGTCAGTCAGAATTAACTATTTTGTTTAATTGAGTCTCAAGTAAAGAATGCAATTTTACAAAGGGTGAAGGCTGCAAAATATTTCTCTGCTATTTTGGATTTTACTCCATATATCAGCCACACCAAACAACTGTATTACACTGTAAGAATTGTGGATATTACAGGCAAAGACATTTCTGTCAAAGAACATTTTATAGGTATCGCCCCGCTGATGACATCCGCTGAAGGACTTGCAAACCTTCTTTATTCTGAAATGTCAAAATGCGGTCTAGAGATTGACAACTGCCATGGAGATTGGTATGATAATGGCGCAAACATGATTGGGGTAAAGAAAGGAGTCCAAAAGCGAGTTCTTGAGCAATACCCCTGTGCCCTTGTTCAACCCATGTGGATGCTACAGTTTAAATTTGGGGGTTGGCGATGCTTCCAAATCTTCAGTGAAATCTGTTTCTCCTTGTGGTGTGCTTCAGAGACTCTTTAATTCGTTTGCAGCTTCCACCGAATGCTGGAGCATTCTCAGTGAGCATGTCAAAAACCTTTCCTTGAAAAGGGTCTGTGAAACACAAAGGGAATGTAGAATTGAAAACCTGAGAGCTGTGCGGTATCAATTTATTGGGATACACACACCACTCACGAGCATTGAAGAAAAAGTCAATGACCCAACATTGCCCTCAGAAGCAAAGTCCTGTGCTTTACACTTGGAAGATTTCAGTTTTATGTGTACTTTAGTTGTATGGTATGACCTTCTATTGCAGTTGAACATTGTAAGCAAATCCATGCAGTCCTAACAAATTGATTTGCCGGTCTGTAATAACCTACTTAAGGACTGCATTGCCTTTGTCAAAAGTTATAGAAGTATTAGTTTTGAGTTTGCTGCAACAGCAGCAAAAGAGATAGCCTTACTTTTAGATGTCAACCCTATTTTTTTAAGGCAACTAAACGTCATAGGACATTTTTTTTCTTCTGTTGTTGTATGATACCTAGGACGAGACTCCTGAAAATGAAAAAGAACTTTAAGTAACCATATTTTATCTCCTCATTGACACAATAACTACTTTGCTTGAAAGGCACTTTTCCCAGTTGTCTGTACACACTAAAATCGGGGGTTTCATGTACAACATAAAGCTCTTTCCTGAAAAAGAAGAGCTGATGAAACCTGCAGTAATTGTTAGCAAAGGGTGGTGATAGTGCACCAGAATCAGATAAAGATTGTTCCCAGTTGGCTGATGAACTGATACATATCCAGCCATCGCTTCCGAAGACACTGGTTGTTTCCAAATGTGTGGGTTGCCATGAGGCTCCTACTAACAATTTCAATTACAGTGGTGAGAGGAGCTTTAGTAAATTGAAATTGATACATACTTGCGCTCCACATTGGCAGAAGTAAAGCAATACTTCAAATTCAGAGTGAAGTTGTTGAAAAAATTGATTATGCAGCAGCAATACATGGTTTCGCAGCAGCAAAGTCAAGGAGAATGCCCTTAACATATATTAAAAATGAACACAAAACTTTAAAAACCAAGACTAGCATTTACTGTTTGTGTACTCTGCTTTATCTGAGGAATTACTGAAAAGTTCTTGAATCACGATGTGATAAAACCGGTTCATTTGTATAGCAGTGATTTATTGGCGTTGGGTAGGAGTTACTTAACCGTGGAATGCAGTTTGGGAGTGGTGCGCATGCCGAGCGCTGGAGGAACAAGGGTGGGGTGCATTCTTGTATTTCACCCTGAGCACCAAATGTACTAGAAACTGCCCTGCATAGGTATGCAACTTGTCCACTATTGAGTCTTTTATAGATTTGCTTAATTTGGAATACTGATTGCCACACAGTGATGTAAGAAATAAGCACATCATTCTGCTTTTTTTTTTATTTTTAATAACTGTATTTATTTGGTTGAACACATGAGAAAGTATACAGCAGTGAAACTTGCACAATAACAGAAATACTTCCAACAGACAAATAAGCGAGATAAGCCCCCCAGATCCTTGACCCAACCACTTTGCCGTGATCTGGCCACCATACAATTCAGAGGGCCTGCAAGTACAATTTCGCCATTTTGGGTTTGAATGTCAATGCTGGGGAGCCTTGGTCATACTCCAAAAAGGGGGCCCAAATATTTGTAAACTGTCCCTCCCGTGGTGCAATCACTTTCTCCGCCACCAGAATGTCCCATATCTTACTCCACCAAAGCGATAGTACTGGCCCATCCGGGGACTTCCAGCTGCGAGCTATTGTAATCCGAGCAGCCAGCAGGAATTGTGTTAATAATTTAGCCATCCCCCAGACTTAGGATAAACTTCTTCAATCGGAGCGCCTAGGAGAAGTGCCTCTGGACACAATGGAAGTTTAATGTGAGTAATGGCCTCAATAATAGTAATGATCTCTTTCCAGCAGGAATTAATGAGAGGACAGTTTCACCACATGTGGAAGTGTGATCCTTGTGCCCCACAATTATGCCAGCAGAGTGGTTCCACTGATTCCTGTAAAGTTGTATTGGGGAGTAGTACCAGCCGAACAAACATTTTATGGCACATTCATTATAAGTTATGCATCTGGAGGAAGAGTAATTTCTAACCGAAATGTCCAACCAGGATTGATCCTCCAGTGGTCTACCCAAATCCTCTTCCCAGTGACACACGGAGTACAGGTGAGTGGTCAGCATGTCTGGAGTTTGTATAATCTGGGGATGCTTCCAGGTTGCGGGCCCACTTGGATGGTAAACTCTATGGGACTCGGGCTGCGTGTGGCTTTTTGTCTGGTCAATGGGTATGATATCCAATGACGTACTTGTGCATAAGAGAACCTATCTGAGTCTGACAATTGAAATGTTACTTTACAACTTTCAAACGTACGTGGATGTTGTTCTTCGAACAACTGAGAAAGCATTTGCAGGCCACCCCGTTTCCAGTTTCTAAAGGCCCCCAACTGCATGCCCGGGGAGAAGGCTGGATTACGGAAGACTGGGGAATATGGGCCTGTGCCTCTAGGGATCTTATTTGCCGTAGTGACCAGTCCCAAGTTCTTAGTGGTGTCTGTGAGGAGATGAGCAAGTTTTGCCAATGTTTCCGTGCTGAGTAAGGGACAAATGGCAGGAAGCGAAGGGGAAGTGGCAGTCTAGACTGTTCAATGGCCACCCACTTCGGCGGATAGAAGCGGGACATCCAAGCCAGCAGGTGCAAGATCGGAGATGCCGCATAGTACCTGCATAGATCCGGGACCCCCAAACCCCCAGCCGGACCCCAAGCAACATTACCCTCCTGGGGATCTTGGCCTTCCTACCCCACCAGATGAACCCCAGCATTTTCCGTTGAAGGTGATCAAGAGCCTTTGGCAGGATTTCTACCGGGAGGGACGTGCATAAATAAAGGAAGCGAGGGAGCAAATTCATTTTCACTTCAGTAATTCGTTCTGAGTCACCAATCTGTCCAAATCCTAAGGGGAGGTCGTAATATGATTCCCCAAGTATTCTATTGTATTCTCATCCCACCGGATTGGGCAGAATGATTGAAAAGAGAATTTCACCCTGATCCAGGCCCCACCCCTAATGCCATGGATTTCCTATAGTTTATTTCAAAACCTGCTGCCTGTCCAAAGGATTTCAGTTTCCAAAGAGTGACCGGAAGAGAGGGACAAATATTGGTTAACGTCAGTAAGTTGTCGTCAGCATAGAGAGATAATTTATGTTTGGAGCCCTGAATCGTAACTCCCTCGATCACAGAATTGTTACGTAACCGTTGAATAAGAAGCTCCATAATCAAGGTGAATAACAGAGGAGAAAGTGGGAAACCCAGTCGTGTCCCGGATGTGAGAGGGATAGGGGTTGTTTGTTCCTGGTTTACCCGGAGTAGATTATTAGGTGATCTGTAACTGGCCGAGATCATTCTACAAAAGGAACGACCAAATTGAAACACCAGGTTCAGGGCTCGCCGGATGTTGTCCCTCTTCTTCCGCCCTAAGATGAAGCCAGTTTATCAGGGTCTGGAGAATTGGGGTTAGGCGATTGGGCAATACTTTGGAGAAGATGTTCGCATCAATATTCAAGAGGGATCGGCCTAAAGGAGGTGCACTCCCTGCGATCCTTGTCGGGTTTTAACAGCAAAATAGTTGCAGAGGACTCCATAGAGGCAATTGTAGTCCCTGTCACTTTAAAGGAGTTAAAGAGAGCTGTCAATGGGGACAGTTAGGCTCGGAACATCTTATAACATTTTGTTGAGAAAAAAGTCTGGGCCTGGGCCTCTGGTTTTCAGGGATCTTACTGCATCCACTTCTTCCGTCTGGTTTTGGGATTCTAGAGCTTCACTATCCTCTCTATTGAGGTGTGGTAATGAGGCTTCCTTAATGTACTGTTTCTGTCCCTGTTATTTCCATGTAAGCCAAAGGGTGGGTTATTAAAACTCCCCTGATCACTGCCTTCATAGTGAAGGTGCCTGGTCCAAACATGATACACAATAAAACCAAATAAAGGACGCACCCCAGTAGGGAATGAGACCAGGAGATGGATTGCAAGTTGAACAAAGTTTATACCAATAAAGATGTGTACGCAGAGAACTCTGCTGCCCTGAGAGCGCTCTGCCAACAGATACACAGGCAGCACATTATGAATGAGAGAATCATCACGAGTGACGTAATAACATATAGAACGGTTCAAACATTTCAGTTGGTCATCCTGCACGGTCCCATATAGAGCTTAGGTGATGTTGGCCTCCAAATAGGTTCTGTGGCTGGGGAGGTTCAGTTGGCACGTGGGTCAGCTCGGCTCATCTTCACAGTGTGAAGGTCAAACTTTGTTCACAAGATGTCACACTTCTAACTAATCTAAACTACACAATGACCATTGGCATGCAAAGAGTAATGTTAGACATAAAGCTATCATTTAGATGGAAGAGGCTATAAAACGTGGACTGATATATGTACATTCTAACCCATGCTTTTGCGTTCCATCAAATGGCTTTGTTTACCGTCTTTTGTGTAATTACATTAAGGCCAAATTATTAGAATCGACAAACAAACATGGGGATGTCTCCCTCCATTTGGGTAAACAGGAGATCCATTTCACGTGCGAATGTCAGGGGGTCTGAAAAGACCTTTCCTTCCTTACACTCCCCCTTTCGTTACTACTAAAGTAACAAATACTTTTGACCAGTGTTTCTGTGTTCTTCTGCTTTCTTTACTGCTGCATCCCATGCAGGAGTCCCTTTTATTGGCATCCATGCACAGCATACATGTCTCAAGCTTTCACCCCATCTAGCATATTTTTCAGGCTTGCACGTCATAAAAATACAACCACCATCCCCAGCCAGGTCCACCCATACCTCCTGATGGTTCTCCAAGTCTTGGGGCTCATCAATGGTTGTATGCCACAGATTATCCAGTATATATCCTGTGTCATACACTGCAGTCATACAGTATTTGGGCTCATTGTTTTCAACTGTTTGTACTTGTGTTTCCCTAGTATTGTGAGGCACCTTATTTGGTTACCCACTGTCACCATCATCATAGCACTACTAGGATTTGCTTTAGCACAGCATCAAACCCCTACCTGGCACACACAGAAAATCAGCTTCAGGAAAACGATGATGGGGACCAGCATTTTCATTGCAGTCCTGAACCATGATGGTACCCAGTCGAATACTGCGTCGAACCAGTCACTAGGCTGAACCCCTCCTTCCTTCTTCATTCTCACCCCAAGGTCATGTACGGCAGCAATCACATGTGATAGTGTCCCGTTGTCAGCATCTGAAGAAGGTGTGTGTGCAACATGCGCTCCCGATTTTTCGGCAAACATTGCCTTCCATTGCTTTGAGGAGGTCTAGGACATAGCGGTTTTTGCATCATCGTCAACCACAGGGCTCTGAGTTCCACCTTGATGACGTTGAACCCTTCTTCGGTGTCATGGGCCAGTTGGATCAGCTCCCACTTGACTATCTGGAGCCATTTGGCATTTGCTCAAGCTTGGATGCTTGGTATCAGCGATGCAAAAAATTTCTCTGCAGAGTTGAACAATTTATATTGGTCTGGTATCTGCACCAGGAGGTCGGAAGAGTCGAGAGAGGTAGTTGGATGCTCTCTTTTTGCACGATACCTGTTCTTGCAGCTGGTTTTCTATCAGCAGATTATGGATGGGGGGTTCTTCCTTCGTTGATTGGGGTGCCAGCGACAGCCCGGTGGGTACCCTCTGCCCCTGGACATGGCTTCCCGGGATCACCATCAGTGCAGAATGCAGCGATGCCAGAGCACAATTGCCGCTACATGATTGCGGGAGATGCACATATGCCTGGTTGCCACATACCCAATAATTGCCCATCAAAGCAGCAGTTCCTTTTTGCATATCAGGAATGAGAAGTGTTCTATTGCAATGTTTGTTTGATCCCAGGGCCACCTTTACTTCTCCACAAAAGCAAAGTTCGAATTTGTCTTCATGCTGCATTTTTATTGGTTTCTCGTGAACCAAGTAAGCTTTGTGATGTGTTTCGACCATGTTCCTGCACAGGTGTCTTCCATCCACTTCAATCTGTCATCTGTCTGCTCGCATAGTGCTTCAGCTTTGCACATCACCGTTGCATCATGCCCTTTGCTTTCAGTAAACATAGTCCCCTTAATTTAAAAAAATGGCTCCATAAAACAAGTTGCGCCTCCTTTGTTTTCTTGCATAGCTTTTCGTCAAGAGGTTGTAACTGTAATTGCACTGTGTGTGCCTGGAAGGTACTTCGAATTCTACACAATGCAAGATGAAGGAAACACTGGGCTTCCAGTATGGGGTTTTCTTGTGGCACCAAAACTTTAGGTGTTCGTGATGTACGGGAAATCAGCAAACAAATATAACAACTTTCATTGGTGGCCTGCTTGCCGGTGGTGCTCATATCTGAGTACCATTTGTTAGATTGTTCTGGGTGACAGGGGTCTTCAATTGCATCTAATCCCAAGCCATGATAGGTATCATGTTTATGCTGTTGTATTCCCCCTTTTCCTCCTCCTTTTTGCCCATTGGCCACCATAGACTCTGATCTTTAATTTATACTTTCGCCCAGTATTTAATATCTTGAGGAGACACAGCTTACAATTCCACTCTTACGCAGATGACACCCAAATTTACAACGAGATTGACAAATTCACAGGCGCTTTCGAAAAAATGGAACTATGTATGAGAGAAATGAAGAGGTGGATGGCAGAGAGTCAACTACAAATGAACGCCTCAAAAACCTAATTTATATTGTATGCCCAGAGGGAATAATGACTCAGGAGAGACAACTGCCCCCCCCCCCCCCTCGGATCCTAGGGGAATAGTTGTGTTATGCTAAGAAGGTTAAGAATCTAGGGTGCCTCTGGCAAGAAAATCTAGGTGGAGAAGCGCAAGTGCGAGCAAAGGTGAAGGCAGTTTACCATTCATTACGGGTATTAAGCAATGTGCTTCCATATATAGTTGAAGAAAAACAAAGATGTTCCCAGTCTCACTGCGCCAAGAAATTATAATTAGTTGTTTGTGCAAAGAGAAGCCTTTATTGTTTGTGCGAAGAGAAGCCTGACACGTGTTTCAAGCTGTGTACTGCTTTTCATCAGAGGCTTAAATTGCATAGTACATCATTTCCATACAAATTGGGTAAAGTTAAAACTAAAACATACACATGATTGTTTTGTGCAAAGATTTGAACATCTTTGTTTTTCTTCAACTATTCCTGTGGATGTGTATTGGCAGTACACCCACACCGCCCAGATACCCGCAGCGTTGATGTTTATTTTCTTAATCACTGTATAAGCGCTGTGGACTTGTGACTTTTTCTGCCATAACTTTGTTCTTGTCATTTTCAAGTCACCATACCCAGCAGCTGTATTATGGCTGAAGCAGCTGAATATTTACTCACTTGAGATGATGACATTAAAGCATTATTTGCCCCTCGGGGCTCAACTCTGAATCCTTTCAAAAGAATGGACACTGCTAAACTAGACCTTAGATCCTTATTTCTTAAACTAGAAAAACTAAGTATCAAGGAGATTAACACATTTTGGGAGAAAACAACTTTGGCTCATTATTTACACGAACAAAAAAATCCCCAGGGGACTCAGAATCCTAATTTTACCAGATTTTGAGGATCCACTAGACACTGATCTTCTATCAGAATGGGAAACTAATTTAACCTCTAGTTCTAATAAAATGTTGGAGCTCTTAGTAGAACATGCCACTCGGGTGCATTCCCGCATCGTTATTGAAATTGACAGAATTAAGGAACAGATCAACTCATTTGAGGCCCCCAGCTCAACTATCAACAAAACTGACACTCTATGAAATTTTGCGAAAGCATCAAGATGAGGTCAAACTCCGCAAATCTAGGAAATTTTCCAGGGATGATAAAGATTATAGAGACAATAGAATTTACACATATCAAGCCAAATATGATGAGGTCTCGAGATCTCGCTCTAGCAGTCTGGCGTCTACTCCAGCCAGTTCTGAGATTCATAGTGATTCTGAAACAGTCCCTCCTCGCACATCTAATGTTTCACTTACTGACCCTACCTCACCTGTTACACTCGATAATTCTGAAGAGGATTCAGTAGAGCCAGAAATTGTGCCATCAGGTCCATCGCCTTTTTTGGAACAACTCAGAATAGCCGCAGCAAAAAAAGTTTGTTTTCGGACCCCACTATCCACAAATATTGCAACCCTAGGCATACCACACAGGGCACAAGGGGCGGCAGGGCCAGGCAGCGGACCCGTACCACCGTCCCGAAGACTAACCATGGCCATGTCACAGCAACAATTTCCCAACCAGAATCTGTAAATCTTATTACCAATTTAAGTACATATCAGCTCTCTTCAGCTGAAATATCTGTGTTGAACAAGGGACTCTCTTTTGTCCCCACAGTTATGAATAACTTCGTAGACATCCAAATTGATTTGTTCAAGTTTATTCGGAAACTTAAACTGAAGACATTTTTTGCTACACAAGTACAGACTTATAAACCTACGCCACCGACACCTATCCCGTCTCCCATTTCTCTTCAAACTCTATTTACCACCCATGTACTCATGACTTTGGATGATGCAATATCCAATACCTCTACTAGCGTTACAGATTTTCTTAAAGAACTTGATATTGTACAGCAAAATGTGTGTATTAAGGAACTGTCCAGGAAATCTAAATTTTCACCAACACTTCCGCCTGATGATATTATTGATACATTTTATCAGGCGGTGTTAAAGGATATTCATCATTTGGAAGACTCTATTTCTGGACGCACATTTAAAGTGAATTGTAATTTGAATAAATTTGAAAAAGTTGCAATCTATCATTTGTCTCGTAACGAAGATTTGATTATTAAAGAGGCTGACAAAGGTGGCAATGTGGTCATAATGAATAGGTGTGACTACATTGCCATGGGTATGCATCACTTAGATTCGGCAGGTTGTTACTTAATCATTCCACACAATCCTCTACATTCTATTCATGAAATGGCTAATGCACTTATTTTGAAATGGCATAAATTAGGTTGTTTAACTGATGTTGAAAGGAATTTCCTCACAGTTGACGGGCCCATCATGCCCACTGTATATTTTCTTCCGAAAATCCATAACGCTTTCTCAGATATACCTGAGGGGAGACCGATAGTTAGTGGAGGCGGTGGGGTACTTGAGCCAATATCCATCTACATTAATGAATTTTTACTACCAGAGGTATTGCGGACCCCAACATTTATTAGAGATACCATGCACATTTTGGAAATGTTAAATCACCTCAAATTTAACCAAGACTGTTGGTTGGTTACCTTAGACGTCAAAGCTCTGTACACGTCAATAGCTCACCACAAAGCATTGCAAAGTGTTGATTTTTTGTTTCGAGAATTTTCTGCTTCTTATTTTGAGCATCTAGAAATGGTCAAGGAATTATTATTTACTTTGCAAAACAATGTTTTTGTTTTCAATCAGATGTACTTTAAGCAATTGATTGGTATAGCCATGGGTGCAAGTTTTGCACCTGCACTGGCGAATGCTTTTATGCATTGTTTCGAGCAAACGTGTGTTTTCTAAATCCATCTATTCACCTTTTATTTATTTGTGGAAACGTTACATCGATGATGTTATTTTAGTGTGGACTGGTACAAAAGATCTTCTTGTTGAATTTGTATCCTGTTTAAATGATAATGATTGGGGATTACAATTTACCTCAACCTTTAGTCAATCTCACATTGACTTTTTGGACCTTTCCATAGAACTAACCCCTAACGGCCTAATTACCAAAACCTTTCACAAATCGACCTCAGTGAATGCCACGTTACATGCAGAATCATGCCATAAAAAACATGTCATTGCCA
Organism: Ambystoma mexicanum; assembly: GCF_040938575.1. Lineage (NCBI taxonomy): Eukaryota > Metazoa > Chordata > Amphibia > Caudata > Ambystomatidae > Ambystoma > Ambystoma mexicanum. The sequence continues at coordinate 969,699,727 of NC_090931.1, read as the reverse complement.
ATATTCCCAAAGGGGAATTCATTTGTGCTAAGAGAAATTGCTCCCAATCAGTGGATTATGATCAAGAATGTGCTTTTATCAAATCCCGGTTTTTGAATAGAGGTTACCATAAGAAGTGTGTCAAACAAGCATCAGCCACAGTACGTCAGGTTAAGAGAGCGGATCTATTGGTGCCGAAAACTCAGTCTAAATCGTTAAATTCTGAAAATATCAGGTTTATCACAAGATATAACTCTGATAGTCACAAAATACATGCTATTTTAAGTAAACATTGGCACTTGTTACATCTCGACAAAGACATCTCAAATTTGTTGGACACTAATGTCAGTGTGACTTACAGCAAAGGTACATCCCTTAAAAATGTATTGAGTCCATCATTTATGAGCCCCTTATCTATACCCAAGACTTGGCTCAATTCCGCCAGAGTCCTTGGCTTTCATAAATGTGGTGTTTGTAATATGTGCAACTTTACATTTGAAACATCCGCAGTCTCTTTTGGGCTACAAGGTAATCATGAAATCAAGTCTTTCATCAATTGCAATTCTAAGTTTGTTGTGTATTGCATTATATGCACCTGTGGCCTGAAATATATAGGGAGCACTATTCGCCCACTTAAAATTAGAATTCGTGAACATCTGGCTTCCATTGGGAGCCAAGATGCCAAATACCCCCTTGCCTATCATTGGTAAAAATCTCATCAAATGGACTGCAAAAATGACATTCATTTTGTGGGGCTCTGCAAAGTGTCATTGCCCCCAGGGGGTGCTAACCTTACACTAAAATTACGACAATTGGAGGCCAAATTAATTTGTAAATATCGCACTGTTGCTGAAGGACTTAATTCGGATCATGAGTTTGCCATATTTTTATAATTCATATTTCCTCTGTTCGGGTTGACAAGTGCCTTTAATTATCCTCTTGGGGGGATCCCCTGCTGTAATTATATTCTTGTTCCACATGTATTATTACTGTGCAATGTGCCTTTATTTGTAATGTTGTTCAGTAGCAGCGCACTCAGGCCCCACACTTTTTTTAGTGCATTGGAATTGTTGGTTTATTTAAATACCACTTCAATTATTAATGACTAGCTGAGGCTTGTTACTTTTAAATTAATTTTGTCTCTAAAAAAAATAAATATATATATATATATATTTAAATAAATAAATACATTTAAACAAAAAACAAAAAATAAATTTCCTCAGCAAAACATGAGTAATAATTCAGGCACAGTGAGTAAAAGCAGTGGCTGCGAACTCTCAAGTGGTTAATAACCACTGAACAGGTTATCATGTCTGTTCTTGCGAGAGAGGGGCGCCCGCTACCTTTGTAAAAATGAGTAATAATTGTTTGCTAAATTCTCCTTTTTATTTTTTGGCTAATTTGGGCTTATGGACCGGTTTCACTAAATTAGGCTTTTCTAAAGGTGTGTTTAGTTCACCCAACATGGCGATCCTTTTTGCCCCTTTCTGTTTGTCTTACTTGGAAGGCCATGCATTGTGCTATACTGCATTCCAGTATATTTAGTCCTTCCTTTCTTTCGTGCATTGTGCAATGGTAACATGAGTAGACTGAAACAAACGGTCATGGAGGTAGGTCTGTTTATTTTGCTCTCCCCATGTTGTAGTTTTAACTTTTAATTGGCTTTTTTGGTTAACCAGTCAGGAATTGTCCACAGTCCTTTTGAATCACAAGTTAATTGGAGTTAATCTAATGGGTACTTTGGTGGTTTTTTGAATACTAATTTGAGATTTATTTTCTCTTTCTGGTTTCTTTGGCTAAATTAGCTTTCCGCAACTGCGAGGCATTTTGAGGTATGTTTTTATTGATTTTATTGACAGCATTACGGTTTGTTTTGGTAACTTATGTAATATTTTTCTGCAATTGGCTTTCCAGTAATTACTTAATCTATCTGCCTACAGAACTGTATCTGGCATTGTCCTACTCTAAATGTGGAGTTCTTATTGCTGAAACCTAAGGTACTTATTTTTGGTATACATTACAGTCTTTGATTTAAGACTTAGCTTACTAAGTGGAACTTGATTGCGCTGCTATGGCCAACTTTTGTTTCTAAAATTATGTTTATTTTTCTTCTTTTTTTGTTTGTCTCTCAACGGACTACTACGAATGAAATTGGTTAATTTGTGGTAACTTAATTTCTACTTTTTTTTACTCTTCCTACATGTGATGTACATGTGTTACATTTTTTGTGGTTGCATCACGCTCTGGACTGCTTGCTCACAACTTGTGCCTATGTTCTTTATGTAACAATTCTTTGCACAAAACAATCACGTGTATGTTTTATTTTTAACTTTACCCAATTTGTATGGAAATGATGCACTATGTAATTCAAGCCTCTGATGAAAAGCTGTACACAGCTTGAAACACGTGTCAGGCTTCTCTTCGCACAAACAATAAAGGCTTCTCTTTGCACAAACAACTAATTATAATTTCTTGGCGCAGTGAGACTGGGAACATCTTTGTTTTTCTTCAACTATTCCTGTGGATGTGTATTGGCAGTACACCCACACCGCCCAGATACCCGCACTTGATGTTTATTTTCTTAATCACTGATAAGCGCTGTAGACTTGTGACTTTTTCTGCCATAACTTTGTTCTTGCTTCCATATATACCCAAGGCAGACCAGGCAATAGTGGTGGGTGATTTGACAAACTCACATCTAGAATATTGTAATAGTCTCTTGGCAGGGTTGCCAGGGAACCAGATTAGACAACTGCAGAGAGCCCAGAACGGAGCAGTTAGGCTGATTGGATACCTAGGCAAACAGAACCATTTATCTGCTTTACGCAGGTCATTACATTGGTTGAAGGTTGAGGACAGCATTAAATTAAAGATGGCATGATCAATGTTCAGGTGCATCAATGGTCTGGCACCAGGATACATCGCGGCCAAATTGAGTACTTACCACCCAACTAGAAATGTACGATCTGAAGATAAATTCCTCATGCATATAGCTTGCATAAAAAAGGCATACAAGGGATATCAGAGATTTGTGGTGTTCGACCCAAACATCTGGAACCAGCTACCCTGCGATATTCGAGCCTGTTCATCCATGGCTCTTTCTAGGAAAAGATTAAAAACCTTCTTATTCTCTTAAAATTGCTGCGCCCCCGTGTCTGTATTATGTACACACTACTCAATGCCTGGTATATAGTTAACATCTTTGCCCGAATGCGGTTTATATTGTCTGGTGCGCGTAAGAAATGTCAAAATCAAAATCACATAGCATTCTGAAAATAAATAGGAAAAATACCTGTGTTCAACAGTTCCTCATGATTACTATTACATTTCCAATACTGCACGTTTGGAGCACTAGCTAGTGTGGTAAGTTGGGGCATAGCAAGCATGAATTCGACACTTGAGGTAGGACGTAAAGGAGTGTGCGGTTTTGCAAACGCTTCTGCAGTTGGGTGGTCATCATTATACATATATATTATATCGTCACTAACATTCATCAGAGACAAGTCATGCTAGAAAGGGGTAATTTTACGGTTCTTATGTAACGTGGTGAGATTTGCAGAAATATTGTGGTCCCATATCAAATCAATTTTACTCCATCCCATATTAGCTTAGTGACTTCTTGCATTAATTTCCCACCTTCCCCCCAACCCCCTTCTTTTATATTATCAATGATAAAAGACACACTCCAATAAAAACCCAAACACAACAATATAATGGAAAACACTATTGCTACAAAATACAGCCCGCACTCATAAGAGTAACCCCTAGTGGCACTAACATTGCCTCTACTGCTATCTAACTCTCTCCTTTCTGTATTCAGAGAGCTTGTCTCCTCCATTGTTTCTCCTATAGAGTGGAATAAAAGTGGGTTAAGTACACATTCAGTTGTTTTGCTACTGTCATGTTCATTGAGAAGCTTTATTCAAGAGAGAGAGAGTATTCAGTTATACATTATACATTTTCATTATTTACATTTCTTTAGTCCCCTTCTATAATTGCGAAAGTAAAAGTAGTGTGCAGTACTTCTCATTGACATTTATGCATCCTACTCTTTCTTACTTCCCTGTCGGGTTTCTCTCATTAGGGCACTGCCACTTCATGTTCCTCTGGCACTACCATCTGTGGTGCTACACTGTCATGCGCTTTCCTAACGTCAGACAGATGGATCCAATATTTCAGGCCCTTTACCTTCACTGCCGAAGCAGTACAATAAGGGCCGTGAAATCTTGTAGAATTCCATCTCTGGACAAAACTGCGGACGTATACTGACTCCCCTGGCATCAGTTGTATTGCAAGACTGTCCGTTGCTGCTCTTACTGTGTCTGTTTCATTATTCTGTGTGAAGGGTGGCGCTATTTGTTTAGCAATGCTTCTTACTGCTCATGTAAGCTGAGTTAAGTGTTCTTTGAACTCTTCCCCAAGAATGGTTGTTGTTTTATGGGCATCAGCACAGTTCTTACGGGGGAAAGTGGTGTTTGCATGCACCTACCCGTCACTATTCCGTGCAATGACAGCTGGTGGTCTTTGCTGGGCTGTGTGCGGAGTTGGAACAGCACTAAGGGTAGGCAATACACCCAATTTTTCTTGAGGGTGTGACACAATTTTTATAATCTGCTCTTAAGGAGTCTGTTGATCTTCTCGACCACCCTGTTTGCTTGCAGGTGATAAATCAAGCACATTTTGATTTTTATTCCCAATAGTGTAGTTACTTCCTTGAATAGGTCATTAACGAAATGTGTTCCGTTGTCGGAGCAAATGACATCGCATAACCCCCAATGTGGGAACACTTCTCTCACCAAGAATTTTGCCACGCATTTCACGTTTGGCTGTGCACAACGTCCTGCTTCCACCCATCGTGAAAAGGGGCAGACCACCACTATCAAGTATCTTGCTACATTGCACCTTTCTCCCATGTCTGCATAATCAATGTGCAGCTCACGGAAAGGTCCAATGGGGTGGGGCAATGTTTTGCGCAATGTGCGAAGGGTCATCCCTGAGCTGTATGTCAGACATGTGATACATTCGATAGACATTTTAGTAAGGTATTCTTGGAGGTTTGTAACAAACCAATCCTCTTGAATGTCCGCTGCTATGTGCTGCTTTATGGTATGGGCAGAGAAATGCAATTGTTGGAATGCTATTTGCAATATCTTTACAGGCATCAATACTTTTTCTGTTGCATTCTGTCTCCAGTTGAGGTCCGTTGGTGATTGCGTGCAACCCCTTTTTAGCCACAAGTTCTGTTCTGTGGGTGGAGCTCTCTTTTGTTATTCTATCACCTGTGCTATTGGCAAAGCATTATACCCGTCCTCCCTTAGTTCCTCCGTTTTACTTTTCTGCAGGCAGCGCTTTTGAAAAGTATGCTGCGCCATCTGCTGCCGCGTTTCCTAGTGATATTTCGTCGCTGTTATTCGTATGTGCTGGGCATTTTACCAATACAGCTGTTGATGGTTCTGCAAGTGCCTTTATAAGTTCATTTAGAAGTTCAGTGTGTTGTACTGGGGACCCATCTGTTCTCCTGAATCCCCTTCGCCTCCACCTGGACAACCCAGCATGTACTGTAGTGGTTATATATGCTGAGTCTGAATAAATTGTCACTGCACAACCTTTAGCTGCATGGAGTGCTTCTATTAGTGCCACCAATTCGGCAGCTTGTGCTGAATAGTGCATGGGCAAACATTTTTGTACCAGTATTTCATATTCTCCCTCTTACAATCTCACCACTGCTGCTCCCACATGCTTTTCACCTGTTTCTGGACAAATAGAAGCTGATCCGTCTACAAAATACACTTCTCCTTCATTTAATGCATTTTCACTTGCTTTGGGAATGTCGTCTCCTTCCCCTTCATATGTGGCACAATCGTGATTCTGCACGTCTTCTCCTGTAATTGGTTCCATGAGAAAAGTGGATTTCGTATGCTGTTGCTCCATGTGTTAGGGTCAATTTGAATCGTTCCAGTATTGCGAACAGCGAGTGTTCCACAAACAGGGTGACAGAACATCCCATCACAATGGTGTAGCTTTTTTCAATGGCAAAGGCAGCTGTGGCAAGAGCCTGTTTGCAAGCAAAGTGCCCTTGCATTACAGAATCAATAGTGCTGCAGTAGTATGCCAGTGGCTTGTGTCCTAATGATGTTTTTTGTGTCAGTACTGCCGACATTAATTTTCCATCTGAGGGGGAAAACAGGTAAAATTCCTGGTCATAATCGGGGGTAGCAAGGACGGGTGCTGTGCACATCAGGTCCTTTAGTGTGGTGAAGGCAGTGTGCATTTCAGGTGTCCATGTTATTGGTTTGTTCTCTTTCTGTGCTTCTTTTAGCCCTTGTAGAAATGGTTTGGTGTAAGTGGCATAGTCTAATAGCCATGCTCGACAATAATTACATATGCCGAGGAATTTTTTGCATATCTTTCACTGTGTGGAGTCTTGCTGTTGCTCTTACTGTTGCGGGCCCTCTCAAGAATTATTCTTTTTCCATCTTTTGAGATCAATTGCCCCAGATACAGTACTTCTGCAAGACAATATTGGAGTTTGTTTTTGTATAACTTGTACCCCTTATGGGCTAACAGGGTGAGTAGTGGAATGGAATCCTTCCTGCACATTTCTTCTGCCTCACTACATATTAGCAGCTCATCCACATACTGGATTATTGTGCTTTGAACAGCAATTTTAGCAATTTCTTCATGCAGTATTCTATTGAAAATGCTAGGGCTTTCGCAGTATCCCTCGGGCAATCTACAATGTTAGTACCTTCTTCCCCCCTAGTGTAAATGCTGTCAGGTATTGTGAGTCTGGGTCAAGGGACACAGAGAAAAAGGCATTTTTCAAATCCACTATAGTAAAATGGGTTGCCTTCTTTGGGATACTGCACAAGATAGACGCCGGGTTTGGAACAAGAGGGAATTCTGTTTGGACGATATCATTAAGAGGGCGAAGGTCAGGCACCATCCTCCACAACCCCCCCCTTTACTTTTTTTATAGGATAGATTGCATTATTTCATAGAGAGTTGGAGGGGACAATAATACCTTGTTGGAGTAGTGCATGTATTGTTTCTCGTATTCCTTCCTACGCTTCTCTAGACAAAGGATATTGTTTTACTCTGGGCAATACTGCTCCTGGCTTCATTTGTATCCTTACGGGGGTCACTTCTTGTAATAACCCTACATCACGAGGATTAGTGGTCCATAAATTCGATGGTACTTGCTGTAGATCTGTATTGCCGAATGACGGTGGTGCACTGACGACAGCCATGACCGGGTTAGTAACTCGCCTGTTTTGTACCATTATGTCACAAGGCATGCATATCTCCATGATTATTTCTCCTTCATGGTCATCGTCAGTGAACAACTCCTCATCTGTCAAATCCTCCAAGGCCTTATTTGGGTCTATGCATAGCACTGTTCGCCATTCACACCTGTGCATGTCCAGTCCAATCACCACAATACGTTCTGCTGACATCTGCACTCACTGCAAGTCTAGTGAGAGCACTGTACCAGTGAGTATATCTGGTGTTACTAGAGGGCGGAAAATAAAATCGGATGGCACTCTGCATTGTTTCAGTGTTATCTCTGGCACTATTCTTGCCAATACCTGTATGCCATATACAAACATGTCTGCATTTGTGGGTATTCCTCGCACTGCTGTTTCATTTGCTAGTGTTTGTATTGTCAACATCGCCCGTAAGGGGCACATGCCGGGTGAGGAACATACTACGCCCCTTTCTGTGAATGCAACGGTCATATTGAGTTTACTGAGGAGATCCCTTCCCAATAAATTTACAGTTGAGTCTTCATGGTACAGAAGGGGTGCTCTCACTGTCTTGCCCCCTATCTTTACATCCAAATTTTTAGTATAAGAAACCGTGACTACTGCACCAGAGAATCCCTGCGTCTCGAGATTATTGCTAGATAACAGGAATTTGCCTTCACATAGACATGAGTTCTCTGCCCCAGAGTCCACCATAAAGATGAACTGTTTGTTTCTTATCTCTACCCCCACCAGAGGTTCCTCGTTTGGGCATAAGGTAGTTGATAGGACTGGCCATGCAAGGGCTCTCTGTGGGCTGTCCTAGTCTGGGTGAGTCTCTGTTCCGGGGCATGAGAAAGCATTGTTGCCGAGCACACAGGCTCCCCGGAACGGGGCCGGTGCACCATTTGCAGTTGTAACAAAGGGGTTGGCATGAGTATGTGTCATTTGGTTTTGACGTGTAAGACGTATCTGCATATTTTGCAGTGGTTGTCTGGGTTCATTGGGTGATGCTGTGTATCTGCTATCGTTCTGTTCGTCCTGTGCGTATCCACCCCATTGGCAACCTGTAAGGGCTGTGCGGGTGCCCATACTAGTATCTCTGATTATTTTGATAGTTGGCCATAGTATGGGTACGATATTCCCTAGCAAAGTGACCCCACATGACCAACATGCACACTGTCCTCCTCACCTAGGTCCCAGCACTCCATACCCTCCACCACGCTGCCCTCTATACTCACATCTTTCTCTTGTAGGCCTTCCCTGCCACTGGGGTTCTGTGTATAGCTCCTCTCCTGCCCACAGCTCCTGGCCATTATCTGCTCACATAGATGCATTCTGGCCTGTAATGCTACCGTTCCCTCCCCCTCATCTCCCTGCCGTTCTTGGGGTGGTCCTGCAGTTAACACTGCAACCTTCACTTACTTGCTCTGTACCAGCTTTGCTTTGGCTGCTAATCTTCTTTGTGCCATTTCATTTTCTCTCTCTTTTATCTTCCTAAAGTGGTGTACTATGATGATCTGAATTTCTGGCCATCCTTTGGCTTCTATCCCAGCAACTCTATCACGGCGCTTCTGTACTTCTTTTGGGAGACCTTTTTAAATAATGAAATAAAACAGAGAGGTGGATTGGTCCCACGCTGTACCTGTCTCCGCGCACCACATGTCCTGCATCCGAAGAATGAACTGTGGGGCCTCTTCCTCGGTCCCCCATAGTGCATTGCATAACAGAGTGTGGATCTGGGGTGTCGGGGAAGGTCCTCCGCAGTGCATCCCACACTTGTGCTCTTACCTTATTGAAGGATGCCCGTCATGCCGATCATTTCCCATTGTCACAGCCGGGAACCCCGCCTTCACCCACACCCCATCTGCTTGGTCACCCACTGCCGATACCAAGAGGCTTTTAATATCCCCCACTTGCTAGGCGGACCCCCGCTGTGTTTTTCTCAAAGGCATATATCCTTTTTTCCCACCCCCCCCTGAAAGTGAAGGGAGTGCTTTTAGTAAGTTAGTCTTGTCCATCAGTGCCCAAACAACGTAATGGAGACACCCTGCACCTTTGTGGATGAGGGGCATTTGCAATTTTTACCTCACTTTTCCTTTACTCCTTTCCTTTTTGCTATTGCCATTCGCCCTAGCCTATTGCAGAGCCTTCCTTCCCACCCCTCTTCTCCTGCTTCTGTCACCTGTGGAGTTGCCCACTTTATCTGTTGTGTTCCTTCCCCTGCTCCTTCCTCTAACTCATCAAAGTCGCTTCAACATTCCTCTTCTCCATCCGATGCTACTGTGTCATACCCCACACTCATTGTCTCGCCCTCTCGTTCCACCCGCACTTTCCTGATTGGTGTACTGTCTCTTCTGGCAGTGCAGTGGAGCTTTGTTATGGGGGCGGCAGCTGTGCCTGCCCTTCCACTGAGGTTGGCAAGGCTGTTTTGCATAATGTCCACAATCGCGCTAACTCGGCCTGTGTGTTCGTCATTAATACCTCTAAATCTGGGGCACCTGTGGGGTTGTCTGGGACATATGGGGGAGATGGTGCAGCTACTGGGGTGGTCGGAGCACTTGGTTGGGGTAAATACAGAGGGTCACAATACCCTCAGCGGGTCTAGTGTGGGCGCAATTTCTTCGGTACCGCCCCCTCCCTCGTCCTTTTCCCCTCCCTCGTCCTTTGGCACTGCTGGGGCCTCTTGTTCTTTCGCTTTATTATTTGTAGTGGGTGTTTATTCAAACATCCTCCTCTTCTGTTTTGGAGCTTCTTTCCTTTATATTTGGCCATTAAATACGTTTCTACATGGTCTAATACTACTTTATCAAAAGACCCCTCTTCTGGCCAGACCCGGGGTGGCCCCTCCCCTTTCACTCTCTTTAACCATTGCCCATGCTATTTCTTTATTTTTTCACTATAGAGAGGGCGGTACTTGCAAATATGCGAGAGTAGCGTGTCTATGCCCATGGTATTGCTATTTTTCTATTCCTCTTAAAGTGTGTGCATCTACGTGCTTGCAGCACTAGATTTCAACCTTTAATATTACACTTGTGATTTCATTAATAAATCAATCACTTATGCACTGCAATAATTGACCAACAGAAGCACAAAAGCATTTGACCACTTAACATTTAGACACAACGGACCGACTAATTTTACTAACAACGTTGAACAAAAAACATGCAGCCTTAAAATCTATCTCCTATACCCCAGCCCTTTGTCAATTAAAAATCTGTTTCCCTATACACATCCAACATTCACATCACTTCCACCCCTCCTGGGCCTTCTTCTGAGAGATTATAGATAACTAAAAAGAACTGCTGCTATTTTACCAAGCCTTCTAAATATATGATGCTCCTACTTTATCCTTGTCTCCACTTATATTCTTGCACTTGTCGGGTCAGTGCTATGCTGTGCCATCTTCCACCCCCTTTCGGAGTTAGGTTACCCTATCTCATCTTATTTCATCACCTTATTCGTATCTATTTTAAAAAAAATAATGCCAATGAAGAAAGAACAACCTCTTTATATTCCACAATCACTCTATTCACTCATTCGCGACCCAGCCCATAATACTGTTCCTTTAATTAAATCTGCTCCATACCCTTCATACTTCCCACCTTTAATTCTTCTTGCAATCAATACCCACATGTCTGTGGTATTCCAAGAGCCTCCGTTCGCGGTCTATCCAGAAGGGGAGCCTCCCCGCAGCGGGTCCTGCCCAGCTCCAGAGAGCAGTTGGGTATTCGCAAAGCCGGGGAACCACAGAACCTGCACAGGAGCGGATGCTTTTTGTAGATGTCTGCAAGCCATAGGTGGCGTTTGGCCCTCCTGGGGAAGCCCCGGATCTCGCCGCAGTACGGGGGCGTCAAGAAATATCACGTTGGAAGGACACCACTTTGAAGGTGCCTGGTCCCAACATGATACAAAATAAAAAATAAAACCAAATAAAGGATGCACTCCAGTAGGGAATGAGACCAGGAGATAGATTGCAATTTGAACAAAGTTTATATCAACAAAGATGTGTACGCAGAGAACTCTGCTGCCCTGAGGGCGCTCTGCCAACAGATACACGGGCAGCACATTATCAATGAGAAAATCGTCACGAGTGACGTAATAACATATATTAAAGTTCAAAAATTTCAGTTGGTCAGCCCACACGGTCCCATATAGAGTGAAGGCAATGTTGGCCTCCAATTGGTTGCTGTGGCTGGGGAGGTTCAGTTAGCACGTGGGTCAGATGGGCTCATCTTCACAGGGTGAAAGTCAGACTTTGTTCACAAGATGTCACACATCTACCTAATCTAAACTACACAATGACCATTGGCATGCAAAGAGTAATGTTAGACATAAAGCTATCGTTTAGATGGAGGAGGCTATAAAACATAGACCGATATATGTACATTCTAACACATGCTTTTACGGGGGCAAGGTTACCTTTGGCACTACTCCCAGGTGTCTTCTCTTCAAGACCTTATCCTTGATTTGTTCTCCCTGGTGCCTCACGATTCAAACGAGTGGATGGATGGGTGTTAGTTTTGGAGAAGGATATACGATCACGCTGTATTAAGTATATAGTGGGCAATGAGGGGATCCCGGGGGGAAAGGGTCATCCAGCAGTTACTTCAAAGAGAGAGAGAGAGAGGAGAATGTGGCCAAAGGATCTGTAAGCTGTAACTTCTAAAGGTGGGGGTTGAGGTGGCACAGGCAGGTTTGTGGGGACAGATGGACACGCAGGCCAGAGCTTGCTCCGGTCACACACAGGGCAATGAGCTCAGAGGAAGAAAGAAGGATAGTGAGTATTTGCAACAATACACGGCCAAGCGCTTCAGTGAGAAATGGGTCGGAGCAAAGCTGCCAGGTGGAGGAGGAGGAGGGGGTTGGCGGGGCTCGTTGTGCGCGGCGCTGGTCAGAGGGAGAGATGGCTTTTGAGAAATCATGCCAGGTCCTAGACAAATATGGTGTTGTAGGGTAGCACAAAATGGAGTCTGTGAGTCCCCTCAAATGGCTTTGTTTACCGTCTTTTGTGTAATTACATTAAGGCCAAATTATTAGAATCGACAAACAAACGTGGGGACTTCTCCCTCCATTTGGGTAAACACGAGATCCATTTCACATGGGAATGTCAGGGGGGGGGTCTGAAAAGACGTTTTGTTATAGTGTGAGGTTAGGCTCATGTCAGAGTGTAGGGTGTCATGGCCTAGCATGTGGTGATGTCATGACTGAACGTGGAATGTGTGGCTGGTGGTGTTCTACGGGTGACCGTTGGGGCTTTGTCAGTTGGAGTGTTGTGCGGGGTGTGGGGCAAGCCCAGTGTTCCTCCAATGTGTCGTGTCATCTACGTTTCCCCGTACCTGATGTGTTCGTGAAGTGGTACAGGTCTTGGACAAGAAAACATTGTAAACTTACCTTGGAGTACCTGATTAGTACCTCTTAACACCTTTCCTTCCTTACATTCCCCCCTTTTTTTACTACTAAAGTAACAAATAGTTTTGACCAGTGTTTCTGCGTTCTTCTGCTTTCTTTACTGCTGCATCCCATGCTGGAGTCCCTTTTATTGGCATTGAGCGGGGAGGTACTGACATAGTGTAAAGTAAATGAGATCTAGCTAGCTGCAATTTAGCCTGTTCCTGATACTGTATCACCCTTTGCTGGTCTCTCGGGCCTATCATCGTATTATGTTGTTTAGACTTGGACAGCTTCCTTGCCAAGAATTGGTTGGCCTTATTACTTAATACCCCTGCTTAGTTACTAATAGAGAATTAACTGGCTCCTCGGCATAAAGGGTTTCTGATTTGTTTTGAGCAATTCGCAAAACTCGATGAAGTTTAGGAGACCAGCCTGTTTAAATGTTCCTTCAACCTCTGAAATTACTTGTTCCAACTGGGCTTGGGCCTATTTTTTCTGCGTATAGTAAGCCGAAGCGTGGGCTTTTAAAACTCCTCTGATCACAGCCTTCATAGCATCCCAGGTGGTTGCTGATGAGGTAAGCTCAATAGGATTTTCTCTGAAATAATTCCGTATGGCTATGGCTATTGTGTTCCTAAGGGCCATGTCATTTAAGATTGGGTCGTACAACCTCCCCCTGGTGTAAAATCCTCTACATGTCTACCACCCACAGAGACCTGAAAAGATGGAGAATGCTTAATGCAATCGTGAAGTCTCCTAAAGTCTCTTTGTGTGGGGTCATGTGTTTTTCCAATGTGGGATCAGGGACCCCATTGAAATCATCCCCAATGAGAACCTGACCCTCAAGGAAGGGGAGAACCGAAGCCTCCCGGTCTTTAAAGAATTGTTCTTGTCCCTCGTTGGGGGCATCAAGAGCAGGGAGTACAGTTGCCCAAACAGCATCACTTTAACACCAACATACCACCCTCCGGGGTCCCTTATGGTATCCAGTTCTTTAAATGAAGTACTTTTTGCCCCAATAAGCAAGGTCTGTGATGTGAGGAGAGAAGGAGAGAGTGGAGTCAAAGATGACACCAAGGTTTTTTGCCTCACAGTTAGGCGAGGGTAGAGGGCCCAAGGAGGACACCCAGAGTGAAAGAGGGAAAGCGGGAGCAGGGGTCCCAATGAGAAGGATCTCTGTCTTACTGGCATTAAGGCAGATATCATTGTAGGACATCAATCCTGATTCGCGGATAGACAGGAATGAGCGAGGAGGGAGAGGCGGCTGAGGGAAGCCTGAAGGAGAGTGGAGTGTCACCCACATAACACTGAAAGTTGGAGGAGAAGGTGGATATCAGGAAGGCTGAAGGGGCCAGAAAGACATTAAAGAGTTAGGGTGAGAGGATGGAACTCTGGGGGACAACACATGTAGAGAGAGTGGTATATCCCAGTGGAATTGAGCCCTATCATCTGGCATTATACTGGCCTTGTGTGCATGTGCACAAAGGCCCAAGACCCAGGCAATACATTGAGAATGAGAAGCAGATAACCTGGATTAACAGAACGCAAAAGAAAGAAATGTGGGCACACTCAAGTCCCCAAGGCTGTGATTTGGAGAATAAAGGTTACCTGCTGGGGAAGAAACCCCATTTGGATTGAGGACTATCAAATCTAGAGACTTTATTGAAACTAAAAAATGTGATAAAGCCAGAGAGCAATGTTGCTAGTTCCCCAGATACCATAGTTTGATCTCACAGGAAAGCTGCCCACCCGGACTTGGGGGACAGATGTACACATGGGATTTATTTAGAGTGAACCTAGCTGTAAAGCAGCAGAGTGCTGTACAATGTGGAAGCTCCCAGGGGTTACATGTTGGATGCATAGCTAGCATATATGAGGAACCTGAGGGAATCCTCCCATCTACTCCCCTTGGATCTTCCTCTGAGGTGGCCAGGGAAAGGCCATCACTTCTAGGGGTGGATATGTGAGCAAGGATCACCTGGGTGGAGGGACCTTGGGGAGTGGGGAGAGCATGTCTGCAGGTGAAACATGGTATCCCCTTTTTCCCTATGAGAATTCATCTTAACCTCCCCTTCCTTAATAGGGCTTTGTGAGTCCCTATCTCTTCCACACACATACAATGATCCTAAAGTGTATACCTGTAAGACTGGGACGAGGAAGAGGTGACTAGGAGTATTGCACACTTCTAGTCAGCTTCACCAATGGGGTACTGAGACGAGGAAGATGCCTATAAAGGATCAGGCATGTCCAGTTAATTGTTGTCATGAGAGTCGGGCAAACTAGAGAAAGCCCAAAGACAAAGGCTGTGTGATACAAGTGCTGAAGCATCTGTTTGATAGGAGTCAAAAGGAGAGTAAAGTGAGGCTAACTATATTGGTGAAAATCAAGAGACTTGAACCGTGTGGAACGGTGTTGACCTCGGCAAAGGGAACCCTGAGATATCCTGGAACTGTGTTGAACTTGGGAAAGGGAACCCTGAGATATCCTGGAACTGTGTTGAACTTGGGAAAGGGAACCCTGAGATATCCTGGAACTGTGTTGAACTTGGGAAAGGGAACCCTGAGATATCCTGGAACTGTTTTGAGCTTGGGAAAGGAAAATCCAGAGTCCTTTTTTTCTTTGTGGAGCTATTTGAACTTGGGGAAGAGGAAGCTGAACCAAGTCAGAGTTGGAAGAAGCTCAGAACTTCATCTTGAGCACCTTTTCTTTTGGTGCTGCCATCCCTACAAATTGTATATCTTTAGTTGTGAGGGCAAGTATAGGTTTTGGACACAGACAGACTTAAGTTGAATTTACTGACTCTGACTATCCTTAGTTTTTTTAGGTAGGGAAATCCTAACTTAGCATAGGGTAAATTAGGCCTTAATCCACCCTGACATATAAAATAAAGTCCTTTTTGTTGAGAAAGTGAACCTGTTGTTTGTGTCTTGCTTCATGATGCCTTCACACAGGGGAGCTGGGAGGGATCAAGCAAGGGGGCAGCTGCAGAGGAGAGCAATAGGGCTGACTGGAGCCATAAGTGTATTTGTATTTTTGTTGTATTTATTTGGCATTTATAGAGAACTTTACTCCAAAGCTCTGTACAAAAAGGTTACAGTACAATAAAAATAAAGATGAATTAATTCCAAACATTTTCAAGGAGAGAATTAAGACTGGGGGAGATAGTTCCTTGGAGAAGTACGGAATGAAGAGTAAAATATAGTAGAATGGAGTGGGAAAGGGAGAGGGTTCAAGTGGTACGGAGGAAGAAGAGAAAACAAACGGAATTGGGATTAGGCACACGGAGAGCGAGGGGCAGATAATAGAAACTGAGATTGAGAGAGAAGGGAGCGAGTGGGGGCATAGAGAGAGACCAAATAGGACAAATAACTGGGAGCAAGACCATATAGGGATTTGAACACAATACAAAGAAAATTTAATTTGAGCCGAGAGGTGAAGGAAAGCCAACCAAGCGAAAACAGATTGAGAAATGGAAAAATGGGGGGATAGCTGATAGAGAAGGAGAAGAGAAGCATTGAAGACGGAAGCGCGGCCAAACGAGAGAGAGGAAGACCAAAGAGAATAACAGAACAGTAAAAGAGGCGAGGAAAAATAAGAGATGAGATCAGGAGTTTGGTAGCACCAAAGTTCCAAAAAGAACAAGCTTTGCGAATATTAAACAAATGGAAGCGACAAGAACAGGAGATAGTAGAAATGTGAATGGGAAAAAAAAATCGGTCCTTGTCAAGGTAGAGGCCGAGATTACAAGCAGTGCTGCAAAGAGATAAAGAAGGAGGGAAAAAGACTGAGGAGGGAGGAGAAGGGGGCAAATAGTGGTGGCAGGGAAGAAGAGAACATCAGTTTTAGATGAGTTCCGGACAAGGAAGTGGTCTGACATCCAAGACTTAAGCAAACAGGAAGATAGATTATTGTGAATAGCCAGAGTAAATCAAGAAGAGAGAAAAAAGTTGTGTGTCATTGGCATAAAAGTGGTGAGAAATTCCAAAGGATGAAATAATTGTATAAAGAGGAGACGTATAAAGCAAAGAAGAGAAAGGGGCCAAAAACAGAGCGTTGTGGGATGCCATGAAGAAGAAGAAACGTTTCTGAGGAGGAACCAGCCCAGGAGACAGAGTATGTACGGTTAGAAAGATATACACAAAACCAAGCAAGAACAGAGTCAGCAAACCCAAAAGAAGACAGAGAAGATAAGAGCAAAGTGTGATCAACAGTGTTAAATGACGCAGACAAGTCTAAATGTATAAGAATAGAAGAAAGTTTGGTGTAACGGTCAGAGAGCAAGGAATCACAAACAGAGAGAAGATCAGTCTTAGTTTAGTGATAGGGACGGAAGCCAAACTGTTGAGAAGGAAGGATAGAATTATCATTTACAAAGGTAGAAACAGGAGTGTAAACTAATCATTCAGGCAGTTTAGAAAGGTAGAGAAGAAGAGAATTTGGACAGAAATTAGAAGGAAGAGAGGGGTCAAGAGATGGTTTCATGAGAATAGGGAGAATAGAAGCATGCTTAAAGCAAGAAAGAAAGATTGATGTGAAAAGAGGGTTATTAAGGAGAGTGGTGAGGTAGGAAACAAGAGAAGGATAAACTTTGAGTATTAGAGAAGAGGGAATAGGGATCAGAAGGTGAACCAGTGGGATGGGAGAGAGTCAGATGAGAAGAGGTCTCCAAGTTAGTGATGGGGGAAAAGGAAAAGATTAAGGAGGTGGGGAAGAAAACGCAGGGGAAAAGAATAACAGAACATGGCAGAACGAAGAGAAGCAACTTTAGTAGAAAAATAAGTTGCAAGATCAGAAGCAGTGAGAGTAGAATGGAGGGAATGATCAGGGGTCTGAGGTGTGAGTAGACGAGAAAGAGATTGAAAGACACCTGGGGTGAGCAGACTGGGCATGCAGAAGGTCAGAGTAGTAAGTAGGTTTTTCTGCAAGAAGAGCTTCATCGTAGAGAGTGATCGGATGAGAAAGAGAGGGAATCAGACTCAGAGAGGGACTTGCGCCAGCGATGCTACAGACGAAGAACTCATTGCATTGAGCGGAGATGGGAAGAGAGACAAGGTGATTGGCTAGATGATATTTGAAGGCTAGATTCTTCAGATACGTCCTGAAGTGATTGGCTAGCTAATATTTAAAGGCTAGGTTCTTCAGAACCTTCCTGAAGTGCAGGATGGAGTGGGACAGTGTTATCTGCATTGGTAATGGTGCATAGCAGAAAAAAACAGTTTCCTGTTTTTATTTCCCCATCTAGCTGCTGTTTTTCTAGCTTGTCTATGTCATTGCTTCTGGTGGTGTGCTGACCTCCGGAAATGGTGATTTTCTTGGCCAAGGAGAGTTGTGTTCTGGTTGTAACTGCTTTTTAGGTAATGCAGGCAGCCTTAAACATGACGCATGCTTGAAGGGGTAACAGTGTAGCTCCCTGAGTGTGGGTGTGATGTGTTCAAAATTGCTTAGTCCTGTGATGAGGGATGCCACCCTCAACATGCTGGAGGCTTTGAAAGGGGCCAAGGGGGCACCTGCGATTCCTTTGAGTAGGGCGTTGCTACCGTCTAGCTGGAAGATGACCAGGGCTTTTACCATGGACAACCGTTCTGGGCTGGGATGAAAGGCTTAACTTTCAGGAGGACCACAAGTTGATACCATGCTGCTCGGGTCTTCTTGGCAATGTATGTTTTGAATAATAGGTCACATTCGATAGTGAGAGATTTTGCATTGAGTGAGAAGTTGGGTGCAAATCCATTCATGCCAGCCAGTCAATTCTGGACTTGGGCATGCTTTATGGGGGTACCTAGGAGATAGAATTTGGTCTTTGTAGGGTTGATTTTCAGGTAATCTTGACATCCAGTCATGGACGAGGGACAGTGCTTGAATCAATGGACGTCATTGATGCAATTGATCTTTAAGTTGTACCAAATTGTGGAGGATTTAGGTTTGTTGAATCTAAATGTCAGTAGTGGATGGGTGTTGGTGGACTCAGTTAAGGAGTGGTTGAGTGAGCTGAGCTGGTCATGGACATTCTCCGAGGGGTCAGACATGGAGGTCCGGGGGGTGAGATTTTCCTCCAGTGTGTTAAAGGAGCAGTTCTTTAAAGAGGGATGTTCTTTTAGCCAGTTTGGTTTGACCCCAATGGGAGAGAAACATGTGGTGAAGCAGGATGGGTATGGCTGAGTGGGTGAAGGGCAAAGACATATGATGGCTGGACAGGTAATGAATACCAGGCTGAAAGTGTTGCCTTTGGTTGGGTTGGTTTTGTGATGAGTTGCTTGTTATTCATGTTTTTGAGCAGTTCAAGTAGATTCTCTCTCGTTTTCTTCACGGCTTGGGTACTGGGCAGGTGGAAGTCTCCAAGAAAGCGTTTAGTTGTGGTGTTGACATATGCTGTTGTGAAGAGGTCTGTGAATTTTCTGTGAAAGGTCTTGCAGGTTTGTGGTGTGTGAGAAACCCAAGGGTATTCTTACTCATATTCCCCTTAGATCCTTTGCGCAGGTGGCCAGGGAAAGGCCATCGCTGTTGGATCCTGATCCTGGGGGTGGAGAAGCGAGGGAGGATCACCTGGGTGGAGGGTCCTTGAAAATTGGGAGTGGTGAACCCATGGGCAAGACACGGTAATCCCCTTTCTCCATTGATGACAAACCTAACCCTACACAGACCTTTATGGGTTATTTCAAGTCAGTCCCCCTCAGTTTTCCACACATGACTTTTGACAGTACTGCTCCCACTCATGTCCCCCAGCACCCCCACCCCCCAGCAGTCAGGGGCACCTGCCAGCAGGCCCCCACTCATGTCCCCCAGCACCCCCAACCCTCAGCAGTCAGGGGCACCTGCCAGCAGGCCCCCACTCATGTCCCCTTGCACCCCCACCCCCAGCAGTCAAGGGCACCTGCCAGCGAGTCCCACTCATGTCCCCCTGCACCCCGACCCCCCAGCAGTCAGGGGCACCTGCCAGCAGGCCCCCACTCATGTCCCCTTGCACCCCCACCCCCCAGCAGTCAGGGGCACCTGCCAGCAGGCCCCACTCATGTCCCACTCATGTCCCCCTGCACCCCCACCCCCCAGCAGTCAGGGGCACCTGCCAGCAGGCCCCCACTCATGTCCCCTTGCACCCCCACCCCCAGCAGCCAGGGGCACCTGCCAGCAGGCCCCCACTCATGTCCCCTTGCACCCCCACCCCCAGCAGTCAGGGGCACCTGCCAGCAGGCCCCCCACTCCTATCCCCCAGCACCCCCACCCCCCAGCAGTCAGGGGCATCTGCCAGCAGGCCCCCGCTCATGTCCCCTTGCACCCCCACCCCCCAGCAGTCAGGGGCACCTGCCAGCAGGCCCCCACTCATGTCCCCTTGCACCCCCACCCCCCAGCAGTCAGGGGCACCTGCCAGCAGGCCCCCACTCATGTCCCCCTGCACCCCTACCCCCCAGCAGTCAGGGGCACCTGCCAGCAGGCCCCCACTCATGTCCCCTTGCACCCCAGCTGTCAGGGGTACCTGCCAGCAGGCCCCCACTCATGTCCCACTCATGTCCCCCTGCACCCCCACTCCCCAGCAGTCAGGGGCACCTGCCAGCAGGCCCCCACTCATGTCCCACTCATGTCCCCCTGCACCCCTACCCCCCAGCAGTCAGGGGCACCTGCCAGCAGGCCCCCACTCATGTCCCCTTGCACCCCCACCCCCCTGCAGTCAGGGGCACCTGCCAGCAGGCCCCCACTCATGTCCCCCTGCACCCCCAGCAGTCAGGGGCACCTGCCAGCAGGCCCCACTCATGTCCCCCAGCTCCCCCACCTCCCAGCAGTCAGGGGTACCTGCCAGCAGGCCCCCACTCATGTCGCCCGGCACCCCCACCCCCTAGCAGTCAGGGGCACCTGCCAGCAGGCCCCCACTCATGTCCCCCAGCACCCCCACCCCCCAGCAGTCAGGGGCACCTGCCAGCAGGCCCCCACTCATGTCCCCTAGCACCCCCACTCCCCAACAGTCAGGGGCACCTGCCAGCAGGCCCCCACTCATGTCCCCCTGCACCTCCACCCCCCCAGCAGTAGGGGCACCTGCCAGCAGGCCCCACTCATGTCGCCCAGCACCCCCACCCCCTAGCAGTCAGGGGCACCTGCCAGCAGGCCCCCACTCATGTCCCCCTGCACCCCCACCCCCCAGTAGTCAGGGGTACCTGCCAGCAGGCCCCCACTCATGTCCGCCTGCACCCCCACCCCCCAGTAGTCAGGGGTACCTGCCAGCAGGCCCCCACTCATGTCCCCCAGCACCCCCACCCCCCAGCAGTCAGGGGCACCTGCCAGCAGGCCCCCACTCATGTCCCCCTGCACCCCCAGCAGTCAGGGGCACCTGCCAGCAGGCACCCACGCATGTCCCATTCATGTCCTCCTGCACCCCCACCCCCCAGCAGTCAGGGGCACCTGCCAGCAGGCCCCCACTCATGTCCCCTTGCACCCCCACCCCCCAGCAGTCAGGGGCACCTGCCAGCAGGCCCCCACTCATGTCCCACTCATGTCCCCCTGCACTCCCACCCCCCAGCAGTGCAGGGCACCTGCCAGCAGGCCCCCACTCATGTCCCCCAGCACCCCCACCCCCAGCAGTGAAATGGCAATTCAATGACACAAACCAAAAGTCAACTATGTACATCAACACATGTCCGCCACATGAAGGCAGGCGGTAGCGTCTCTGCGCATAAAAAATTACTTCACTTAGAATCACACCCCTGTGGAGTGCACACAGCCCTGCCACATACCAGATAACAACCAATGATGATGACATGAGGGACAGTCAACTGTCACAACCATAACATCCTGAGATTGGTCACCTGTAGGTGTCACAATGTGTGCATCCCTCCCTACAGAAACACCACCAATGCTGTGTCATCAAAAGACATATATGCTACTAAATGCATGACCCCCTTGCAAAATACAACATGAGAACAGTACCATGTCACCCAACCCCTCCCCAGCACCGCCACCTAACACACCATGGCATGTCATGCTATGTGAGAGCAAACAAAGCAATCCCAAAAACCGGACACAAGTGTCACAAAGTACAGTGTCCCTAATGGAAAATGGCCACACACAATATGCTCCTAGTAATGTTGAACTAACAACACACATGAACAAATACTTACCAACTAAACAATGCATCTAGACAAGTTCAAACATTTCTAACACATGACGGTACTAACTTAAAGTAGTCGTAGTCATACAACCTGAATATGCCACCACATCGCCCCCTTCAAACTGTAGTCTTGCAGCCTTCAAAACTGGTCTGTGTACTGCATACAACATGAACTCCATCTCCAAAGTAGACGGCCTTGTGAAGACATGAGGAATGAACCTGCAAATTCAGAGGGAGACATGGAAGCAAAATCATACATTAATACACCATGCAGTGTACAATACAACAACAATATACACAAGGAATGTCGACACAGTATTGACTACAGACTGCCCACACAGCTCATGGGAGCCCAACGTCACTGTGCACATCACTTTCACTTGGTCACACCCTTTGCAAGCCCATGGAAACGGGAAGCAGGAGGGGTGTGTGTCTCATGAACCCAAGCATCTAACCCAAACTCAGGACAAGCCTGCATGTGCCCAGCCGGAATACAGTGAATGCCCACGGGAGCCACACAAGGCAACACACTGTCAAATTGTTTTTTTTTTAAATCAAAAATGGCCATGTGGGGGCCGGGGGTGGGAGGAGGCCACCCAGGAGGTCCGAGGGCAGTGTGCGCACCAACAGCCACCTGTGTGGATGTTGGGAAAAAAAACACCTCCATGGGCTCATGGCCTGCACGGCTATGCCAATGTGGGAGAATTGCTGCCGTCGCCCTCATGACCCTCTGCTGCTGCATCAGGAGGTGGTGGTGCTATGGGAGGCAGCCCACGCAAAGCCCTGGTATGGTCCTCCATGGCAGCAAGCATGCTGGTGTGGAAGGTCTCGTTCTGGAGGATTATAGTGCAGAGATCCCCATGCAACACCTGACGTGATGCCCGGATCTCCTCCCGAGTTGCCCGCATCTCAGCTGAGAGTGTACTTGTGAGGTGCTCCAGCTGCTGTTCTGCCCTAAAATTAGCGGAAGTCTCAAGCTCAAGAAGAGTCTGCCTGAGGTTATGGAGTTCTTCACTCAGGGCTTCCCTGTGGGCCTGGGACTCTTGAGATGGATTGGCGCAGAGTCTCCAGTGCCGCCCGTCGGTCCCTGTTGGACGCCAACATGTCTTCCCTGTGTGATTGGCAAATGGAGTCTGTTGCCTGCTGTAGTTGCTCCATCTGCCTTTCAGGGGTGATAATGGAAGTGGCCACCCTCTCTATTGCCTGAACCATCATTTCAACTGATGCTGACTGTTGGGTTGCCATAGCGTACATGGAGTTCTCCCATACGCTATTGCCTGGTGGCGTACGGCCACCCCGTCGACGGGCACCACACCTGTTTGGGGCAAGGCGATGTGCACCTTGCTGTGCTGGCACTGCCTGAGGCTGCAGGACTGCATTCCCCCTCTGATCTGCTGGCCCAGGAACAGGATCAGATGCTGTGGAGTGTGACCCTGCATCCGTAACCGCCAAAGGCGCCTCTACCAACAATGACATCCCCATAGAGGGATCTACCCCTGGTGCAGGTGGGTTGGCCAGAACAGAATCCCTGCCAGAAACACTTACCTGTGACAGCACATAGGTCTCATCATCCGAATCAGCACCTGAATAGAGGTCTGGGGAGGTGCACCCAGAGAGTCTGGTCTGCAGGAGGATTAGGTTCTCACCCACCACCACACCACGTCCCCCGCTGGTGCCCGGTCGTGCATGGGATTCCTCCTGGGTCTGCACCATCTCCTGAACCTCAACTGCATCAAGTGCGTCATCCCCTGCAAAAACATGAAAGAGAAAAAATGGAAACAGGCATTAGCACCATAGCACACAAATAGGCCTGTCAAGCTACAGAACCAGTACATGATTCACACGTCCCACATGACTATAACCCGCCCATGCCTGCACTGTCACTGAGTAGTAAGGGGAGGCAAAAGGCAGACACTGATGACACCAATATGGGAGAGCAACACATTTGCTGCATGCTGGGTAGCACTGCCATCACACATTGGCCTGTGAGTGGCATGTCCAATACACATACATGACACATGGCAGCACACAGATGGCATTTAGCATAGCCATGGTACATTTGACAAGTACAGCCATATGTCAGTGATTGAGTACTGTCACCCATCCATGTGAGATGGACATGATGACATGAAAAATGCTGCATACTGGGACTAAGTACACATGTGCCACTCACTGCAACACATGCAAGGTACAAGAATACAGTAATAGTTGGCTGATCTATTTTTCCTCACATTGACATAGCAGGAAACATCTGTCATTTTCAACATGCAAACAGGCACTCATCTAAACATTTGTGCTGGCCAATACACCATCAGCCTGAATGGTCTCATTGTGTACATAACCAGGTAAAGCATTGCCTCAGTGTGGCCAGTAAAAAATGACCGAAGCATATCACATATGTCATAATATGGTTGATAAATGTCTAGCAAAAAAGGGGAAGAGTGGAAAATATTATCCTGAAGGCACACTTACAAATTCTGACTAATGTAGTTGCAAGATGGCAGTACAAGGTCAACTGCACAATTGTGGACCTAATAGGATACTGTGGGCAGAAGGGATGCAGTCATAGCCAAATACAAGGCACGTGATCCCATGTGAGGAAGGAAATGGGTGACCCATAACACTCTGGAGTACACACCCTCACCTGGCACTCAATCAGAACCCGTCACCCAAAACACATACACATGCACTACACACACACGCATGTGGACTCACCGGACAATGCTTCGTAATCAGGTAGTTCTCCCACACTTCAGATCTGTTTCTCTGTGACGAAGGTCCCAGCAACAGACTCATGTTCAGTGAGTTTGTTGTCCTCTTGTGGAGACCCACCACCAGTCACCAGAGTAGCGGCATGATTTGAGGCCAGCTTGTCCTTTGCTCTGCGTTTCAGGTCTTTCCACCGCTTCTAGCAATCATCAGCTGAGCGCTTCACAAATCCAAGGGCACTTATGTGGTCGGCGATGGTCTGCCAGTGTGCCTTACGTTGACCAGGTGTGGTCTTGGACCCTGCAGTCACCACCATTTCATGGCTATGTTGCGACACATAGCTCACAAGTGCATTAAGCTCTGCGTCATTAAAGCAAGGCTTCCTTGATGTGCCGGAGTGTGTAGCCGTGCCTGGGGTCTCAGCCTGTCGTGCCAGAGCACCCTTCGTCCTCTTTCTAGAAGGTGGAGTGGAGCCAGAGTGGCTAACGCCGCTCTGGTCAGTAGGGGCAGAATCACCGGTGGACTCGGTTGTTGGAGTGTGCGAAATCACATTGACCATAGGACTTGGTGCAGGCATTGTCTTAAGTGTGATGTTGGCAGGGGGAACATCAGTATGATGGACCAGGACCGACACTGTCCTGGCTGGGAGAGTCAGAGCTGGGGCGGATGGAGCTGCAGCTGCCCCTGCAGCCTCACCACCCTGCATACTTGGGGCAGCAGATGACATAGCTGCCCCAGATCCACGTGCCTTGGTGACAACTTGCACCGCCACACGTGGCCTAGACTTGCTGACCTGGAAGTCAGCCAGGGAGTCATCCTGTGCCAGGTCAGGTGCCACAATAGGCTGGTCCGACAGGGGCTGAGCTGGAATGGTCTCAGCCGCATTTCCCTCAACCATGGGGGGGGGGGAGCATGGGCATCCCTGATTGGTCCTCCACACATGGGGGTCTAGGGGCACCCTGCAAATCCTGGCCACGTCCCCTACCGCGCCCACCACGTCCACCTTTTGAAGGTCGGCCACCTTTGCCTCCCTTAACGCTTGGTCGCCTCCCAACCATGGCACTGATGTTGTTGTGCGTATGGGAGGAGCAGTAACCTATTGTCCTGGGCGATTGGGGGTCAAAGGGGTAGGGTACTAGATGGAATTCGTACCCTAGTGCTCCAACAAGGCTGTCTGTGACCCCTGGGGGAAGATGACGGGTCACGCAACGCACAGGCAGCCTAAAAACAAAAATAAACGTGCACGCAACCCCTCGTAGACCACGTGCGTTGAAAAATGAACCCGCACTACGCTGTGGCACCCAGAAACATAAAAATAAGCGTACGCGTAATACATGCAGCCTACAATGACCTCTGAAGGGGAACGCGACACACGGGACAATCACAGTTGCTAAGTCCGTGCGGAACTCACCGTCTGCCTGGAATAAGAACGTGAAAAATATGTGCGTGTTGGCAACACCCCCGCCAAAAGAAGAATTGTACGCTGTCTGAGGAGACAGGACAAAAGGAGAAGTGAACACTGTTTGAGGAAACAGGCCCAAAAAAAGTAGAAAAATGAAAGCTGTCAGAGGTAACAGGGAGTACGAACTTGAAACGCTGTGAAGTAATCGCGTGTGAACCGACAAGAAGTACAGAATTCACCCACTCGCTCTCCATGAAAAGCATGTACAAGAAAATGGCGTTCTACACGTACCTTTTAAACCGGCCCACACGTACACGTCACTTACGCGTATACGCGTCCTTTCCTCCAATTACACGCGCTGACACTCGGACGTGCAGCTTTTCCACGTGTGCTCTGTCATCACGTGCTATGAGGGAAACACCCGCGTGTCACGTCACAGACACGCTTATGCGCTAAGGGCCTTTGGTCAAATGAAATCGCGTACGTGCGCTTACGCGCTAAGGGCCTTTCCTCGAATTACACGCTGACGTGCAAGATTTTCACGTGCCAAATCACTCCGTATCAAGCTGGCCACGCGTTCACACACGGAAGACCACGCTCCTGCCCAGAAGGCCGAATTACTGCCCCCCAGAGCCCCGAGCACGCTCCCACCTGCCATCTGCTGCTGCCTGATTGCCTGCTGCCCACGTGCCCTGCCATTTGCTGCCTGCACGTCAGCCCGGGGTGCTGTTGCTGTGACCACCCCTGCTGGAACCGAAGACTCCCAACTGCTATTCCATCGCTCCACAGCCCAGCCCCAGGACCCAGTTGCCCACCCACACCTGCCTCTGGGGTTGCCATGTCGGGCACTACACCATCTGGCACCACTGGCAACCCCCAGCCAGAGAGGCAGAGGGCCACCAGCTTCACTACCACCGAAGTTGGTGTCCTGGTGGAGCAAGTCCTGGGGCAGTATGATGCCCTCTTCGGAAGTTCAGCCGCCGACAAGGAAGGACAGACTCGGATCTGGACGGACATCGTGACTGCCATCAACGCGGAGGGGGTGGCAGTCCGCGACTTCCAACATGTCAAGAAGCGCTGGGAGGACTTCAGGTCCAGGACCCTCAACAAGGCCCGGCGCCTCTTGAAGGCAGCGGATGCTAAGGGGCGCCGGGGCCACCTGTCGGAACATCAGATGAGGGTCCTGGAACGCATACGCCCAGCGCTCCACGTCCAGGTCCTTGAGAGGCAGACCCGTCTGGAGTCGAGCTGTAAGTGTACATGCATACTGATTGGAAGCTGTGCGTGTGGTGGTGTGCCAGTAGGGTGCAGGTTGTACATGTGGTTTTGAAGGGCCATGTATGGATGTGTATGTACAGGGCTGTGAGGCTGACACATGCAAGTCCTTACATGTGTGAGACACATGGATGGTGTATGTGTGGGTAAGCATGCAGGCCAAATGCAGATGTGTGAGCACACGTTTGGATTACTGTGTATGTAAATTGGCATGGTTGTGGTGTCACACATGGATGTTGGTTCCAGCTTCATGTATCTGCACCGTGTACATGTGCGTGTATTTGACATGGGTGCAATAGTGATGCAACATGGATGCATGTGAGACTGATATGTAGAAGACTGATTGCCAGATGTGACATGGATGCCAATTTCATCACTGCGACAGTTGGCGGAGGTGTACACGTGCATGTAATTGTGGTGGCGTGTGTGCATGTCTAGTGCACTCCCTGTGTTTCATGTGATGTCTGGCTCACCTTTGGCTGCTCATGCTGTTGTATGTGTATGGATGGTGCTGGCTGTTGCAATATGGCTGTGGAATAGCTCATGTGTATGAGTTGCAATGACATGTGTGTTGGGGATTGTGATGCCACGTCTGAAGTTTGACAATGCCACTCATGTACAACTGTCATGTGTGTATGAGTCCATTGTACAGTGCCCTGATGCCTGTCTCCTATCTCTCCCTGTCTGCAGCGTCAACTGATGAAGAGGGCGGAGAAGGTGCTGTGGAGCACAGCGGCAGGGATCGCACCACCAGCCGGAGACGCAAGGCCCGGCTCCCCTCCCAGGTTGTCATCTCGTCGGGGAGTGAGGAGTCCGGTACCGCATCCCAGGTCGCAGCTGCCGAGAGGAGGTCCAAGAGGCGGTGGTTGGAGTTGGACTCCTCGGCAGCCGAAGGGGCAGCTGAGACCCCACAGGGCCCGACGGAGGAAGATGGCACGGAGTCATCCAGGTTGGTGGGGGGTTTGGTGGAGGAGGAGGCCATGCAAGGGACAGAGACGGGGTCTGGAGGTGGGGATTCCACTGGTGCTAGTGGTGCAGTCCAGGGGCAGGGACAGGAGGCAGCACAGGCCGCCGTGGAGGTGCCTCTGTGTAATCCTGTCCCCGATCCTGTGACTGCATCATCTTGCACCAGCAGGGATACCTACTCCAGACCCGTTCTCAGGGAGGGGATTGGCTTACACCAACTGGCCTTCCTCTCCCTGCGGATGTGGCTATCCGGCACCGGGTTGAGCCTGTCCTGGGTGGGGTGGCGTTGTGTCAACGTGCCATGCAAGCTGACCTGCAGTCTTTTCATGAGGAGAATGCACGTCTTCTCGCATGGCTCGTTGACCGCGTTGACCCACTGGTACAGCTAACCAGGGCCGGATTCCTCCGTTTTCTGGACCTTGTTCCGACCCCCTCCTCAACTGAACCCCTATGCGCCAGTCGTCCTCCGTGCCATCTTCCCACCCATGTGTCACCTGTGTGCCCCGTGGAGCTGCCTCTGACTCTGCGGCCAGGCTGGTGGAGGACACATCCCTGCCACAGTCGGGAGTCGGACATCCAGCAGGGGTGGCCACCTCAACAACTGCACCCCAGCTGGAGGAGGATGTGCAGGCAGCAGGAGCCAGGGCACAGGCAGCGGCACAGCAGCAGCAGCAACAAGGTGGGAGCCAAGATGGCTCGGGGCCTTCATCATCGGAGGGGCAGTCATCGGCCGGAGGGCAGGAGGACCCTGGATGGGAAGTGTCTTCCGTGTGGCAGCAGTTGGGCCATGCGATAGATGCGGAGCGGCAGCAGGCGGAAGAGGCACGGCTCACGATGGTCAGAGCGGAGAACTCCATGCGTAGGGCCCTGAGGTGGGCTGAGTGCCTCGAGGCCATTCGCAGGGACCTGGAGTTCCAGATGTCATTGTCCCTGCGAACCCTCGGGGCCATGGAAGAGGACCGCCTCCGGGACATCGAGCAGGAGTTCGATGATGCCCTGGCCCGGGACATCAACATGTGAGCCGTTGGACTTGCCCGCTGCCTGTCATGATGCCTACCTCTAAGGAGCCAGGCCGGGCCCAGCAACACCAGAGGCAGACATCATTTTCCCCAGGGAAGTCTCAGCGGGCCCAAGTCGGGGCCCTTTGGACTCAGTCCTGGCACCTTAGGCGCCAGGCTCATAGCGGACCCCAGTCCTGGCGCCTTAGGCGCCAGGCTCATAGAAGAGGATATGTGTTTAAGTGCTTGGGTGCACACTTACCTGATGCAGACCTTGCTGCTTCATCCAGGCCCTCTTGAGGCCTGAATGGGACTACTTAACCTGTGGGACTACTTCACCACCCGGGTGTGGTCGGGGAAGGATACATACCTGATTGGTGGAAGGATACATACCAGGAACTTCTTCCAAGGCTATTTAAACCCCACCCGAACAGCCACACATGCTTCGCGTTGTTCTGCACCTAGCAGCTGGACGCTCACCGTGTCAGCTCCTGCATCCTGACTTCAGCCACACCTGCCAGCACCCTGGAACACCTGCAAGGGGAGAAAGGAAGAGAATAGGAGAAGAAAAGCCCTTACCTGCTAAATCTGCATCCCGGAGTCATTTCTCCAACGGCCCTGAAAAGGAAGACATCATTTTAAAGGCATTTCGTTTCGATCGCTGCAGCGCTGCATTTTACTCACCTTTGCAAGGCGCTTCCATCTTCAGCAGCGATCTTCCGGATTCAGCTACGCCCCGGCGCCTAGAGGAAAAAAGACAAGAACAAAGGTGAGAGGGAGAAAAGGAATAAGGAAAGCTCAGTTTCCTTTTAAGTCTTACCTGTTGGATTATTCCCACTGCATTTCGGGTCCTGCCGCTTCCTGGCATCTCCGGACCCCGGCCCCTATGGGGAAAAAAGACAAAGACATTGAATGAGCGAATGCAAAGACATTACCTGAGCGCTCATCCAGAACTGTTTCACTTCGGGTCGGCGCCATATCTCCGGCACTCCGAACCCCGGCCCCTAAGGGGAAAAAGACATAAGCATTAGCGCTTGCTGCAATTAGACAACGAACATTATTATTAAGCTTGAACTTTTGAACAGAACTTTTACAGCGCCTTACCTGAACAGTCAAGCTTACCTGAACTCCCATCAATCCTCAATCCAGTGAAGTAACTGGGTTTCAACGCGCCCCTGCATCAGAAGCAGGATGGAGAGCTCATCCTTCCAAACCCTAAGGTGAGGCTTCACGGGAAATCGTGGAGGAGGTATCGTGGAGGGTTGGAAGGGAGTGGGAGGCTTGAGCATTGTTCCACAGTTGGTAATACTCCCTTTTCACGCACAGGAGGGTATCCAACGAGCCAGGGAAGCCAGAATAGAGGGGCCCTTCCTGTCCATCTTCAGAGTTCTGCGCCTTCGACGCCGCGCCTCCGTGGGAACCAGGTGAGCGTTACACTGCCCTTGTAAATAGTTAGATAGTGTTAGGTTTCCTTTGTTTTTTTATTTATTTTGGTTGCGCTTGGACAATGCACCACGTTTCTGTATATAGTTTTTCATTATGTAGTATTTTTGATAGGTTTCATTTCTTCAGTTGGGATCATGGACCCTGGATTGTTCATCTGTATATAGTTCACTATTGGATTCAACTTTTTTTTTTGGATTTCCCCATGGAGCAATGGTTTTCACTTTTGTTTTTCCCTTGGATTTGCTTTGTTGGACTGTGACTTTGGACACCTTTCCTTTGGATTATGATTTCTTGTTTTTCATTATTTTACAGACATGCAGCTTTTGTTTTTTTATTCCCATTGTTGTTTGATTTTAATTCCATTCATGTTGCTTTTAATACATTTTTTTCTTCATACTTCGATGTGTGGTATTATCTCATTGGTTTCATGCATGTTATGATATGGGTTTTGACATTCACTTGCACTCATTGTGTGTGTGTGTGTGACAGACATGTGTTCATTTACATACTTGCCATTGTGGTTGTATCATGTAATTAGCATTTCTATGTGGGTGGATGCAATACTTGGGTGGGTCTTTGGCATGTGGAGGCTGGCCATAAGGGCCAGGGATCTAGATTGTGATGACGTGTTGGCTGGGGGACATGTGTCAGGGCCTGCTGGCAGGTGCCCTGCACTGCTGGGGGGTGGGGGTGCAAGGGGACATGAGTGGGGGCCTGCTGGCAGGTGCCCTGCACTGCTGGGGGGTGGGGGTGCTGGGGACATGAGTGGGACATGAGTGGGGGCCTGCTGGCAGGTGCCCTCCACTGCTGGGGGGTGGGGGTGCTGGGGGACATGAGTGGGACATGAGTGGTGGCCTGCTGGCAGGTGCCATGCACTGCTGGGGGGTGGAGGCGCAGGGGCACATGAGTGGGACATGAGTGGTGGCCTGCTGGCAGGTGCTCTGCACTGCTGGGGCGTGGGGGTGCAAGGGGACATGAATGGGGGCCTGCTGGCAGGTGCCCCTGACTGCTGGGGGGTGGTGGTGCAGGAGGACATGAGTGGGGTCCTGCTGGCAGGTGCCCTGCACTGCTGGGGGGTGGGGCTGCAAGTGGACATGAGCGGTGGCCTGCTGGCAGGTACACTGAACTGCTGGGGGTTGGGGGTGCAGGGGGACATGAGTGGGACATGAGTGGGGGCCTGCTGGCAGGAGCCCCTGACTGCTGGGGGGTGGGGGTGCAGAGGGACATGAGTTGGTGATCAGTGGTGCAAGCGGACAGGTGGTTTGTCTGGGGTGCATTGCCATGGTGGATGGGCTGCCTGCGGGACATGACCAGGGGTGCGGGGTAGTCCCCTGTGGGGTGGTCTGCCTGCAGGGGCCGTGGTGGGTGTAGAGGGAACACCTGGGAGGACCCACACTGCCAATTCACATGTAGGACTCCCCGTGCACCCCCGAAATTCACGTACCCGCTCTGACAGCTAAATCGCTTGTGAAACTTCCCGCGAACCCCTGAAATACACGTACTCCACTCACACAGGGCCTATCGCAGGTGAAACTTCCCGCGAACACCAGTAATACACGTACCCCACTCGCACATGGCCTATCATGTGTGAAACTTCACGCGAACCCCAGGAATATTGGCCCTGTGCGAGCGAGCGGGGTACGTGTATTCCTGGGGTTTGCGTGAAGTTTCACCCGCAATTTCAGCAGGGTATGTGTATTACGGGGTTCATGTGAAGTTTCACCCGTGATTTCAGCAGGGTACGTGTATTCCTGGGGTTCGCGTGAAGTTTCACCCGCGATTTCAGCAGGGTACGTGTATTCCTGGGGTTCGCGTGAAGGTTCACACGCGAAAGGGGCATGGTTGAGGGAGTACGTGAATTTTAGGGGTGCGCGGCAAGTTTTACATGCGAAAGGGCAATGCCCGTGCACAATACGTCACAGACGCGCTTACCCGCTAAGGGCCTTTGGTCCAATGATATCGCGTACGTGTGCTGACGCGCTTATGTGCTAAGGGCCTTTCCTCGAATTTCACGCTGATGTGCAAGATTTTCACATGCCAAATCACTCCGTATCAAGCTGGCCACGCGTACACACACAGAAGACCATGCTCCTGCCCAGAAGGTCATTTTCCTGCCCCCCGGAGCCCCGAGCACACTCCCACCAGCCATCTGCTGCTGCCTGTCTGCCTGCTGCCCACGTGCCCTGCTATTTGGTGCCTGCACGTCAGCCATCTGCAGGGGTCCAGATGCTGTGTCCACCCCTGCTGGAACAGAAGACTCCCGACTGGGATTCCATCGCTCCACAGCCCAGCCCCAGGACCCAGTTGCCACCCACTCCTGCCTCTGGGGTTGCCATGTCGGGCACATCTCCATCTGGCACCACTGGCAACCCCCAGCCAGAGAGGCAGAGGGCCACCAGTTTCACTGCCACTGAAGTTGGTGTCCTGGTGGAGCATGTCCTGGGGCATTATGATGCCCTCTTCGGAACATCATGCGCCAACAAGGAAGAACGGGAGAGGATCTGGGATGACGTAGTGGTTGCCATCAACGCGGAGGGGGTGGCAACCCGCGACATCAAGCACGTCAAGAAGCGCTGGGAGGACTTCAGGTCCAGGACCCTCCACAAGGCCCGGCGCCTCGCGGAGGGGGGCCGGGCACGCCCGAGTACCATCCAGATGAGGATCCTGGAACGCGTAGGCCCAGCGCTCCACGCCCAGATCCTTCGGAGGCAGACCCGTCTGGAGTTGAGCGGTAAGTGGGCAAGCATTGCTGTGTGAGACAGGGCATGTTGCAGTGTGCTGGTAGTCTGATGCTTGCCTGTATGTGTGACGTAGGCCATGTATGGATGTGTGTGTGCAGGGACATCATGGTCATGCATGTGAGACCAGTTATGTGTGAACCACATGGTTGTTGCATGTGTTTTAATGCAACATGGGGAGCTCTATGTGGAATGCACACATGAAAGCATGGCTGTCTCTGTTCCTGGACATGGAGGTGGGTTGAGGAATGGGTGCTGATGTCATGTACATATATGGTGCACATGTGTGTGTGCCTGAGAAGTGTGTGTGTGACTTTGAAACGCCATGGATGCATGTGACTTTGAAGGCAACATCTTGGTTTACAGGGGCCCTTCTACATGGATGTTGATGTTGATTGCAGGCGCCAGGACTGTTTCTGCATGTGTGTTGTGTGCATTCACCCATGTGTTGTGGAATGACAGGATGGAAGTGACATTTGACAGCGCCACTCGTGTGTTATTGCTTCCTGTCTAGGGTATTTTGTACTGTACCCTGATGCTTGTGTTCTATGTCTCCCTCTATGCAGCGTCAAGTGAAGAAGAGGGCGGAGACGGCGCTGTGGCGCCAAACGGCGGGGATGCCTCCACTGGGCGGCGACGCAAGGCCCAGCCACCCTCCAAGGAATTACCATCTTCTGGGAGCGAGGGGGCTGGTGCTGCATCTGCCACAACGGCTGTGGCGGAAGGGCCGGGTGAGCCCCCACAGGGGCTTCCAATGGCGGAAGACGGTGTGGAGACATCCAGGTTGGTGGTCTCCACAGAGGAGGAGGAGCCCGCTACTGAGCCACACATGGGGCCTGGTGGGGGTAGTACCACTGGTTCAAGTGGTGCAGTCCAGGGCCAGGGTCAGGAGGCAGCACAGGTCACTGCGGAGGGGCCTGTGCATGTCGCTGTCCTTGACCCTGTGACTGCACCATCATGTACCAGCAGGGAGGCCTGTCCCAGGCCCATCGGCAGGTAGGGGAGATTGCCATATCACCTGCCTCTCCACTACCTGAGGGCGAGGGGTCCTGCGACCGTATGGGATCCGTCCTGGTGGGTGTCGCGTTGCGCACGCGTGTCATTCGTGATGACGTGCATTCTTCCTGGGCGGAGAACGCACGCCATCACGAAGAGCAGCGTCGTGACGTAGCACTTCTGGGTGGGGCCCTGGTCGGTGGGTTCCTACATGTGACGCACACTCTGGCGGACCTCTCCTCCTCTGTAGAGGTTATGCGCAGGTCGTTATCCACATCGTCTTCCGGCCCAGATTCCACCAGGGCCCCCTGTGGACCTGGCCTGACCAACACAGCCAGCTTGGTGGAGATCCCATCCCTGCCACAGTCGGGAGTTGGCGGTCCAGCAGGGGTGGACACCACAACTGGAGACCAGCAGATGGAGGATGTGCAGGCACCATCGGACAGGGCACATGGACAGCAGCAGCAGGAGGAGGCTGTAGGTGGGAGCAATGATGGCTCGGGGCCATCAACATCGGAGGGGCAGGCATCGGCCGGAGGGCAGGAGGACCCTGGACGGGAAGTGTCTTCCGTGTGGCAGCGGTTGGGCCATGCAATAGATACGGAGCGGCAGCGGGCGGAAGAGGCACGGCTCACGATGGTCAGGGCGGAGAACTCCATGCGTAGGGCCCTGAGGCGGGCCGAGTGCCTCGAGGCCATTCGCAGGGACCTGGAGTTCCAGATGTCATCGTCCCTGCGAACCCTCGGGGCCATGGAAGACTACCGCCTCCGGGACATCGAGCAGGAGTTCGATGATGCCCTGGCCCGGAACATCAACATGTGAGACGTTGGACTTGCCCGCTGCCCTTGTAAATAGTTAGTAAGTATTAGGTTTCCTTTGGTTATTTTCTTTATTTTGGACCGCTTGGACAATGGACCACATTTTTGTATATAGTTTTTTTATTAGGTAGTAGTTTTTGGTAGGTTTCATTTCTTAAGTTGGGCTCATGGACCCTGGATTCTTTAATTGTACATAGTTTTACGTTGGATTTTTGATATTTTTTCTGTGTTCACCATGGAGCAATGGTTTTTACTTTTTATTTTCCCTTGGATTTGATTTTTTGAACTGTGACTTTGGACAACATTTCTTTTTGGATTTCTTTTGCTTATGTTTTCTTGATTTTCATAATTTATCGGACATGGACCATTTCTTTTGTTATTCCCATTGTTGTGTGTTTAATTTGATTTACGTTCATGTTATCTTTAATATATATTTTTTTATACTTCCATTTGTGGTATCATCTCATTGGTTCATGCATGTCATGATATGTGTTTTGACATTCACTTGCACCCATTGTGTGTGTGTGACGGACATGTGTTCATTTACATACTTGCCATTGGGGTTGTATCATGTAATTTGCATTTCTATGTGGGTGGATGCAATATTTGGGTGGGTCTTTGGCATGTGGAGGCTGGCCATAAGGGCCAGGGATCTAGATTGTGATGACGTGTTGGCTGGGGGACATGTGTCGGGGCCTGCTGGCAGGTGCCCCACACTGCTGGGGGGTGGGGGTGCAGGGGACATG
Organism: Ambystoma mexicanum; assembly: GCF_040938575.1. NCBI lineage: Eukaryota > Metazoa > Chordata > Amphibia > Caudata > Ambystomatidae > Ambystoma > Ambystoma mexicanum. Next base: position 969,663,922 of record NC_090931.1, on the reverse strand, counting down.
TGTGAGGGCCTGTTGGCAGGTACCCCTCAGTGCTGGGGATTGGGGGTGCAAGGGGACATGAGTGGGGGCCTGCTGGCAGGTGCCCCGCACTGCTGGGGGGTGGGTGTGCAAGGGGACATGAGTGGGGGCCTGCTGGCAGGTGCCCCGCACTGCTGGGGGGTGGGTGTGCAAGGGGACATGAGTGGGGGCTTGCTGGCAGGTGCCCCGCACTGCTAGGGGGTGGGGGTGCAGGGGACATGTGTGGGGGCCTGTTGGCAGGTGCCCCTCAGTGCTGAGGGGTGGGGGTGCAAGGGGACATGAGTGGGGGCCTGCTGGCAGGTGCCCTGCACTGCTTGGGGGTGGGGGTGCAAGGGGATATGAGTGGGGGCCTGCTGGCAGGTGCCCTGCTCTGTTTGGGGGGTGGGGGTGCTGGGGGACATGAGTGGGGGGCTGCTGGCAGGTGCCCTGCACTGCTGTGGGGTGGGGGTGCAAGGGGGTAATGCGTTGGTGATCACTAGTGTAAGGTGACATGTGGCTTGGCTGGGGGGCATGCCCATGGTGGATGGGCTGCCTGCGGGACATGACCAGGGGTGCAGGGTGGTCCCCTGTGGTGTGGTCTGCCTGCAGGGGCCGTGAAGGGTGTAGAGGGAACACCTGGGAAGATCCACACTGCCAATTCATGTGTAGGACTCCCCTGCACCCCCGAAATACACGTACCCCACTCGCACAGGGCCTATCGCGTGTGAAACTTGCCCGCACCCCAGTAATACACGTACCCTGCTGAAATCGCTTGTGGTACTTCCCGTGCACCCCTGTAATACACTTACCCTGCTGAAATCGCGTGTGGAACTTCCCGCGCACCCCTGTAATACACGTACCCTGCTGTAATTGCGTGTAAACCTTCCCCACACCCCAGAAATACACATACCCTGCTGAAATCGCGTGTGGAACTTCCCGTGCACCCCTGTAATACACGTACCCTGCTGAAATTGCGTGTAAAACTTCCCCACACCCCAGAAATACACGTACCCTGCTGAAATCGCGTGTGGAACTTCCTGCGCACCCCTGAAATACACGTACCCTGCTGAAATCGCATGTGGAATTTCCCACGCACCCCTGTAATACACGTACCCTGCTGAAATCGCGTGTTAAACTTCCCTGCACCCCAGAAATACACGTACCCTGCTGAAATCGCGTGTGGAACTTCCCGCGCACCCCTGTAATACACGTACCCTGCTGGAATCACGTGTAAAACTTCCCTGCACCACAGAAATACATGTACCCTGCTGTAATCGCATGTGGAACTTCCCGCACACCCCTGTAATACACGTACCCTGCTGTAATCGCGTGTAAAACTTCCCCGCACCCCAGAAATACACGTACCCTGCTGAAATCGCATGTGGAACTCCCCGCACACCCCGCTCGGCGTTTGCTGTTTGGTAGCCCTGTATACTGGTCCAGGGTTAGCGCAGCCCTTTGCGCTGAATTGGGAATTTTGATGGCTTTTCCTTGCACGAGGGCGTTCTTGGGGGCGTAACTGGCGCTGCTGCAAGGTCGCTGCGCTACCCTGCGCCACGGCTGGTTTTGGAGGCTAAAATCCATAAATACGCTGTGTGCGGATATCGATTTTAGCGCACGCGGCTGGCGCAGATATTCGCACGCGCACACTGTGCACCACTTTTGTGCAAAATTCTATGAATTACCCTGTTAATGTTAAAACAAACGCCTGCATTGTGGGAAGACATGTGCTTATCATGCAGGTTCCAGACTCCTGGAAAAGGGCGATAACAATACCGATCTTTAAGCGAGGTGACAGAAAGAATCCAGAAAATTATCACCCCATATCACTGTTGGATGTTCTGGGCAAACTTTATGCATGCATACTATTAACAAGACTTAAAGAGTGGCTGAGAGAGACTGGAAACATTGACAGCAGACAGGCAGGTTTTGTCGAGAGAGTAGACTGCAGATTGAACTTGTTAATAATAAATCTACTCAAACTGAAGTCTGTGAGAGGAAATTATAAGCTCTATCTAGCGTGCATAGATATGGCAGCAGCATTCGACCGAGTTGATCGAAATATTTTATGGTCTAAAATGCAGGACTAGGGATGTCCACCAGATCTCATAGCAGCCATAACAGCCCTGTACATTGGAACGAGTATGCAGGTGCATTTAGATCAAAGTGGCACTCTTACTGAACCATTAAATACTCTTAAAGGTCTGAAACAAGGGTACCCCTTAGCAGCCATACTATACAACTTTTACATCATAGATATGAAAGACAACTTGGAGCCAGCAAGATCATGTTCACCACGTTTAGCAGGAAATGCCATCGGACACTCCTGTATGCGGATGACCTATTCCTGATGGACCCGACGGCAATAGGTCTACAGAAAAAACTTGACGAACTAGAAAAATATGTTAACATCAATAAACAAAAAAATCAATGCTGGAAAATCTGAAATTCTAGTCATGAAAAAACCACAAAGGTCAAAAAACCTTTTAAATGGTGCCTGGGAAATATCGCAATCCCAACAACGGAAAGCACCAAATACCTGGGAGCAATAATCAGTGCAGATTGGGGTGATAAACCTTGGATAGAGCATCTCCAAGTAAAAATGGACCAATTGATTGCCCAAGCCCTTCTAATGAAGAATACTGCAAATTTACGGTAAAACCATTGGTGGAATTCTATAAGGCCAAAGTAACGCCATCAATAACATATGCAGGTGACACTGGACTAAGATTTACATGCGTAACCTGGGATAGGCTTGAGGCAAGATTCTGGCGGAGAACCTTAAATTTACCAAATTTGCTGCCAATAAGTGCAATTAGGCATGAGCTGGGTCTTCACTCGCTACAGGTCCAGGTTGTATGGAAAGCCTTAGCAACGTTCAAGAAAATAGAACGTCCTGATTGGCCACCACAATACAACATTTTGAAGACGGAATTGGGGAAAATACCCTGCTAGCCTTTAGAAGAATGGAGAAACAAATGTCAGGAAATCCTGCTTAACATTGCTTCCACCATAAGTAGCCTATGTGAAAACCCGAAGAGAGTAAAAAATCTGTTATTCTCAGTAGATTGGTCGCAGATGGAAGCGGCCCGTGCATCATCCTATAGTCACAACCCGGCAAAGAAACTAACAAGCTGTCCTGGAATCTTGCCAACATATTTGAATAAGAATGCTAAGCTCCGTCACAGATATCCGATCTTGCGCTTCAAATTGAACATTGTGCGCACAAAGGTAGTCCTGGTAAAATACGGGATGATTGAAGATAACATCTGTCGCCTATGCCAGGAAGAAGCTGAAACCCTGTGTCACTTAACTTTATTCTGTAAAGAATTATTAGTGGAAATAACGCAGCTACTTCATGAAATGTTAGAACCAGACAGTGGCTTAGATGCCAAATCTTGGTGGGAAGCACTTCACAATAACCCAAATCAAAAGATATCCCGAAGACCGGGCACCTTTCTGGAACAAATGTTTAAAAAATTGGAAGCTTCCTAGGAATACATTAAAGGAAATGTGAACTATTACATAACCAAAATTGCTATAACAGCCAGGCTAAAGAGTCACAAAAGAAGGAAATAACCATCGGAGGATGTTGGCCTGGCTGTTAATGAAGGGCACTTTTTTGTTTTTCTAGCAAAAGTTTGTATGTTTTATACACTGTATGCTAAATTTTAAAAAAAATAATTAAAACAACTGAATGCCTAATTTATTTTTTAATTTCTCTATTGGCATTTATAATAGGCACAACAGCAGTGTGGCAGCGGGTGCCAACTGCGGCATAGAATACATTTCTCCATATAAACCAGTCATTTAATGAAAAATAAACAACTTCAACATTCAACATAACAACAGTAATTGTCTCCAAGTGGTCGATAAATAGTTCATTTTGAGAGGGTCAACACAGGAAGGGAAAGGAAGCAGTCCAAAAGGAGGGGGGACCAGGTATATTCAGGCGGTGGTCCATTCAGGTGTCTTGTGATGAATAGGTCAGTAAGCACAGCGGTGAATCATTCAAGGGGGTTTGTCGTCATTGGAGGGGTGGAACAGAGCCCCTGTGAGGGCCTTACAAGCATCAAGTGTTTGACTCGCATCCTCAGGGGACCTGGCAATGCCTTCCTCCCAGGCCGAAGTCTCCGCCCCGACCCAGCGTTCCAGTTCGTTACGCCATGCATGGAAGCGTGGGCCATCTGGTCGCTTCCACACCATGGCAATGGTCCTTTTGGTGAGGATGCATGCCAGGTTCATGAGCTTTACCGTGTGCTTGATTTGAGCTAATCTGGGATAAATCCCTAGGAGGCACTCTCCAGGGGTCCACTCATACCTGGTCATGCCAGCTCTCCTACAGGTTCGCTCAACTTCGGCCCAGAGTTGTCGGGCCTTGACGCACTCCCAAAACATGTGCATTAGGTCCACTTTGTCTCTGTTGCACTATGGACAGTTAAGCTGTGGTTGCTCGTAGATCTTCGCTATTCTCTGCGGTGTTAGGTACGAGCGATACAGTACATTGAGCTGGATCAATCTGAATCTTGAATTCCTAGAAACCTCTTTAGGGAACTCCAGTGCTCTCTCCCATTCTCCATCGGCCATTTCTCGCCCCAGGTCTCCGTCCCATTTGAGTTTTAGTTCACGGCTGCAGGGATTAGGCCTGCCTATGAGGTGACAGTATATTTGAGACACTGGTCTCCTCCCCTCCCCCAGACTGTACAGGAGTGTCACAAAGGGGTTGTACTCGGGCTCTTCAGGCCAAGTATCCCATTTGCTTCGCGCTAGTTTCCGGATCTTTAGATACCAAGGGAATTGGTCACTGGGCATATCATCTTCAGATTGTAAGGAGGAGAAGTCTCGGAAGGAGCCTTCGTTATATAAGTTCCCCCATGTGTGCACTCCCAGCCGAGCCCAATATCTAATGGTCGCTAGATCGACACTGTTCTGGCACAAGTCGGAAAGGAGCGGAATGTCCGGGGTATATGCGTGCTTCAGGTGGAGAAGCGATTTTGTTCTAAGCCATATTTGTTTTCCTAGGGCGGCAAAAAAGGGGGTCCCGCCAGTGAGGTGTTGGGGAGCCCAGATGAGTTCACTCAGCCAGATTGGGGTGATTGAGTGCTGCAGTAGTGCCGTTTCAGGAGTGATGTCATCAGCCAGCCATTTGGCTACGAAGCTGAGCTGGGCTTCCGAATAATACTTCTCCAGGTCAGGGAGTTGAATGCCACCCTGTCTGTACGGAAGGGTTAATGTGCATAGTGACAATTTGTGTCTGCCTTTCGCCCATAAGAAGTCATTAAGTATCGTCTCTAGTAGTCTGAAAAAGGGAGCTTTAATATAGTAAAACACCTTTTGAAATCCATAGAGAAATCTGAGGAGAACAATCATTTTGATGATGGACGCCCTTCCATCATGGACAGGGGGAGTCGACAACTGAATGCCTAATGCATGCTGCACACCAAACAAACTCAGAAAATAGTGAACAATGAATATCGAACTAGTAGAGGAATTTAACAGTGAAGCAAACCCGTAAAACGCTGAAAACTAACTGTATGTAGCATAACGAAAGAACTCAAACCTTTAAACTGAATAAAATTAAGCTACATAATACTATATTAAACCATGAACAACAATTAAACATCGATGAATGATTGTTGCACCAAAAAGAAAGTCTAATCAATGAATTATAAAAAGTGAATGAAGTGTGACAAGGCTGCTATTTGGAAAAGGATGTGTGACACATGGCGGCAGAGACACAGGGCATTCAAGGAGAAACCAGAGGAGCCCAAAAAGCAGACCCTAAATCCTGAGAAGCATAAAAGGAAGCAAGTGGAAGTAACTTGATGTACAGGAGCAACTTCCAAGGAGCCTGCGTGAGATCTTCAAGTCTTGGGGAAGGGAGCCCTGAGGCTTGGCAAGTGTCTTGGGATTGGGATCTCAACCCCCCAGCTCCCCACACTTTTGTTTGGATTGTTGTGTTTGAAACTTGGGGAAGGGAACTCCAGGAGCGACTCTGAATTATATTGCTTTTGAACTGGAGAATGGTAAACTTCAAGACTTTTGTTCATGGAAACTTCTTGTGCTTGGGGAAGGGGGGCAGAGAGGAAGCTGTGAGCTGGAAGAAGCTCAGAACTTTAAGTTGAACACTGTTTATTTTGACTTTAACATCCCTACTAATTTGTTTATTCTAGTTGTGAGGGCAAGAATAGGCTTTGGACACAGACAAACTAAGTTGCACTCTTTGACTCAGATTTCCCTTAGTTTCTTTCAGGTAGGGAAATCCCACCTTTGCATAGGGCAAGTTAGGCCTTTCGACCATCCTGACATTTAAGTTAATTAAAGTCTTCTGTTAGAACTTTAAGTCTGCTGTCTGTATCTTGCTTCATGATGCCTTCACAGGTGGTTGGTAGATCAGGTGGAAGGTGGATGCCTGAGTGTGGGTGAGCGGGAAGTGGCAAGTGCGGAATTCCATAGACGCGGTGTGATGTGTTCCTGTCCTTGAGGATGCATGTCCATGAGGTCTTGTTGTCAATAGAAAGCCCTCTGCCAGTCTTCCTTTTTCAGTCCTTGTGTTGGATGCTGTAACATGTTTCGATGAGGACATCCAGGATGAATGTGGAGCTGGGGGGTGAGCCATGCCTCTGTGATGGGGTATGTCTGGGTCGTGAGTGGCGATAAGGTCAGCAATGTCTGCTGCATGTAGTAATTAAAAATGAGCACTGATGAGCATGGGAATGCATTTGTGTTTTTGAAGCTAGAGTGTTGGTTGTGATGAGAGTCATGGAGGTGAGGGTCTGTGGGTTGGAAATGTAAGAAGGAGGACATGGAGTGGGGGGTTTGCATGTGTGGGTGAGTATGGGATCGAAAGGGGTGAGTGGGGTGTGATGCACCTGCTGCCGGCTTACCTGGGATATCTGAGGTAAGGGTGTTCGCCTTTTCCAGGACCAAACCATGAACTATCAATTCCTTCATATGCCCTCCTTTGCTTTTGACTCCTGGGAGGACACCCAATGATCGTAAAATGAAGGAGATATAAAGGAGTGGGGATAATAAAAATAGAGTGCCAACTAGGACATCAATAAATTTGCAGTTTTTAATACGTAGTTGGGGCAGAAGTCACTTGACCTAGATCCACTTGCACCAGCTGACCAACTGCAAAAGAAAATAGACTGAAAGGAAGCTTGAGAAGAGAAATCAAATGGTTGCGCTAAAGAAAAGATTGTAAAAAGGGCACCAACATATTAGCAAGTGGGTGGGGCACAGGCCTGAGTCCAAGAACCATTGCTCACAGAGAAGCTATCCATGTGTTGTGTAAGAGGATTCAATTCAGCACTACAGCTAAGTTAACGCCTAGTCTAGAATACTGAATGAAAACCCTTATTGATATATCTTTAGGTCCAGTTCATGCGTTCTGGATGACTACCCCTATATAACACCCCTCTCTTGGAATCCCCCTGACCCCACTGAGCCAAGAAGTAGTTCTGTTTTGCAAGTTTAAAAGGTTTATTTGATAATTTAAAATATATATATATCACACTTTATAATAAATTAATAATTGAATAGCACACTTAATCTGATATGATACAGATTAACAACAGAGAATCTGGCACTAGCACACTTCTTTATAATTACTAAGGAGTTGAGATGAAATGGATAAGGTAGCACACTGGTAAATAGGTACAGAAGGATAATGTGGTAGAGAATGCTTTATAGGGTTCAGGTGGATGCAATATTCAATGAATGCAGTACAGAAAATACTCAATATGATTTCAACCAAACAATGTAATCACTTTTCTCTGGCAATCCCATCCCCCCCTTGATGCAAGGTAAGGAAATGGAAGGGAAACACACAGTTCTCAGAAATGCAATCAAATGTGATTCAGTTCACCCCAGCAAGCTTACACTACAGAAATTTGAAAACACAGGCCCAAATTGCTTTGATATGTGCTGGCAATGAATTGAAAAGTATGCTAAAATACTTTTAATTCCCTTTCAGAGGTTCAGGGTGATTGGTATCTAGTTAATATTAGTCCAGGCTCACACTAGCAATGATGCAGGGATAGTTTTTATGAGGCAAACGATTTTCTGGCAAATGGAAGGCAAGCAGCAGCAGCTTTTTACACGTGAAGAAATTTGCAAATCGCGGCAAAATTCGCGGATGCGTGTTCCGCGATTGCGGTAAAACTATAAGGGGTAGGAATGCGGTTCTAGGTGCGATTCAAAGCTAAGATTCTAAGCTTTCAAATAAAAGTTATTGCAAGTCTCTAGCACAAACGGTTGCGGAGATATGAGCGATTTTGTGAAGGTCGTTTTTCAGATTTGAAATTTTAAAGTTCAAAAAGACAAGTGCAGCTTGCGACTAGAAAATGACAAGTGACAGCTTTACAAATGACAGGTGACAGTTAGGAGGCAGTTCTACTTAGATTAAATAGATTGAATTATATTATTTTAACTAAGAGATTGGTTCTGCACAGTTTTCTAGGTACTCGCACTATATTCTTGAGTGAAATGGGCCTCATCACGGATCTGGTCAGGGTTTTAGACTGGGCTCTGGTCTGGTCTGGTCTGGCCTCTGCACTTCACAGTGATCTGGGTCAGCTCTCTCTGCTGGTCTGGGTCTCTCTGGGTACAGCACTGCTTTCTCTCTGGTCTGGTCTCTTAGTTCTGGATAGATTGAAGTCTCTAGTTTGGCTCTCTGGAGGTTTGATGGAGGTAAGTATGGATTTTTCCGGCAGAGCGTCCCGCTGCAGATGGATTTGGAAGGTCCCTATCTGTCCTGTCTGTCTGCTTTTATGTGTTTAGAATGTGGGTGTGTTCTAGCATCACTGACCCTACCTCTCTCTCAGCTTCTAATTGGTCAAACTTCCATTTATCATTTGATTGGGGAATGAACTGTGAGTCAGAGGGATGTCATTTTATGGCTTGCAGATAGGACACTCCTCTGTCAGATTGCACATATTCTATATTTGATAATAAAAGACATATTTCACAGTTACACAGTTGCTTGAAATTACATATACATGGTGTGGCTGAATTTAGCCATGTCTCTGTCCAAATCTGCTGTTTCTAAGAGCTTGCATTCAGAAATGGCACATATTTCACTTTTTAACTGATTTTTCAATTTCTGACATTGACCCAACTTTACATACATGTGTGCAGGGAGTAGGGACATTAACTGATGAAGTTTCAGATTTTTAACATGCATACATTTAGAGTAATATCCACTTTTCCGCTAAAACCCCCCTGAACACGCCACCGGGTCGAAAAACCTCTTAAAATGTGGGCAGAAAAATCACAAGAATTATGGTGTCATTTATAAAATTTTCACATGTCTGCTCTATGAGTTATTCATCTTTTTAAAGTTATGTTCTGGCTCCAAAGGGGTGTGGTTTTCTCTCAGCACAAGGTAGAAATACTGGTTAATCCAGTTCTGCCAAGTCAGCTTGCTCTCACAGGCAGTGCCCCTCCCAGCTCCTGCCAAGAGGAAGCTACATTTTACGACTGCGTAATAAAACCTTTGCCTGAGTGAAGAGGGCTTTGTTCACTCTCCTGCAGAGCACAGGTAATTCAATTATCAGATAGATGGCATATCCTTAGTGTGAGCAGCAAAAGGGCAGCTAGGCCTGGGAACACAGCTGTGACTCAAGTTTCACTCCTGATGGGGTAGTTGCCAGGCAGAATTCAGTTCCTTAAGCCAGGTTTCAGATAAAATGTCACTTTTCGTTCCCCAGTTCCTGCATTCAAATAAAACTAAACATTTTCACATATGCAGCTAGAAGGCTGATTCTAAGTTTAAAACTATGACATTTAAACAGTTGCAACCTATGTGACACTCAAAAGTAGGTCACTCATTTAATCTAAACATTTTCGATTTTAGTGTCTTTAAATCCAGTGCAACTTAAACTGCTGACTCCATAGCTCAGCCAGTTTTGTTATAAGCATTGTTCTGGGCTCTTCATTTCCCAGATTTTGTAGGCACACAAAACTCCATTCTACCAAATGTCTGCTGGTGTTCAGTGAATATTTTGCACATATTGCAATGTTTGAAATAGGCACTTGGACTTGCCTTCAGGGAAACAGAGTGGTTTTAAAACGCCGGCTTTTGGATAGTGGTGAGTACTGGTACTGCACCCATTTTTGGGATTTAAGAAAATGAATTCCCAACAATTCTAGGTTGCATTTGGCAATCAGCATTGCCATTCCCAATGGTTTCAGACTACTGTGTGGGTAGTCCAATGATGGTTTTAGGCAGTTTCCTTCTGTGCCCATAACATCGGCAAAAATGGGTGGCAGCCTATTCTTCATGCATTTCCCTGTGCATTTTCTGGGAAGCTCTGGCCATCATGAGGTTTTCCATGTCAGTACTGCACAGTTTTGAGGTAGGGCTCGGATGCATGGGTAAATACATCCCACAAGCCCCCCTCTTGCGATGGCCATTCTATTTCACGAATGGGACTCGCAAGACCTGGGATGTTTCCTCATCTTCTTCCAATAGATGGCACAGTTCAGCATCTTCTTCTCCATCCGTTACTGATCGATCGGTTCTCCTCGCCAGTCCTGATGGGAGTATTGGGCGGTCCACTGGGCCCATTGGATCTTCGTTCCCGGTCTCCGGATCATCCTCCTTGGCCAGTCTCAAGGTCTTCTTTCTCCTAGGACGACAAAGGAAGAGCGGCAATACCTACTCATAGACGTTTTTCCACCACTGTTGAGATGGTGGGACAGCATATGCATTTCCTCATGACGAAACATTACATTCTTATTTTGAAAAAAAAACAGTATAACTAAGAGACAGTTTCATGCAAATCACAATATTTTAGAGACTAGATGTGGTATGTTTTATGGTTGGAACTGAATTAGTCTGAGACAGTACCCGCTAGGATTCCAGAGGATTCCTCCAGTTGTTGCAGAGAGTGCCTGGGATGGCAACATTTCAACTGGTTTATGTGGACCCACTTGTCTTCCCCCTCTGCCAAAGGACCTTTGGGGATGTGGATTTTGTAGGCCACAGGGGAGATCTTGTCGATGATCTCAAAGGGTCCCTTCCATGTAGGCAAAAATTTGCGCTGCTTGGCCTGGTTCCTTTGGAAGTTGTATAGATAGACCCGGTCTCCCACCTGATATTCCTTCCTGGAAGTTTTCAGGTCATAATGGGTCTTCATGCTATCAGCTGATCTTTCTAGATTCAGCTGAGCATAAGCAAAAGCATGTTGAAGGTGTTTCCTTAAATTCTCCACATACTCATGAGTTGTGGAGGCATTTATCAGTGTCTGCTCTTGGGTCCTGTAGAGCAAATGCTGGGGAAGCACCATCTTGCGCCCAGTCATCAACTCAAATGGTGACATTTTGGTTGCAGATGAAGGGGTAGATCTGATAGCCATTAGGACCAGAGGTAATCGGATATCCCAACTTGGCCCAGAATCTGCCACAAACTTCTTTAATATGCTCACAATTGTCCGGTTATATCTCTCTACTGCCCCAGAAGAAGCTGGTCTATAAGCAATATGCAGCTTTCTCTTGACCCCCAGTATCTCCCACATCTTTGTCATTACTTCACTGGTGAAGTGGCTACCCCTGTCTGACTCAATCCTTTGAGGTAGACCAAAACGGGAAAAGATGTGGTTAATCATCAAGGCAGCTGCAGTTTCTGCCTTGCAATTTGGGGCTGGGAGACATTCCACCCACTTGGTAAACAAGCATGTCACAGTCAACATGTACTTATTCCCCCTAGCCGAGCGAATCACAGGGCCTACAAAGTCGATTTGTAAATCTGACCATGGCAGTGTCATTCCCCTCTTTTGTAAAGGCGCCCGGTGCGTGAGGGATGATGGCTGAAATTGTGCACACACAAGACACCCCTTCAAATATTGGTTGAGGTCCTGGCCCATGTGTGGCCAGTATGCAACCTCTCTTAAGATTTCCAATGTTGTGTGAAACCCCCTGTGACCGGCAGTGGCCGCATCATGGGCGTGACTTAACATCAGGCTTCGGAATGAGGTAGGAACCACCCACTGATCGTGGCCAGCTTTGGATTTCCTTACCAACAAACCGTCTTGGATCCGGAACATTTTTGGACATTTCATCAACACTCTTAGGTCCTCTTTCCCATTGTAATCGGTATCCGTCAGGGGAAAGTTCTCAGGGTCCTCCAGGTGCTGGTAAAATTTACCAATAATTGGATCCCCCTTCTGAGCGGTAATCAAATCAGCATCAGGGGTCTCCTTACTCCATTGTGCAATTGAAAGGTCGTTGTGAGCATTTGTCTGGGACCTAGTGATGGCAGTGACCTGGATTTCCCCCAACAGGGACTCAATCAGATCCCCTTGGATGGCCCTGGTTTTGGCCAGCTGATCAGCTAAGTCATTTCCAGTTTTGTCTGGTCCCTCTACTTTGGAATGACCCTTGATCTTTTTCCAATAGATGGTCATCTCATTCGATGTGACCAGATCATCAATGTTTTGGATCAACTTCCCATGTTTCAAGGGTTTGTTGTTAGCACATAACATGCCTCTGGTTTTCCAATTAACCAGGTGCTCCACGAACCCGTTCCGTACATAATCCGAATCTGTGATTATGACCAGTTCGTGGATTTGATGCTGGACAGCAGTGAGGATGGCCTGATGCACAGCCATCAATTCTGCCACCTGACTACTTCGGGGACCAATTTTGTATCCAGCGGAGGGTTCTGGGGACTCATTCACCCATGCATTCCCTAGGCCGGCCACCAGTTCTTTCTCCCCGTTGTTGTCAACATGGTAAGAGCATCCATCCACATAGACAGTGGGCATTCCCTCACACTTGTCTTCTTCAAAGACTTTGTGTGGGGAATTAAGGTATGCCTCCATGTTGTCCTTGATTTTTAGACTTTCGTCCTCGAGACAGTTTTCTCTGGCACAATCATGCAAGTCAGCCAGACCTTGCGCGAGTGGACTCTTCTTGTTTTGGCCATATCTGACCTCCACAGGAAAGCCTTGCATTGACAGAATCCAGGAAGTAATTCGGGAATTACTCACATTTCCGGCCCGGATTCTGTCACTTTGGAGATATTGCAGAGGCTGGTGTGGAGTCTCCACTATGATGTGTTCCCCCTGGATAAACGGGCGGTAATTCTTCAATGCCCACACCGTTGCCAGGAGTGCCTTCTCACAATCGTTGAATTTTTCCTCCACAGAGGATAAAGTTTTGCTCGCATAGGAGATTACTTTATTGACCTTGTCATGCTTTTGGTATAATACTGCCGTCAAGCACGTATTAGAGAACCCCGTCTCCAGGAAGAACTCCTTGTTTCTGACAGGGTAAGCTAGGCAAGGCGCTTGTGAGAGGCTTCTTTTGAGTTGTCTTACTGCCTCGGCTTGTTCTGGACCCCATTCCCACTTGACCCCCCCCTTTAGGAGATGAATCAGGGGTCTGGTGATCTCTGCGTAGCCCTCAATTAACTTTCTGCTGTAATTAGTCAGTCCAAGGAGGCTCCTTAGTTCCCGCAGAGTTGTGGGGTCTTTCAGTTTCTGAAGTGCTTCCACTTTCTTTTCCTGGGGACAGAGACCCTGAGGAGTAATCTCATGCCCCAAGAAATTAACACGGGTTCTACACCACTGTGCTTTCTGAAAGGAAAGTTTTGCTCCGGCGGCCCTCAACTGTGTCAGAACATAACGGATCTCCGCTATATGTTCCTCCACAGATGAACTTTTGATGAGGACATCATCTACATAAGCCAGGTTACCCCTCGCACCCAGGTCGGGCATGGCCTTATGTAGGAAAATATTGAATTCATTGCCGGAGTTGAGGTATCCGAAGGGAGTCCGGGTCCATGTGTACTGCTGGCCCCCAAAGGTAAAAGCCAGCTTGTATTGGTCCTCCCTACTGACAGGCACCGTCCAGTATCCATTGGTCAGGTCTATTGCAGTGAATACCTGTGACCCCTGGATCTGGGCCAGCCCTTGGTCAATGTAGGGCAGAGGCCATCGGGAAGTATGGACCCGTTTGTTGAGCTCCCTGAGGTCGGCGCAGAGTCTCCACTGGCCGTTTGGCTTCAATATTCCCAGCACCGGATTATTGAAGGTGCTGTGGACTGGACGGATTATTCCCCGGGACTCAAGGTTCTTAATTATTTCAGTAAGGGACTCCATTGATGCGAGAGGCAAGCGATATTGCTTCACAAACACAGGAGTCATGCCAGGGTCCGTGGGGATTGTTGTTGTGTGGATGTCGGTGCGACCACAGTCATATGAGTCTACCGCAAAGAGATCTTGGAAATCCAAGAAAACTTGTTTCAACTTTTGCTTTTGTTCCGGAGTCACACAGGCATCAGCTAGGTTGACTCTCTCTTCCACCATCTGCCTGAAGCCTGGAAAGACTTCTGGTTTGGCTATCTCCGCGGCCTCCTCCAGCTGGGTGGAGAAGTCCCTGGTCAGAGTGCTGATTTGGACTGGAGGCTTCAGGTGGGAAAGGCAGCCCTCAAGTACCTGGAAAATCACCTCATCCCTCCTGAAGTCACACGTCACATCTTCCTTACCATAGGGGCAGGAAGTGTACACCAGGAAGTTCCCCCCATGCCGGGTGAAAATCCTGTCTGGTGTTGTATTGTCCTCACTGTCACTGTCAACACAGTCCTTGGGGATTGGTCCTAACAGTTCATTTACAAGATCAATGGAGAAATGTCGGTCATCAACCGCCATTCCAATAATGGTGCCTGCGGCTAGAGTAATACTCTTTAAGTCGCTGTTATCCACCTCTATGAGAATGGTGTCATGTTCTATGTTGACTAATGGAGTTGGGTTTACCCCCAACCCTTGCTGTTGGAAAGAAGCATTTAGATGTATGTAAGCATCAGGGTTTTTCAACTCTTGTCCCCTTTTAACTTTCACTTCCAGGGAGAATTGTCGGGTCCTTTCTGGGATGGTGACTTCCTCTTTAATCTGAATTTCAACTGCATAAGGTAGCAATTGAGCTGACCTAAATGCTTTTTCTGGATCATCAAAGCCCATGGGATTATCCGCTAATCGGGACCAAGCTTTGAAGTTTATTAGGTCCAAACTAATGGCAAAGCGATTGAGAATGTCACTGCCTAAGTAAAAGGCGGCAGTGACGTCTCGCACGACCCAACAATTATGGACTATGCTCTTGTTGCCAATGGATATTTTGAGCATACACCTGCTTGGCAGGAGATGTTTTGAATTGGGTGCTTCCAGGTCCATTTCCCACTTGTCTATCAGTTTGAAGGTGGGAATGGCTGGATCTTTTGGGAGTTGGCGAAACATGGCTTCGCTGATGAAGCTCTTACCGTTGTTCACACACACTCGAGCGAGAACAGAGTCCTTCCCATCATTTAACTGAACAGGGATGAACAACTGCTCTCCAATTTGCTGAATATCAGCCAGGCTCTGAGCTGATTTCACATCTTTCTGGACTATAGGAGTGGGAGTTTCTGATTGTGGATTAGTATAGAATTTCAGAGTGTTTCCTTCCAGCGTGGAATACCACCTTAAACTGGAAGGAAGGTTGATTTTCAGAAATAGAGAGGACCCCCCATCACCAGTCTGTTGTCCTACTGCTATGACTGTCACGTCTGGAATCTGGTTGTTCTGGAAGTGAAATTCTACTTGGTCAGATTTTTGTTCAACCATGTGTCATGTGCCGTTTAAACTAACATGGTTGACACTCTGTTTTAATTTTATTGGTCGGCTAGTCTGGGTCCAGAGGACCTTGTTTACACAATCTATTAGGGGTGACAACCTTCTCAGGAGGTCATTCCCTAGTAAACAAGGGGTGCCCTCTGGGGTCACAACTATGACCGGGTGTTTCAACTTATGTCGCCCAATTTTAATGTCCAAGTCTGCAGTCCCCTCAACGGGAATTTCCTTCCCGTCAAAGTTCTGTAGTTGTCCCGGAAGAGAGGTGAGTGGAATTTGGTAATTCTCTCCCCTTCCTGCATTCAGTTCGTCAAAGGCCCTTCTGGACAGAAGGGTAGCTTGAGATCCAGTGTCCACCAGTGCCAAAATTGTACCCTGCCCCTGTACTTGTACCGGGGCATAATATCTTCCCTCCTTCTCCTCAAGGGGGCACAGATAATGTACATTTTTGGACAACTGGTGGGC
This sequence comes from Ambystoma mexicanum, assembly GCF_040938575.1. Classification (NCBI taxonomy): domain Eukaryota; kingdom Metazoa; phylum Chordata; class Amphibia; order Caudata; family Ambystomatidae; genus Ambystoma; species Ambystoma mexicanum. The sequence continues at coordinate 969,647,849 of NC_090931.1, read as the reverse complement.
TAATTTTCTGGTTTTGGACATCGCTAGCGAAGAGATTTGGGCAGAATTCTGTGGAGAGCCTTGGGAATCTGAAAGAAAAATTTGGCAACTGGAGATCAGAGCCATTGTGGGTTCCCCTGGTTCCGGTTCTGGGCTGCCCCCCCCTTTTTGGAGGCAGTCACCAGGAGGGGTTTGAACCAGGGGATTTTCTTGCTGTTGGTTCTGGGATGAGATGGTGGGCGGCGGTAGCTCAGTCTCCACATCTCCCCAGTCTGGATTTGCATCCCTAGGGACCCATTTTTCTTTGGGAGGAGTTCCCCCCTCTCTGAAGGAGAAGATCCTTTTCCCAGGATCCTCTGAGGATCCCTCTCCCTCAAATTGGAAGATCTGTACCTCCTCCTCAAATTGAGTCTGTTTGGGTCTTTTGTTTCTCCTACCCCCCCTCTGCTCCTTAGGAGGCAGACTTTCAGGGGCAAGAGATTTTGTTTCCGGTTCCTGGGTTTCCAGGGGCTGTTTACAAGTGAGGAAGGAAGCTTCCTCCAAGGCTTTACACCCCCCTTCCCCTTGTGCCTCCTCCCTGGGAACCGGTGAGTTGTCGGGGTGCTGCCCCCGTCATTGTTCTGGAGCACCAGGTCCAGAGTTGGGTGCGTTCTGCGCCGGCACGCCCATCTGAGGGTTCTGCTGAGCCCTCAGTATGTGACCCAGGTCCCGCGCCATGTTTTGAACCTGGCGCTCTAACTGGGAAACCCGCTCAGGCTGATACGGGGCCCTGTTTTCTCCCCTGGGCTGATCCCGGGAAGGGTAGCTGTCCCTCCCCTCTCCCGGATTCAGTGGTCTGGGCTCAGGGAATTGGGGAAAGAAGGATGGATGGTTTTGGGGCCGAAAGTCGGGTGGATATCTGGGGAAAAAGTTCTGCCCAGGGTTTGGTAAATTTCTGCCCTCCTGTGGGAAGTTTGGAGGGAAGTTCCCTGGGTTCGGTGCTCGGTTGGATCCCCCCCCTTGGGCTGGGGGAGTCCACACGTAACCCAGGATGGGTCGATTTCCCTTGTAACGGGGACTTACATAATCAGGAGAGCGAGGGACCCCATTTGTGGGGCTGCCTCCTTGGCTCCCTGTCTGTGACTGACCCGAGGACCTCCTGGGCCTAGCATTATTAGGTGCAGGCAGGTTTTTAGGCCCCCCCATCTCCAAATCCAAAACGGGGGTGACCTTTACCTCTGCCACCTTGGCAGCAGCAGGGGTGCTGTTGGCTTTGGGGTTTTTCTGGGCATTACTTTTGCTATCTACCGGTTTCTGCACCTCATAGATCCGGGTAGCCTGTTCAATGACCCAGTCTAAAGATCTTTTCTCGTGAAAATCCCTCACGAGCTGGGTCATGATATATTTGGGCAAGGCATGGAAAAACGTATTTATAAATTCCCTGCTATCCGTGCGCACCCTTCTTGTGGTCTGTGCAAAAGCACGCTTTAACTCCTGCACAAATTCTTGTGGGGCCTGATCCTCCCCACATTGCAAATTGTAGGCTGCCTTGCGAGCCTCTTGAGGATTTCTGTGAACAGAAAAATGTTTCAGGATGGCCGCCTTATATGTGGACCATCTTAAATGATTTTGGTCCTCCAGCCCCGCAAAGAAACTGGAGTATTCCGGGGAGAATGTCCACTTTACATATTGAATACAGCTTTGGCTGTCCTTCAAATGGAAAGTCTCCATCATTTGTTCAAACAACTCTAAGTGCTCCCAAACAGAATACTTAGCGTTCTTATGGTAAGGCGTGATGACGCTCCTGATCGCCTTAATCTGCTTTAAAGGGTCCTTAAGCAAGGCCCTTTTTGTCTTATTGGCCCTTTTGGTCCGGGTAACCCTGGTCCAATCGTCCTCGGACTCAGAGGCACTGCTCCCAGAGGTTCCCGTCTGTTCTTCCAGGTTTTCCCGGATTCTGCGAGCCTGGGAATGGCTGGCAGAATGTGGGGACCTGGTCTCCTGTGTCCTGCGCAGTTCAGAGGAGTCTTCAGATTCCTCCTTGCTGCCAGGATTTGATGGGTACCCCCTCCACTGACCTAACTGGGCAGAGGTTTTCAGGATGCCCTTAATGGGCCTACTCTCCTGGGGTTCCCCATTGAACTGTACTGTACTTGGGTGCCCATACCCGGATGCCCACCCCTCCATTCCTGAGTGGTACTGGCCTATGAGCCCCATACTCTTAGCTGGATAGTAATCTGCTATCCCTGCGGCCCTGTGCTCATGTGCGCCAGGGGACATGGGGGTGGCAGAGTCCAGGGACTGAGAGGTATGAGGGCCTCTGGTACTAGGGCTCCTGAGGTTATGCTCCGGAGTTTCCATTTCCCAGCGAACCTCATCTCTATCCGCCCCTGCTCCCTGTTGCAATGCAAGAGCCTGCATTTGTGCTTTCAGTTCCTCTGTTAAGGCCTTACTCGACTCTATCAGTTTCTCCTGCATCGCTACCTGTTGCTGGAGCCTCTCATTGTGCTGGCAGAGGGCCTCATTTTCCCTCTGTGCTTCCTGGTTGGTCCTGGAGAACTGGGCCAGTCTTTGCTGCAGGAGGGTTACCTCCTGAGCTGTGTCCCTATTGGCCTGCTCCTTTCTTGCTAGAGCATCCTCCACCCTCCTGGTGTGCTCTAGCAAGTTCTGGTGTTCTTTTTGGAGGTCACCCAGTCCCTGGTGGGCCAGGTGATTTTCTTCCATTTTTCTTTTTAAATGGCAGACTTCCTGGCCTAAGGTATCCCTTTCCTGACTAAGAGCCTGCATCTGTGCCGCCAGGTCGTCCCTTTGCCTTTGGAAGGCACCAGCATTCTGGCGCTCCTGATCAAACTCTGCCTGGGTATCCAGGTCTTTCAGAATTAGTTTGTTGCTCTCTGCCTTCACTCTATCTAGGTGGCCTTGCAGGGTGACTACCTGCTCAGCACATACCCTGTTGAAGTCCAGTTGTTGCTCCAGCTTTTTCTGGTTTTGCAGTAGGGAGTCCAAACCTTCTTGGTATTCCTTCTGCAAGGCCAGAAATCTGGTATCCTGTTCTACCTTTTCCTGTTGCAGCACATCCATATCCTTCTTTATTTTAATGATGTGCTGCCTACTATCATCTTCTGACTCCTGGCTCCTCTGCAGCCTCTGCTCAGAAGAGACCAGGTCAGATTGGACCTTCTCTAACGCCATCTGTTGCCTATTTGCCAGATTTTGGCTTTCAGCACATCTATCCTGCATGTCTCCCATATATAGGTACAGGTATGCCGCTATCCTGGCAATCTTATTGTGTTCCTCTTTGGCTTTAGGAGCCATATATAGTTCACTCAGGGCCACATGTAAGGGACCCTGATCTCTATATATATCTGACCCTGTTTCAGTGACCTGTTGTGTGATGGCCTGCAACCACACATCCTGGCCCTGTTCGGTCCATTCACCTCTCCCAAATAGCTTATGCAAGAGGTGCTCTCTGGCTATTTTCATGTCTACTAAGGTCGTCATTCTAGAGATTGGTCTCTGTCCTGACTTACAGAAGTTTGTATTTTATTTTTGCAGAACAGAACTTTTCTTGGAGTGTCCCTTTTGAGGAATGCTTCACAGCGTAATGCAGCGTGGTGATCCGACCGGATGTATGTATCCCGTCAGTTCGCCCACTGTATTAAGCTGCACAAATGGTAAATCTAACCCAACGTCTCGGCTCGAGCCCCCAATTTGTAAGAGGATTCAATTCAGCACTACAGCTAAGTTAACGCCTAGTCTAGAATACTGAATGAAAACCCTTATTGATATATCTTTAGGTCCAGTTCATGCGTTCTGGATGACTACCCCTATATAACACCCCTCTCTTGGAATCCCCCTGACCCCACTGAGCCAAGAAGTAGTTCTGTTTTGCAAGTTTAAAAGGTTTATTTGATAATTTAAAATATATATATATCACACTTTATAATAAATTAATAATTGAATAGCACACTTAATCTGATATGATACAGATTAACAACAGAGAATCTGGCACTAGCACACTTCTTTATAATTACTAAGGAGTTGAGATGAAATGGATAAGGTAGCACACTGGTAAATAGGTACAGAAGGATAATGTGGTAGAGAATGCTTTATAGGGTTCAGGTGGATGCAATATTCAATGAATGCAGTACAGAAAATACTCAATATGATTTCAACCAAACAATGTAATCACTTTTCTCTGGCAATCCCCTCCCCCCCTTGATGCAAGGCAAGGAAATGGAAGGGAAACACACAGTTCTCAGAAATGCAATCAAATGTGATTCAGTTCACCCCAGCAAGCTTACACTACAGAAATTTGAAAACACAGGCCCAAATTGCTTTGATATGTGCTGGCAATGAATTGAAAAGTATGCTAAAATACTTTTAATTCCCTTTCAGAGGTTCAGGGTGATTGGTATCTAGTTAATATTAGTCCAGGCTCACACTAGCAATGATGCAGGGATAGTTTTTATGAGGCAAACGATTTTCTGGCAAATGGAAGGCAAGCAGCAGCAGCTTTTTACACGTGAAGAAATTTGCAAATCGCGGCAAAATATAAGGGGTAGGAATGCGGTTCTAGGTGCGATTCAAAGCTAAGATTCTAAGCTTTCAAATAAAAGTTATTGCAAGTCTCTAGCACAAATGGTTGCGGAGATATGAGCGATTTTGTGAAGGTCGTTTTTCAGATTTGAAATTTTAAAGTTCAAAAAGACAAGTGCAGCTTGCGACTAGAAAATGACAAGTGACAGCTTTACAAATGACAGGTGACAGTTAGGAGGCAGTTCTACTTAGATAAAATAGATTGAATTATATTATTTTAACTAAGAGATTGGTTCTGCAAAGTTTTCTAGGTACTCACACTATATTCTTGAGTGAAATGGGCCTCATCACGGATCTGGTCAGGGTTTTAGACTGGGCTCTGGTCTGGTCTGGCCTCTGCACTTCACAGTGATCTGGGTCAGCTCTCTCTGCTGGTCTGGGTCTCTCTGGGTACAGCACTGCTTTCTCTCTGGTCTGGTCTCTTAGTTCTGGATAGATTGAAGTCTCTAGTTTGGCTCTCTGGAGGTTTGATGGAGGTAAGTATGGATTTTTCCGGCAGAGCGTCCCGCTGCAGATGGATTTGGAAGGTCCCTATCTGTCCTGTCTGTCTGCTTTTATGTGTTTAGAATGTGGGTGTGTTCTAGCATCACTGACCCTACCTCTCTCTCAGCTTCTAATTGGTCAAACTTCCATTTATCATTTGATTGGGGAATGAACTGTGAGTCAGAGGGAGGTCATTTTATGGCTTGCAGATAGGACACTCCTCTGTCAGATTGCACATATTCTATATTTGATAATAAAAGACATATTTCACAGTTGCTTGAAATTACATATACATGGTGTGGCTGAATTTAGCCATGTCTCTGTCCAAATCTGCTGTTTCTAAGAGCTTGCATTCAGAAATGGCACATATTTCACTTTTTAACTGATTTTTCAATTTCTGACATTGACCCAACTTTACATACATGTGTGCAGGGAGTAGGGACATTAACTGATGAAGTTTCAGATTTTTAACATGCATACATTTAGAGTAATATCCACTTTTCCGCTAAAACCCCCCTGAACACGCCACCGGGTCGAAAAACCTCTTAAAATGTGGGCAGAAAAATCACAAGAATTATGGTGTCATTTATAAAATTTTCACATGTCCGCTCTATGAGTTATTCATCTTTTTAAAGTTATGTTCTGGCTCCAAAGGGGTGTGGTTTTCTCTCAGCACAAGGTAGAAATACTGGTTAATCCAGTTCTGCCAAGTCAGCTTGCTCTCACAGGCAGTGCCCCTCCCAGCTCCTGCCAAGAGGAAGCTACATTTTACGACTGCGTAATAAAACCTTTGCCTGAGTGAAGAGGGCTTTGTTCACTCTCCTGCAGAGCACAGGTAATTCAATTATCAGATAGATGGCATATCCTTAGTGTGAGCAGCAAAAGGGCAGCTAGGCCTGGGAACACAGCTGTGACTCAAGTTTCACTCCTGATGGGGTAGTTGCCAGGCAGAATTCAGTTCCTTAAGCCAGGTTTCAGATAAAATGTCACTTTTCGTTCCCCAGTTCCTGCATTCAAATAAAACTAAACATTTTCACATATGCAGCTAGAAGGCTGATTCTAAGTTTAAAACTATGACATTTAAACAGTTGCAACCTATGTGACACTCAAAAGTAGGTCACTCATTTAATCTAAACATTTTCGATTTTAGTGTCTTTAAATCCAGTGCAACTTAAACTGCTGACTCCATAGCTCAGCCAGTTTTGTTATAAGCATTGTTCTGGGCTCTTCATTTCCCAGATTTTGTAGGCACACAAAACTCCATTCTACCAAATGTCTGCTGGTGTTCAGTGAATATTTTGCACATATTGCAATGTTTGAAATAGGCACTTTGACTTGCCTTCAGGGAAACAGAGTGGTTTTAAAACGCCGGCTTTTGGATAGTGGTGAGTACTGGTACTGCACCCATTTTTGGGATTTAAGAAAATGAATTCCCAACAATTCTAGGTTGCATTTGGCAATCAGCATTGCCATTCCCAATGGTTTCAGACTACTGTGTGGGTAGTCCAATGATGGTTTTAGGCAGTTTCCTTCTGTGCCCATAACATCGGCAAAAATGGGTGGCAGCCTATTCTTCATGCATTTCCCTGTGCATTTTCTGGGAAGCTCTGGCCATCATGAGGTTTTCCATGTCAGTACTGCACAGTTTTGAGGTAGGGCTCGGATGCATGGGTAAATACATCCCACAGTTGTGCACGGGACAGCCTCTTGTTGAACCCAAGAACTAGTTATCAAAGTTACCTTTCTGGGATTTGGGAAGTGGCTTCAATGTGTCTAATTCAATTGGCCAGAGTAAAATTCCCTAAAATAATCTTAGCTTTCACTTATCTTAGAGTCTGTTTGATGTTGGTCCTGGTCAGCTTTATGATAAGTCACCTTACAGATCTCCTGGAGGGGCGTGTTAATAAACAAAGCAGAAGGTGCTCCCTTGCCATTTATTGAGTGCACCAGCAACCTTCCTAACAACTGCCTGTGTTTTTTTTCATAGCAAATGGGCATCCTTCATTCTTATTAGATAGAATATTAACAACTGTTCAGAATGTCAGACTTTGTTCTGTCTGAATAAAATGTCAATGCCCCCCTTGGCATCGAAATTGTGCAGGGTCCAATCCGATCTACTGTCTGTATTCTGGAAAAACATAGGGAAGGAGAGGCTGTGGTTCTTGTGGAAATATGACACAATCTTCTGCACAAAGAGGATTTGTTCTCAAAATCACCTTGTCCTGAAAGAAAAACCAACTCAGAAACCCATTGTGCTGGGTCTGGAAGAATAAACGCTAACTCCCATGAAAGGAACTTCATATTGGAAAAATTGTATTAGCTGGAAGGGCGCACCCATGAGCTTTGAAGAACCAGGTTTTGCTATCCGGTGTACTGTGTGGTGAGTTAGAGGTACTCCCCATCCTTTGGTATGAGGGCACCAAACCAAAAGAGACTGGGATGGTACGGCTGCTACCTGATGAACAGCTCAGAGGTTGGATGGAGTGTGATTCACTGGAATCATCAAACCCTTCCAAGATGCAGTATCTAAACATTCTATTAGAAGTCACACAACCTGTGACCATTGGAAAAATACTTCAAGAACCAGCAGCTCTGTTCTTTGAAGGAAATAGACTGCAAACTGGAGTATATCCCAACCAGTGAACATTTGGTAGAACTAACATATTTCCTAGACCGTAAACATTTATTTCCCAAAGCAGACACACAGTTGTGGAAACAAACATATGTATCTAACTGGGAGCATATTCCTTAAACTGCTACCGCTCACAGAATCAAACATACCTGCACAATCAGAGTGAAGTAAGACTCCTGAACGCATAGCACGATCTGGCCACAGTGCCATTCATATGCTGAGCAACTCAAAACCAAGAAGAAGCACACTAAAGATGGCAAGATGGCGCAGAAGACCTGAAGCACATTCAAAGCCTCAGAGTAAGTAATTGGGATCAATAGAGGCCGATAGAAAATTACCCAATATGAAGGGAGCAATAATGAGGCAGTTACAAACCCTTTACAGAGAGGACCAAATCATGAGAACCGAAATAGGCAAAGCATGGGAAAGACCTATCAAACAAAACGGCAGGGAGGAACCATTAAGGGGGGCAAGCTGGAAAGTAGCAGGTCACTGTTACTTAACTTGTTGATTACTTGATTAGGTGTGCTGATCACTAATCCCTGAGGAATGAAAGAGGCCACTACCTGGACCGAGGTTGACCATCCGCTGATTGAAGTAGAACAGAAACTCTGCAGAGATACAAGGAGGAATCCACACCACACAGATTAATGCTGGGCGTGACATGGCACATACTGTTGGATGTTGCCACAGGCACTGAAAGGGGGAAAGGAGGCTGGAGGATGGAACCCTTAAAGGAGAAGCCTAAACAAAGAGGAACCAGAGAAAGAGACCCCATAGCAGGAGGGTGATAATATCGTCTGCCTGACAAGGACCAAGATTGAAGGAGGAAAAATACTCTTTTGATCAAAGGGAGGCAAGAGAACATGGAGAGGCCAGAGAGAATTGCTTAAGGTGAACCCTAGGCAGCAGAGAACGCTAAGAAACTTGAAAACTGTGAAAAAGAGACTGTGAAGAAGCCCAAAAAAACTGTATAGGATATACCCGAGCTGAGAACCAGAGCCCACAGATGGACCTAAAGGAGCGATACTGAGAGCCAGAGGCCGTGAAGAAGACTAAAGGAAGACGCTGTTCAGAAGAAAAACAACCTGTGTGGAAGACCAGAAATGTGAGCACCTTAGAAGGGACTGCCCAGAGAGGCATTTTGTGTTTTGTTGTAGACTGGAGCTGGACATTTACAGAGGAGGTTTATGAACATTTCTGTTTGTCAGAATTGTGCACATTTCTTTAAAAGCCAAGAGTTTGCCCGATGACTAAAGGACTTGTTAAGTACAGGTTTGGACTTTTCTGATGGGCATCATCTTTGGACTTTGTTCAGTACAATTGCATGCCCTGGCAGGGACATCGCGTAAGATTAGGTTTGAGATTTTATGTTGGCAGAAGTCAATAAATGCGAGGAGCTGGAAGCACCTCAAGACACTTGCATAGTGTTATCTAATCGTTGACACGGTTTTACAGAGCTATCCCGCATTATTTCTAGAGTTTCCATATCTCTATGGGTGTCTGCCCATTATATACACTAAAACCACATATGATTAATAAAGATGCCTTAAACTGGACATTCTGACTGTTGTATGATTGCTCCACCTTCCTAGAACTGGTAAAAACTTGAAGACACATCATCAGGACCCATCAACAGTGACTCGTACCCTACCCTCTTCTTGTATCTTGGTCTGAAAGATGAACCTTAATGAACACATGTTGCAGCCCACTGAGCGCTAGGCTTGGCAAGCAGGGCAGGACCTCAAGTCGCTGGCACAGAATCCGATGCAGGTACACCAGCTACAGAAACATTTCCACTTCTTCAAGTAAGAGCCCCTGAAGGGCATGACTCTGACCTCCACCAGAGCATCCATGAAGGTCTGACCCATGTTCAGTTGACCAAACTCTCGGGCTTCAGGAGCCAATTGTCAAAATGAGCAATGTGGCACCCTGCTTTGCTGCCTGGACATGAGATTGTGAAGTTGTGGATCAATACGTCTGGCACTTGAGGCAATTGTAACTGCTCTCTCTAACAACACTGCTTGGCCGAAACAGAGACAAAAGGCATCATCCTGCATGACGTGTTCCGCAGCTTCTTGACCACTCTTTCCATCAATGGATTGGAAACGTATACACAAATGTCCCTGGCAAGCTCATAAAATGCTTCACCTCTAGACTCCAGATGATGGAAACTGTAGGTGTACTCTGCATTTTCTATTTTCCTAAGTGGGGACACAGCCACATCTGAACACTAACATCAAACAGAGACCTTTTGCAGCTGGCAATCCAGATCTCATTTGTGGAACTGCAAGTTCACCACATTTGGAATCTGCAGTGACATTCTTCCTTCCGGCCAGATGAAACTTCGACAGAAGGGTCTGATGCTTGATGGACACCCACTACCGGACTTGTGCCTTCTGGGACAACTGGAGCATATTGGTTCCCCCCTTGCTTGCTGGTGTAGTACATTTCCTGATGTAGTACATTTCCTGTGCGTTGTCAGTTTGAATACTACATATAATTGCAGGAAAAACTCTACATGGGATAAATTAATGAAATAATTGATTCAATCAAGTACATCATTTTGTGAACTTGTCAACAAGGGAGTAAAAAATTAATTGCAACATACACACTAAAGTAGAACACTGGAAGGGGGATGATGAACTGAATAATCACCTTTGCTGGGTCTACAATAATTAATAAGTAACAGAGTAACTCCCACAGCATGTGCCTGGGTAAGGAGCTGCACCCTAAAGACCTAGAAAAAACTATGAGCAGTAACCAACTACCTAAGGCAACTATGCACGTGGAGTGGAATGAGTGGGATGAACCCAGGTTATATCAAACTGAAATATTTGAAAAATTAACAAGTAGCCAAATTAAAGCATCTGCAAAGGACAGCCAACAGTTGTCTCTACCGAAAAACGTGTCTTTCTCAAGGCTGCAGGAAAAATTCATCAGTTGACCATTACAGCAAATTAACAATCACCCGAAGTGTGAGTCCCGAAAGGAAATCAAAGTACCCATGATGAAGACAAAAGTAAGGTACAGTCAGACATAATCCGCAAATAGAATATATGCAGAAAAGGTTTTGATTATTGAATCAGTGCATACAAAATGAAGAACGACAAGTTCAAGGGGGAGAGAAGAACAGAAGGACAAGCCATTAGATGCTGCGGACAACATATTTCTGATACAAATCAATCGTACAATGTGATCAACATGAGAATCCACCTGGAATAAAACTCTTGTGCGTAACAAATAAAGTAGGGAACCAAATTACATAGGAAAAAGAGATTGATTCCCGTGTTTGCATATATGAAAACCTCAATATCGGTGTTAGGTAGAAGGGGTCCATAGACTCAACAACATGGCTGTACCATTTACCGCTGGAATATCGCCAAACTCCTGATGAGGCCCAGAGGGTAGAAAAACTAAGTGCAAGGGCAATCAAACCATAACTCAAGGGGTTTTTCAAATTGACGAAACCAGTACCTCCAAACAAGAGACGTAGACCGATATATAGTGTCCCAACTACATCCTGATACTTGAAGAGCTCTCTTTGAAATCCAAACCTAAAGAACTTTCAAGGTTTCTTTAGGATCGTCAGATGGAAATAGGTCTCCTTCAGGTCCAGAGAACATAGAAAATCCCTCAGACAAGAGATCTGACTTACTGTAGAGTCACCATTTGGAATTACTTTTTCACAATAGACTTGTGTTTATCGTGCAAGTCTGTTATGGGCCTGTGTCCGTTGACGGCCTCAATGGTAGCCTTATTTAACATTTGTATTTGTATTTTTTGAGTATTGGGCTGAGGTTTCGACCAGGAATGACATACATTGTAACAATACAGAAGACATTTGAGCGAGAAGCCAGTTGATGTGAGAGGCAGGCTATTGCTACAGAGATATGGGAAATAAACTTTGAGATACATGTGATTAGCACACACTGCAGAGGCCTCTTGCCACAATATCTAACATATATATAAATATAATAACATGTGACTGGCTGAGATGAACAGAAGTTAGTTTGGGAGGGTGTTTGTGTGTGCCCCATTCAAAGGATAGAAGGTGGCGCTTCAGTCTTGACTTGAATCTTTCAAGAGACAGGATAGTTTTGATTTCATGGGAAGGGTATTCCAGTATAAAAAGGGACAGTAAGGAGAAGGATCAGAAGTGGGAGGTGGCACAGGAGGGACAGGGGACAGAACATTTTAGGTTGGTAGAGAAGCATAGAGTGTGAGAAGGAGCATAAAGAGAGATGCTGTCAGTAAGGTGGGCAGGGGCAAGACAATGGATGGATCTGAAGAGAAGAAATAGGAAATCGAGTATAGAAAGATTTTGCATTGAGAGGTAGCAGGCATGGTGGCAGTGTACAGTGGTGTGGGCGGATCGAAGTAGGTTGTATGATATGATATATGATATTTATAACGCTCTTAATACCCAGAGGTTTCTAAGTGCGGACCCGGGGTTCGAACCTGTGTTGCTCCGTGATGTCTTGCTTTCAAGCAAAGCACGTAGAGAGTGCGAGTAGTAAAGTTCAGGATTTTGCTTAGGGGAGAGAATGAGTAGAGAGGGAGAGCGAGATGTAGGTTCGAGCAGTAATCCTGTTTTCTGAACACCAGAGTAGAGTTGACCATTTTTGCTGAGTGGTAGCATTGTCAACCACTACTGTAGTTCAAAACGCTGTGGATGGGACAGGCCTGGGCAAAGTGAGGCCGGCTTGGAGGGGAAGGCCCTCCTACCCTTGTTGGCGCCTCTGTGGGTTACATGCAAGGACAGAAAAGATCTCGGAATGCTCTGTAGCTCTTGTTGATCAAATTAGGAAGCCAACACATGGTAGTATGGCTGATGCCTATGGTAGGATGACAAGGAGGAATGACCCCAACTCTTTGCTCATGTGTCCGAAGGAAATAGGGGTATGGAAGGGAAGATCTGTACAACTCTTTCTGTCTTGATAGTCTGTTTGGAGTGCTTGCCGAAGAGCTGAATCCCATTAAATGGCAGGCATAACATATTTTCCTACAGCTATGCCTTACACCGATTCAGTTTTAGCCCTGAATGATGCCCTAGAACCACTCTGGAAATAATTCCTCAGAAGCTAGCATCCAACTAAGTCTAGCCTTACCCTTATATTATTTGAGGTTAGGCCACATTTCTCAAACAGGTCCTCTGCCTCACACTGCTTCTTTTCTGTGTTCAAATAAGTACTGAGCCTTTGCCTAAAAGTCCCTCTCTTAGCATGGCAGAGACACTGCTGTATTAGAGGCCCTGACTTTCAAGGATGAGGACTGAAATACATTCTTCCCCATGGCAACCAGTTTAATGGACGGACCGTCCTGAGGCAGGGTGGATAAGAAAACTGAGGACACAGTTCTGCTTAACGACTGTGGTCACCATGGAATTTGGTTGTGGCTGGTTCTTGAAACGTAATAGCACCAAGTCAGGAGCCCTATAATTTTTGACCCGGATGACTGGCCACTGGGGATGTCATATCTGGGGCTCTGGATAACTGCTAGTCCAATCTGAAAACTTACAGGCACTGTTCAGCTTTGCCATTTGATCAAAATCTTCTTCCCAAGGGCCCTGGAGGTTCGGTTTCCAGCCAACCTTCAAATCAGTCTTTGAAAGCCAAAGTTGTCATCTGGTGGAGGAAGGGCAGATGGAACCTTATTGGGTGTCTCCTTGGGAGTGGTCCTCTTCTCCAAAGACAGTTCTTTGTCGTTTTGGATCTCCTCCTCTGACTCCACCTCAGAGCAGAATGCGTTCTGTATATGGAATAAGGCCCCCTGGCCATGTTAGTCCTGAAACTGGAATGTTTTGCCCATGAAAGCGGGCGTCAAGATATCTCCCCATTTGCCACTGCCATAATGTGCCTAAATCTCTCTTTGTCTTTTCACCTCATTGAGGAAGGTCTCCTTCAGAAAAATTAGGAATGATGATGATGATGAAGATACTGTCTCAATGACTGACTGACTGACAATGGCTAGACCAAGACCAGTGGGAATCTCTTGGCCATGATCAACTGGAATCCCACAACTGTCTCTGCCTCACTGGTGACAACATTTACTCCATCAACAATAGGAACTTACTATCGGTCCTTGCCGGTGACTCTTTTGACGGCAGCAGATCCATCATTTGGTAGCTACTATCACCAGCTATTCCATCGCTTCGTCTATCAAAGAGGGTGGCATCTATGAGGGCCTTTGCTTATTTTATGACATACCCTCAAAGACATTTGGGTAACTTTTGCTTTATTTAAACCCACTAAGGGATCTGAAGCTGGACAGGGGGGCACTGGACCCTCGCCGCCTGTAGCACTCTCAGACCTGGACCTCTCCTTAGCAGCCTGCTTCTTCTCTCCCACTTCTATCCCTCAACACTGTGGAGCCTCTGGGGGTCTTTCAATGATTTCCCACCTCTGGGCTTATAAAGCCATGCCAGGAGTCTCCTTTTCCTGTCCAGGAAGAAAGGTCATGAAATAATTTTCAGGCTTACTCCTCATGGGACAACAGACAAAAATACAACATTTATGTAGATCTGCCCAGACTATGTTTTCATTAAGGAACGCTTAAAAAGCTACATCTTTCACTGGCTGAGCAAGAATGCTCACAGCTACAACAGATGCCTAGACCTTCAGCAACCCTTTGAGCTCTGGTAACCAATCTTCTCCAAGAATCTACTCAAGTCCACTTCCGCACACATACAAATACTGCTGCAATCAATATGCCGAAAAATAATCAGAAAAGTGAAACAGTAGGTTGTAGAGTGTGGGCTGGGAGTGTCATATTGGCCCAGCTGTACATGTGCTTTTTAAATAAAAGGAGTCTATGTAGACAAGCTGTTGTTAAACAACTAGAACAATGGATAATGTCTTTCCTATATTTCCTGGCTTCCTATGTTAAAGCTAGCAGCATCATGCACAAAGCAGTCACAAAGCACGCTCAATCCTGCCTTGCAGAAAAAGTCACAATTTCTGTCTGTCAGCGCAACATCAGAAGCCAGGGCCTAGCCAGACTACAGCAGCAGAAATACAATAAAAAGAAACAGGAAACAATCAAAGTCTTCCATCTTCAAGGGGCACATTCTTCACACCATGGAAGTTACACATCCCATACCCTCACATCCAACCATCTCCACGGAAGACCCACCTTTAGAGCACAGTCCCAAGAACAACCCACCACTGTCACATGCTCCCACTAGTTGTAAATGTTACCTTGTCACTGCTACCCTAATTGGTAAACCGGTAATAAATGCTATGCTCTAAGGTTTTTCCCAGTAACTATCTAATGAATGCCTATAGGCCTACAGATGTACAGTGCAGTGTGTGTTTCCCCAAGCTAGGTTTGCTACCAATAAATATCTAAATTAAATATGTAAATAATTAATCCACTACGTTAATGGGTTGAAAAGAATTTACGAGGGCAGAGTACAAATTGAGTTTATATGAGGACAGGTGAAAAGGAGGTGCGCACATTTGGCTGTGCAGCCACCCCACTAGCCCTGCATCCTAGAAACGTTCAAGGCGGCCAGCTTATTCCAAATTTTGATCACTCGTGCACCTTCAGGATATGCTATCCATTTGAGAATCTGAATGAACCCTGATGCAACATACTCCAAAATGTTTTTTTTGTATGATGCTATAGATGGAGGAGCAACAACATTTTGTTCTTGATGTATATGAAGGACTTCCGGTTGCAAATAATAGGCAACCCTTCTGCAAACTTATCACTTATGAGAATGCAAATGGCCACAAGTCATTATTTAGCAGCATGGAAATAAATGCATGGTTAGATGCGACTTTCACAAAGTATTTTATTTTGATAATGTGAATCTTGGATATACATAAATCTCTGCGATTCTACCTTCTTAAAGAAATACATTATGTCAAGACCTTAATAGGACTTTTTTTGAGGAATCATTACTCATATTTCTCAAGGTTAAGATACACTTGGCTAGCGGCGTACATTTGGTGTATTGACATTTACTACTGCAATGCTAACTTTATATTTTTATAATATTTGCCAAAACCATACAGAAAGAGCGAGGACAATAAAAACCTTTTTTGTCTTTTGATAGATAATATCATGCAATGTTAGTTTCCATTAAAGTAAATACAACATACAAACAGTCCGACCATATTTTTCTGCAAATGTCCTTTTCAAAGAATAGCTCCCTAAATTGCAAAATTTCCTTGAGACTTTCAAATATTTACCACACATTTAAGACAGGGCAGAAACATGTCCCTGTGAATTCTTCAACTGTAAGATCTGCCTCGGTTTGTTTCATGAAGTCTGCCAGCACCTCTGCCAAAAAGTGGTTCTGCAATCAACTTGCCAGAATTGACAACATGTGCCAATGTGTGCATGACACTGTATGGAAATCCAGATTTATAGATTATCCTCATCCTCACTGGATGTGTCAGATGTGTCATCAGAATCCCCTTCACTTTTACTACTATCTGTTGAGTCGCCACTGTCACTGCTCTCTTCATCCGTTTCTTCATCGTCTTCATTTTCTGTATTTTGTTCATTCTCTTCTATAAAGAAAATGTAAAGATTAAAATGACTTTCCAGTAACCAAAAAGTTAAATTTCCTCAAGAGAACTCAGCAAAAGTAGGGAAAACAGAGATATTACTAACCACTAACAGTTATCTTTTTCTGTGACATATAAGTGCTGTATTGCAATATCTTTCTTAGCAGTGTGGATGAGAGATTGGGAACAAATCTAATAAGGAATCCCTACTTTGAGTTAAGAGACAAAATGTAGCTATAATGACTGCACAGGATCCTAACACAAACCTGCATCCCAACTTTCGGTCTTGTTAATCTGATGCAATAGGTTTATTTAAGAAAAATATAATGAGGCACATGTCACAGGTAGGGTAGGTCTGGGGAAATCCATAAGAAATATGGAGTATTAGGATATACCATTCTAGGTGATTTATGTGTCAATTTCCTTCACAATTCAATAAGTACTTAAGGGGCAGGAAGCTGCTTCTCTGGAAATGTAGCAGCACACCAGGAGGAATCTTTGGAATTTATATAATTCACAAGGTAAACAAATTCCTCATCACATTCTTTATCTAAAATACAATCCATAGAACATAAACATCAAAGATGCCTCCCATTCATCATCAAAATCACATATGGACATAGTTGGTAGATTTTTGTTAATTTGATTACAATTCTGTGCCTTAAAAAAATGTAACTTATCTTGGGGTTTCCATTTTTATAGCTTACAATTTTGGTAATATTGTGTCATAGGAGTTATATCTACCACCTCTTTTCTGTTAATTTAGATGGGCACTTCTAGCAGGTGTACACAGCATAGTCAGAAATTGTGTTCTTAATGGTATTGGAGTAGATGTTAAAACAAAATCTCTTAGTACTATTAATAGGAAAACAATACATCATACAAGAGCAAAACAATTTTCCACCCACTAGGAGTAGAGAGGTTTCTTCCAATTGATGATAGGCAATTGAAAGAGTTGGTCGCCTCTCTAAAGGATCCCGGGTAGACAATATGAATTTCATATTCCCCTCACTTGCAAAAATACCATATAGTACAAATGATTTTCTATGTTCCTATAAAAAGAATTCTATTGTTTTTTTTGACAAATCTATATACATATCGTAATAATGCTCCAACCAGTGTTTGATAGACAAAAGGAACCATAATAAAAGGTCTTTCCAGTTAACTGCATGGTGCCTATTTTGTATATAGTAACCAATTCTTTGAGGTCCTAGCAATATTTATTCCTTTAGCAGCAAATAGGTATCTTATATTTGGCCATGCCCCATATACAAAATGTCACACTGCAAACACAATATTAGGGAGGAACCTCTCTGTAGAACCCTAATGCATTGCGTTTGTTTGTTTTATTTGCTTATATAGCGCACTGAACCCACGGGTATCTGGGTGCTTTTCCTTAGGATACAACAAGCTTACAACAGTGAAACATAGATACAGTAATATACAGATAAATATGCGATGAGGAAATATACATTATGTACAGGGTTCATAACATAGCTTAGGACAGGCTTGCAGTAGGCCTAAGGTGGCCAGCTGGTGGGGTGTTCTAGAGCTATGGGCATATTCTAGAGATATGGGTGTATTTCTTTTCTCCCTTGCTCTCAAGATTGGTGTCAACCACTGTTTCCTTGTTCAACAATATAAGGGGCATAGGAACAGAAAATACGTATTCACTTCTTTCTCCTTTACACAATAAGTAGATCTGTCATCATTATTTGGAAACCAGCTTGATGTTGGGGCATGGAGGGAAGAATTCGACAAAGTGACTTACATAAGAACTACTATCTGTGATAGACTTCAATTCCTAATGAAACATTTTGTAATATGTACATGATCTAGTTAATGAGTTACTCCAATCCTGGTCTATAATGTCCACTTAGGTCAACCTTATGTATGCTTTTTTATTTTCATCACCATATATTTTGTCAAATGAATCAGGCTTCCCATATATGATGTTCTGATCATTATTACCATCTCTTTGAGTTGCCCAAGTCAAATTAGCAAGCAACATCCACTTCTGCCAATCCTCTCTTTAAGAGCTCTTTAATAATATAGGGCAACAGTATACTTTTGGACTTCAAATTCTCTGACCGATAACCAGTATAGTTAGTGGGCAAGTAACTAGGCCTGAAACACCTTTTGGGCCTATCCATGTTTTAAACCAGTGCAATAGTGGTTTGAGCTGCACCTCATACTGGAATCCCATTACTTCTAGTTGTCATATTGGGAAATGTGTTTCCCCTCTCAGTAATTCATTTAGCCTTTTCAAGAATGTGTTACCACTTACACCCAGTTGACCAAGCTTGTTGAATCCTCATATTTCAGCACTATATGCTGCAACTGACTGCGCCTGAGCTTTGTACATTGTGAGTGCAGGTTTGATTGAGGTAACTCCCTACAAAGGGAGGAATAGCATACAATTGATTGCTGTGCAGCAAGATGTCCCTATTGAGCTGGCTCTTCCATTTGCATGTACTTTATTGTTGTAACCCATTCCCAAATATTTAAAAAATGGAATCTTCTCTAGTATCTGGTTATTTAAATGTATGCTTCCCTTACATTTAATATGAGGATGCCATGCCATATAGTTGGTGTTACTACTGTTACTAATCAATCCTATCACAGTACAACATTCTTAAAGGTTATTTAGCAGTTTTGGCAGGCCCATATATGTTTAAAAGATTAAGGGCTGAATCATCAGCAAAAACAAGATGTGTTCCTTATTTTCAGCACGTCACTTTTTTCAGCTTTTTGGTGCAAAGTCATTAATGTGGTTATAATGGGGTGCAAGGACACAACCCTGGCATACCTAGAGCTGGACTTCAAAAGGTAATTTTATTTCTCCCCAAACCCTTATCTCACTGAAGCTGTAGGATTGGTCTATATGGACTGACAGAGGGTTCTGCCTGGCACCAAAAGGTATGTATGCCAAGCCCAATCACTGCATTTCTTACCTGGGACAACTCAAATGAAAATGGGATCTTCCCAGAGAAAGCAAATGGTCAGGATTGTACCACGATAGATGGACACAGGTCCATATCCCGTCCGATACACTCCACTTGTAGAATGTCCCTTCTGGGGCACATTCCACTATGACATTTTTCAAGTAGACAGGTCAATGAACTTAGCCAACAGGGAGCGCTGCAGTGGGGTCCCTGGGGTTTGACCTTGCCTGCACATCTTCAGAATTGTATTCATCCTCCCATTGCCTGGCCTTGCCTGGAGCAGATCAGAACTTCTGAAACCTTTCTGAACTAAGACTTCTCTCTGAATTTACCTCTGTTCCTAATTTTCTAGATGATGCTTTGCCTCTTTCTTTACCAGTCCTCCATCCCCTCATAACATTAGCCTGTCTTTCTCTTCCCAATTGGTCTTTTCCGGTTTCTCTGCCCATGGCTACCAACTCCAAACATCCTGTTTTTCTGGGCGTTATCTCTTCCAGGGAATCCACTTATCTCCTTGATGTTACACTTCCATCCTCCTACGCACCACCTTCACTATTACCTCCACTGAGTGGTATTCCTTCCTGCACCTACTCTGTGAATCTCTTTCCCCTTGATGTTATCTCTTCCGTGTAGCTTCCAGCCACCCATGCTCTCACGCTATGCTTCCCCTAGGGTTTCGTCACCTCCTCCTGTACCCCGATTCTGGCCGACTCCTGTTGGCTTCCATTGACTTCCCCTGATCTTATCACCTCCTCTTGCAATCAGCCTACGTCTGATCTTCGCATATTCTTCTTCATTCAAGATGCATCCTGCATCTATCCCTTTCCTGCTGTGATATGTTCACCGTTTCTTGTGTATTTATCAGCCTGTAATCAGTTCATCTGCTGATCGACACGGTTTGGACGTTGCCACTGCTCAGTAGCTCGTTCTACGCTCTCTCATTTGAACGGAATCTCACTCAGCATGCATCTTGAATGAAGGAAAATGTCCAGGATTCAATACCGAGTTGCAGTGAATCATACACCTGTGACACTCCAGAGAATTCGGAGATGAGAGCTAGTCGATCTCCACTGCTAGGTCCTGAAAAAGGTGGCATAAGCAAGGTGGCATAAGCAAGGTGGCACACAGAAACCAGTCGACCGACCATGACAATTGATGTCCTTTTTAATATATAGTGGTACATTGCTGAGAACTGGCAGACCACCAGGGTTTTTGACATGCCTGGGTGGTAGTTTTAGCAGTTCAGTTTGGGATACGTATCCGAGAAAGAGGCATAATAAAGATGTGCAGAGTAGCTTTCTCTAGGTATCCTCGTTTTTAAAGAGGAGACCAGTTGTCCATCTTTTTAGTTACACAAAGGAGTACCAAGACCGCTCATTGTACTATTATACAGAAAACAAAATTCTTTTTACCAACTTAAATTGTGTCTAGTGGAGTTAAGGAATAGGGAAGTCTCTCCTTGCTATCCTTATTAGATAAGCGGCCCACCAGTGACATCATGGGGAAGCTGGGCTAAAGGACAGGAGAGTTCTTCTTGAGGGGCAGATAAAGTTCAGCAATAGGTCTCATCCACCCTCTTCTGTGATATAAATGTACACCCCGTGGGTGGAGGAACCCCCATTTGGTGTGGGGGCAACACAGTAATCATTGCCCTGTTGTGTGTTAGGTCCCCAGAACCAGGCATGTGACTTCATTACAGGTCTTTATGCAGAGTTATGATGGTATTCGTAATCATATTGGAATTCTCACATAATCTTCCTTGTATCACATACAAAAGCCGTATGGAGGTCTAAAAAATATGCAAAGGTTCCTTCCTTAATATTACATACTTTGAGATAACCACATAGAGATGAAAAACTGGGTCGATTGGGTAATCCTGGTCAATAATATTGCTTGCATAGGGCACACAATATTATTCTCATCAGCCCAATGCTCAAGATACCCCAAAAGCAGCTTAGCATATATTTTACCTATGTTGTCAATTAAAGATAATGGTGGTAGTGAGATGGTTGTAAACAATCTATTTTTTTTTTTTAAAAACAACACTATTTCTGCCTGTGGTCTATTAATTGGCAGTTTACCTTCTCGACTGACTGCATTCACAAAGATCGAAAGATGCGCAGTCAAGATCTCTGTGGTTGATGAAAATAAATCACTAGCGACCCTACCAGGAACTGGGGCCTTCCCTTTTGCCCAAGTCTTTAGTAAAACAGCTACCTCAGGAAAAGAGAATAGCCAAGTATTTCTTAGATGTTACCTCTTCCGTTATTTCTTGTTTCATTTGGTGTAATGCCTATACAGAATGGCAAAGTGATTATATCAGTACATATCAGGTATATAGCTCTGATGAGGTATTGGCTTCTGTGTTGTCCCTGTTGCGTGCTCGACTGCTGCTGTTCTTAGCATTTGACAGTTTGCCTCCCTATTAACACATTTTGTTTCCCTTTTAATGGTTTATACTTTTTTATTGGCTTCTGTACTTTTTAGGGCATGTAATAATCTCACCTTCGATCATCTACAATCCTTATCACACTATCCCCTAAGTGTCACAGCTTGTTTAGATATTTTCTTAGCCTGTTTTGTTACAAACAGCTGTATATATGTAACTACCTTATTATGTAGACCATTTACACTAGTATTTGGTGTCATCTGGTAAATATCTCATTTCTTCCAAGAGCAGGAGCACCCCCATGTATAACTTTGGAGGGTCCTACTGTGATCTAGACTAGCCCGCTTAACTTGTATTATTTAAGATGTATATCTACACACCTGTAGCTGTATCGATACTTGGCTCTGGTTAGATATCTGGGAATGACAAAGTTGTGCTTAGTGGATCAAGGCCACGTACAATTACTAACAGAATTCTAAAGTCTCTCATCCTATGCCAATGTTCAACACAAACAGGTAGATAGTCTACATAAGAGCTACTTCCGCTTGCATGGTATGTAGGTCTTCCCTTAAAGGCTGTTAATGTGTATGTTTATACAAAAGATGCTAGGTTTAACCTGTTAGAGAAAATATCCAGTTCATTTTAGAATACCGTGCAGTTCCCAAGGATGTTCACATTGGGTGTTCACATCTACTGTCAAGATTATTAGGTGTTTTCCCCCTTAATATACCCAACTGAGATGACAATGTAGACTCAACTATTTGTATTAATGCATGGAACATCATCTTTTCCCTAAGTGATGAGGTCTCCTGCCTAACCTTGGGGACTGACAGTGGGGTGGTCCAAGGGGGCAGGGCCGGCCTGAGCTAGTGGATACTGGACCCAGAGGAAGTATACAGGGGAATCCCCAAACCACCCCATAAAGGCAGAAGGCAGACACAGAGGCATTTACACTCCTACCACCACTACAGGCTTCCATGACCATCAAGGGAGCAAACACTTACACCACAGATACCCAGGAACACCAATGGGGCAGTCACAGGAGCATTCACATCCACATCAGCCCTACAGACACCTATGGCCAACAAGGTGAAAAAAGGAATCAAGTACCTAGTACCTTGAACACGGGCCATGCTTTTAGGATGAGCCTCCTTAGGGAGCCACTCCAGCTCCATAGCCAGACCCAAACACCAAGCTGGAGAAGTAGTGCTTTCTCCTTTGAGGAAACAAACTTGCTGTTCTCTTTAAATTACTGCAAGTTTTCTTTAGCATCAATATCGATGGGAACATTTATGAATCCTTCCAAAACAGAGCAGGCGGGCCAAATGCATACAATATTACAAACAAGGAAAGTGAAAGTGACTTGTGTCACACGTGAGGAAAGTAGAGTAAACAAAGAACATTATGGGAATTACAAAAGTTTGAAATCCCTTGCTACGAAGTTATAAATGTAACTGAGAGGCTGTTTTGACTTGTATTTTGCATGCTACACAAGAAGAAGGGCACAGGGCAAGTCAGGATATGGACACAGAGCTTTCTGGAAGAGGGAACAAGTCCTGACTGTGAAGAACTCATGGTGACAACAAGTAAGACAGACACAAGTGATCAAGGGTGTTTATTAAACAATGAAAATGGTGTGCAGGTTGGAAAAACGCCTAATCTAAACCTAAATCTAAGATGGGGACCATCAAATGAACAAGGCAGTCCTAATAGCCTTGCGTCAAAATAAAAGTGCCTATACTAAGAAACCTATTGACAAACCTTAGAACTACTACAAAAAGTGGGAGGAGGGGGGAGAGGGGAGGGAAGAGTATAGGTGGGATAGTTCTCAAGAAAAGAAAAACGTGTTCTCAAAAGAAAATAAGTCAGGATGCGGTGGCTTGGGTCTCCCGTCCCTATGTTTTAGCACAGGGTAGGATGGGAGCTTGGAGCACAGTACTGTCCCGGGCTTCTCCAGCACGAGACGACAGTTCCACTGGTAGTTCTCAGGACCGCTGATGGCCAAGTTTAGTTTCCTCTGAAAGTCTTGTGCCTTCGGGCCTGAGGTGTTCCAAAACAGCAAAACAAAAGTTCCTTTAACAAATGATAGTTCCTTAGGATGATAACGATTCATCGCTTGGGTCCCCCCTCTTATGGGCTGATCCTTCAAGTCTTGTATTCCACAAATCGTAATGTCTTTTTAAACTGTTCAACACGCACTGTTTCTTGGGACTTTAAACTCAGCCCCTCCTGGGATTGGTTTCACTTGCTGGGTTCATTGTTGTCCATCTCAATGCTTTCTACTGGTTTCAAATGTTTGCGGGATTCATTCCCTTTCCTTTATTCAAAAAACAGGATTCACTTTCCCCACTTCAAGCCAATTTACGGATCAAAGTCTTTCGATTGTACGGGGCTTTTCCTCGACCCTCATGTATGACCACATTGAATTACTTTTGGCGGCCTTCCTATGGCCTTCTGGTATCTGTAGTTATTTTCTAGCGGTGAGTAACCAGGACTTCTTGAGTGAGCACCCACATGGTGCCGGTTTCCCTCTAAAGCTGGTCTCCCCTTAACACTTTTTACAGTTCATTCACAGTTCAATGTTTAAGTTCAAACTTGCCACTTTGCGATTCTAATTCAACACATCCTGCCTTTTATCGATTCTCCCTTCAACTCACCGGCTATGATTAACCACCTGGCTTTCTGTTTCTTTGGAGTCAAGTCCGGTACCACGGGATGAGGGAGCCTCCCCTGCTCTGCCTTATCAACACAGGCTGGTCCTGCGTACCATTGACATCTGTAGCACGACACTGGAGCTATTGTCCGCAGTCTTAGATTCCCCTCAACTAAGCTTTTGCAGGTCTGGGATGAAAAGGGCATGGTCACTTCTCTCCTCGCCACGCTCTCGCAGCCTTTCTCCTTCTTTTGCAATGCCGCATTTCCTTGTGCTGTCTGCCGTGCTCGCCTTTCTCGTACTGTGCTCTCTGGCTCCACCTTTTATCCCTGTGGGAAAGGGAAAGGGTCGTCAGGTGTTTGTGTGTTTCTGATCAATTGCCTGACTTTTCTTGACCCTGGTATTGGGACATGTCAGGTAAACGGCTCTAGTGCAAGTCCATTGTCCATTGCACTGTGTGAAAGTGTTTGTGTTGGAAAAGCCAGGGGGCAGTGGTTTGGAATGTCCTACGTGATAGGATGGGGAAAAGCTATTAAAGGAAGGGGGATACCCCGTCTCACCCATCAGTGTCCCACTCCCAGATTGGTGATCCTCCCTCACTAGTCCACCCCCAGGAATTGGATCCAATAGCGATGGACGTGTCCTTGCCACCGGGATGACAGATCCCCAGGGACTAGCTAGGGAGACCCCATCAGGTTTCTCACTTGACACATACTCGGGCCAATTCTAATATACAAAATGGCATCAGGGCTTGTAATAAGCTTTGACCCACCCCCCTTTAGCTCACATGTCTGTAAGCACATTACCCAATCCAAAAACAGCACAGCCAACAAAGATCAGGTGCAACCACTAACCCTTGACACCACCCAACGTGAGGCGACACCACCTATAAAAAGCAGCCAGTTCAGTCTGGCAGTGCAGGGTGTTGGAGAAAAAGCTGGAGGAAGGTGTTTGGAGGAAATTGGTGACCAGAGATGAGCCAAAGGAGAGACTTGGGGGTTGAAGAGAGAGAGGAATGCAAAAGATGGAGGAGGATATGGTACCATCTGGAAGGAGAAAGAGATTGAGGAAGTTGGATGAGGTGTTGGTAACATCTGAAGGAGAGAATTGGCATGAGAGAGTATTAAACAGGTTAGATGAGGAGGTGATGACATCTGGAGTCAAAGAATGAGTGCTAAGGAGGTTGGAGGAAGAGTGACACCTTCTGGAGGGGAAGAATATTGAGGAGGCTGGAGGGGGAAAGTTGCAAGGAGGTTGGAGAAGGCGCAACATCACTTCAAGGGAAAGAGTACTTAGGAGGAGTAAGGAGAGGAGATATCATCTGGGGAGGAGGATGGAGGTAAGCTGGATGGGGCAGTAAATGGACAACACCTAAGGAGGTGGGCGAAAAACAGGCAGCCCTACTAGAAAAATGAGCAGGGAGGTTCCAGAGGCAGGAGGAGGGACGAGATGGGGAAACCTCCCCAGGGGTCAGGGAACTTACTGCAGGGACATGGTGGAAGTGTCCCTGGACTAGGCGCCCTGAAGTGGGAGGTCACCAGAAGACAACAGAAACCCAGAGCCCAGCCTCTAGACACTGTAGAGGCAGACCTTTGGGGGGGTGGGGAGTACACCAATACCTCAGTCTTTTGGAGGAGATGAGCAGACTGCTTCCTGCCTAAGAACTGTGGGTACAGACGGCCTATACCCCCCCCCCCGATTCACTAGAAAAGGATTTGGGAACCCCAACAACTTGTAAACTGAAGATGACTACAAGAGTAATATTCTGGACTTTGAAACTGGGGTAAGGACTAGCCCAAATGAACTGTGTAAGAAACTATTTTGATCCTGATTAGCTTTGAGGAGAGTTATACATTCTTTTGTTTTGCATAAATAACTACTTTAAGAACCTTATCCTCATGTCAGCCTCTTTGTACTCCCACTCGTGTGGATTGACACCTGCCTTGTACAGATGTTTAATGAACAATTCATTACTGAATTTGGATATCAAATTTGTTTCTACTTCCTTTATTTTACAGTTCAGCTCTGTCTTCACCTAAACTGCTAATCCGTTCAAATTACTTCCCCTTTTGTCTTTATTTGGAGTCATTCAATTGGTTGACCATCCATATTTGTGGGTTGAAGCTCAAAAGTAATATAATTGTGTGTCATGGAGTGGTTAGTGCAAATTACCTTGTTAGTTAGCAGTCATATTACTTCTTCAAATTAGGAGTGGGCATTATTCTGATGTTATAGAATGAATAGACATCTCTTATTGAGGCCTCGGCTGAATTGGAATTATGGTCTTTATTATGCGAGGTAAATTACACCTGATCTATATATATTAGATCCCTCTGATGGTTCACTTTACATATGAAGTGTCGGTAGTCGCTGAGCCCCCTCATTTGTACTAAACGGAGCCTATTGTCATCGCATTTTGCCCCCACTATAGGCATCCATGCTGCTTCTATTGTGTGAGTTCTAATTATAGAGTCACTTCCTCTGGTATGTCACAATCATTGGGTACATTTAGATGTGGTCCTCCTCAGTCAGCCTTGATAATTTGTGAGCTCTTATCAAATAGACTCTATTGCTTGAATTCACAGCGAGTTCCCTTATCATAGAGTATTAACTCTCTGGTAGTAGTTCTCTTTTTAGGTATGGGTAGCAGAAGCTTTACAGAAGGTCCCTGGTGTCATTTAGCTTCTCTGTGATGCTGAACAAATGCATCCTGTAGAAATCTGTTACTGAAGCAGCCATTTTGTAGTAGTGAGTGAGCCTCTCTACATTGGGGAGATATTTTTGAATAATGTTTTTAACAGCATGTGTTGGTTCCATGCTGCTTGTATATTGATATTTCTTTTCACTTTTTTGTGACATTATAATGTGGTTTAATAATAAAATAGATAGGCTCCCAATCCAGAAAAGCTAATTAAAGCAGTACTTTTCCTGAGCGCCATCTTGGAATGGTAGCAGATGCACATGTTATCTTGAGCAGTTGACTTGTGTTGAAAAAGGTAAAACAGACCAAAGTATTGCATGGATATTGAAAGCCGCATGCCACCATAGAGCCAAGAGATTTCTTTACAATGGATACAGGTAAATTGTGATGGAAGTGGCAGTGTTTTTTACTTGTATTTTGTATTACAATGTCTATCATTATTGTAACCTAAGCGGGCAAGATGCTAACATAGTTATAGTGTACTATGAGAGGTTGTCAGAAGCAGGATTCAGACACCAGGTTGGCATGGTTCAGGAAAAGTGATTTATTAACACAATATCAAGGCCTTACTCTCACCTAAACTTTCGGGATTCCCCTACTTAAGAAACAATCACCATCTTCAGAATGTCTATATAACTAATAAGCCTGCCCTCTGTCCAAAACTACTGATCTGACCCAATCACTAGCACATACAAAATAAAGAAGAACAAGTTACTTCTTACCTGGTAATGTTCTTTCGATGGGATGTTCCTCCGACGTATTCCTTATCTTTAATAGATCATCTCCCAGCTTGCTGGCCTCGGACAAAATTGTCAGTAGAGGGCGCTGCGCGTCAACGTCCCTCGACAGCCTCCATATCGGCGCCGACGTCATCGCGCGTATAAATAGACTCGCGCAGCGTCCGTTGCTCAGTTCCGTTTTGACGTTAACAGTTGTTTTCCATGAATTGGTTATTGACCTTGAAGGAGCGTAAGCTGCAACCACAAGGGAAGTATTACTGCAGGGATGGATGGGAGGGGCGATAAGGAATACGTCAGAGGAACATCCCATCGAAAGAACGTTACCAGGTAAGAAGTAACTTGTTCTTTGAAGGGATTGTGTCCTCCGACGTATTCCTTATCTTTGATAGACTCCCATAGCAGTGGTGTGTAATTGGAGGTGGGAGTAAAATGCCATGTTTCCTTTTAGGAACGAACAGAATGTAATACGGCTTAGCCAAACCTAGTCTCTTGACTAGAAGAGGAATCCAGGTTGTAAAATCTTGTGAATGTATGTGCGGACGACCATGTGGCAGCCGCACATATGTCTCGAACCGGAACCCCTCTTTGGAGGGCCGAGGAGGCTGCGATACCCCTGGTTGAATGAGCCCTAAGATTTTGAGGAGGCTCTTTCCCTGCTAGTTTGTAACTTTCCAGAATGGCCAAAATAATCCATCTGGAAATGGTTTGTTTTGTTATCGGTAGTCCCAATTTGTGCCCTGAGTAACCTCCGAACAGTTGGTCTGCTTGCCTAATCCTAGCAAGTCTGCTGATGTAAAAGATTAAAGCCCGCCTTGGGTCCAGCCTGTGTAGCCTTTCTTCCTCTTTCCTCGGATGGGGAGGTGGATAGAATGAAGGTAAGGTAATTTTCTGAGTGATGTGGAATTCAGAAACCACCTTTGGGAGGAAATTAGGCTTCACCTGTAGGACAACTTTGTCTTTATGAAAAATTGTATGAGGGGTTTTACAAGATAGAGCTTGTAATTTGCTCACCTTTCTAGCAGATGTTAAAGCCACTAATAAGACAGTTTTAAGGGTGAGAAATCTTAGCGAACAAGAGTGGAGTGGTTCGAAAGGAGTACCCATCAGGAAATTTAAGACTAAATTTAAGTCCCATAAGGGAACTTGGAATGGTCTTGGAGGATAGAGATTAGCTAATCCCTTTAGAAGTTGAATTACTAAGGGTAATAAGAAATACAATGGCTCCTCTGCCGTGCGCTTGAAGATCGATAGAGCTGCGAGATAGCCCTCGATTGTGCCAACTTGAAGGCCTGAATTAGCTAAATAGAGTAGAAAGGATAACACCGTTGGTGTACCACATGAAAAGGGGTCGATATTCTCTTCCCTACACCAGCTGCAAAATTTGTTCCAACGGCAGCCGTATAAAGACTTTGTTGCTGGCCTTCTGGCCAAAAGCAACACCTCCATAACGTCATCAGGGAGGTCCCAATCCTTGTATCTCAACCTTTCAGAAGCCAAGCATGAAGGTTGAGGGTTCTGATGTCTGGATGGCGAACCTGACCTCCCTTCTGTGAGAGAAGATTCTCCTTTAGTGGAAGGTGAATTGGAGGGCAGATGGACATGTTCAGAAGGTCCGGGTACCACGTTCTCCTTGCCCAGTCTGGGGCAATTAGGATCATGGTCCTCTGAAATCTTCTCAACCTCCTGATCATTTGAGGAATGAAAGGGACTGGTGGAGACGTGTACAGGAGTGGAAACTCCCAGTCCACTACGAACGTGTCCCCTAGAGCTCCTCTCAGGGGAAATTCCCTTGAACAAAACAGATCGCACTTCCTGTTGGTACTGGTGGCGAACAGATCCACTTGAGGGGTTCCCCAAAGGGCGAAGATCTCCTGAAGGACTTCCTGAGCTAGTTCCCACTCGTGGGAGACTGTGCCCTACCTGCTCAGAGCGCCCGCCGTCAAGTTCTTCTCTCCGGCTAGGTGAACTGCCGATAGAGAGATTCCTTCTTGGATTGTCCAAAACCAGAGCTGCATCGCCTCTCTGCACAGGGGCAGTGATCCTACGCATCCTCTTTTGTTGAGGCAGTGCATCGCCACTGTGTTGTCCGTCATTAGGACATTTTTCCCCTGTACAGATGGCAGAAAAGCCTTCAGCGCTAGTCTGATTGCTCTCAGCTCTAACAGGTTGATATGTAGTCTGGACTCCGATGGAGACAAACGACCGCTGATGGTCAAGTCGTTGGTATGGGCTCCCCACCCCATGAGTGAGGCATCTGTGACTACTGTTATCTCTGGCCATGGTTACCAAAACAGTTCTCCCTTCAAGATGTTCTCCTGGCAGGCCCACCACTGAAGGTCTCAAGCCACCTTGTCCGGAACCTGAAGGAGGTCTGTCATTCTCCCTGAGAATTGCAACCACTGAGTTCTCAGTGCCCACTGAAAATATCTCATTCTCGGGCGAGCCTCTGACACAAGGAAGATGCAGGATGCCATGAGGCCTAGCAACCTCAAAGTCGAAGGCTGGGAGACGTTGGGCATTTTGAAACTTGGTGACCATCTGCAGAATATCTTGAGCCCTCACCTCTGGGAAGTGTCCAGGACTGCTCCAATGAACTGGAGTCTCTGTGATGGTATCATCTGTGACTTCTTTAAATTGAGGGAGAAGCCCAGTTTGTGAAGGAAGTGGCAGACATAATCCAGCTGAATCTGAGCTTGTTTCGGAGACCCAGCTCTGATCAGCCAATCGTCCAGATAGGGGTAGACGTGAATCCCTTCCCTCCTTAGACATGCAGCCACTACCGACATTAGCTTGGTGAAGACCCTCGGGGCAGAGGTCAGCCCAAATGGCAGAACTCGAAATTGATAATGAGAGCCGCCAATTGCGAACCTCAGGTATTTCCTGTGTTTGAGATGGATTGGCACATGGAAATAAGCATCCTGGAGGTCCAGAGATACCAGCCAGTCCTGGAGCTGGAGGGCTTGAAGGATCCGAGAGAGAGTTACCATCTTGAACTTGTCCTTCCTGAGGAACTTGTTCAATTCTCGTAAATCCAAGATAGGTCTCAGTCCTCAGTCTTTCTTCGGTATGAGAAAGTAGGGGGGGGGGGGGGGGGGGAGTACCAGCCCTTGTTCCTCTCCGCTACAGGTACCGTTTCTATGGCACCTTTCTCTAGCAGGTCTACAAT
Organism: Ambystoma mexicanum; assembly: GCF_040938575.1. NCBI lineage: Eukaryota > Metazoa > Chordata > Amphibia > Caudata > Ambystomatidae > Ambystoma > Ambystoma mexicanum. The sequence continues at coordinate 969,617,064 of NC_090931.1, read as the reverse complement.
TTCCTGCAAGAGGAGCGGATCTGGAACTTTCAGAGAGCTGTTCCCCGGTGGATGACTCTGAGGGATGCGTAGAAAAGGCAGGCAGTAACCTTGGGCAACTGTCTCCAATGCCCAAGCATCTGACGTAATAGCCTGCCATTCCGTCAGATGTTGAGTAAACCTGCCCCCTACTGGTGTTTTGTGAGGAGAGTCCTCAGAGTGGTTTGGAGACGGCTGATGCCGAGGGTAAAGAGGCACCTGCTGCTGCTGCGGTTTTTGTATTTTTACCCCGTCCACCTCGGGTGAATTTTTTCTGACCCCTTTGAACCGGCTGTCCTCTGCCTCTTCCGAATGCGGAATAGAAGCGAAAGGACTTACCTCTCCAAGAGGTTCCTGGGGGGCGATATGGTGTCTGACGGATTGCAGCTCCCAGGGATTTTGCTGCTGCCTTTGATGTTTGAAGCTTTTCTAAACTGTCATCCACCTTCTTACCAAACAAAGAAGAGCCGTCAAAGGGCATATTCAAGAGTCTGCTTTGCACATCTGGAGCAAAACCAGACTTTTGCAACAAAGCAAATCTCTGGGTTGTTGTACTTGGCACCATGGCCCTGCTGATGCGGTCAGCAGAATCGATGCCAGTTTGAAGGGATTCGCACATAGCGTCTTTACCATCCTTGATGATGTTTAGAAACGCTTCCCTTTCTTCTCCCTCTGGGAGGCAGTCAGCCGCTGATGAAGCACACTCCCAAAGTGTGTGGCTGAACCTTGCAAGCGTACAAGTAGCATTGATGGATTTCAACACCATGCTACATGCAGAAAAGACTTTTTTGGCCATAGAGTCATATCTCTTATCATCCCTGTCCTGTGGAACAGTAGGGTAAGCTGATTTACTACCTGATGAAGTAGCTGCCTGAACAACCAGACTCTCCGGAGTTGGGTGTTTGGATAAAGATTCAGGGTCAGCAGAAGACATCCTATATTTAGCTGATAATTTTTTGTTAACCGCCGGGATTACCTCAGGTGTTTCCCAGTTTGCCAATATTCTCCTTTGTAATGCCGCATGAAATGGCACCACAGGATCGTCGTGTGGACCTTTGACCAAGATGTCTGCGAGGTCGTCTTGCTGAAAAGCAGGTGAGTGTGTGGACCACCATAAACTCTATTATCCTTGCCATCAAGGTTCTATAAGGGGTTTCAGCATGTTCCCCTGGGTCTGGTCTGGCAAATTCCTCTTCTGGGGAAGTGTCCAACCCACTTGCTTCCTGTAAGGATTCTTGGAGGTCTTTCAACCTACCTTCCTCAGAGGTAAATTATCCCTGCAACTCAAAAGGTCTTTCCTGATCCAAATCCTCCCCTTCTTCATAAAGAGATAAGACTCTGGAGTGATCAGGTCTTGAAAATGGTATAAATCGCATTTCCAGAGCAGAAGGGGCCAAATTCGTCATGCTTGGCTGAGAAAACATCGACGTCGTCGAGGCGGATGTTAAAGGCTTCTAAGCCATCGAAAAAGGCATTGAGAAAGGTGGTAGAGGCCTCGATGAACTCGAGAGAATCGGAATTCTACTCTAGGTTGTCGACATTCTCGTGATCAAGGCTCTGGGTATGGCCACTGGCTGTGAGGTGGCCGTGGGTTTGTCCTTTCTCGGCGCCGACGTTGAAGACAGCATCGACTCGAATGACCTGTGCGTCGAAGAACCCTTCGATAACGGCGTCGATGATACCGATCTATGCGTCGAAGGGATCTTCGATGACGGCGTCGAAGACGCGACTTTGCCTTTACTCGAGGGTTTGTGACGCTCTCGAGTGGCTTCTTTCGCCGGTCGCTGCGACTCGCTGCGTTTTGATTTTTCGGGTCTTTCACCCAGGGTATCACCCTCAGCAGTCTTCGAGGGGGGTCGAGGCCGCTTTCTCGAAGACGCTAAGCATCTTTTTCCTGAATTCCTCCCACTCAGTCTGAGAGCTATGTTTTGTGGGGCAGGAGACCCTTTTTGGGGAAACGGAAGAAGAAGGCGAGGAAGGGGATCTTCGATGTCTCTTTTTTGAATGCTTAGATCTCAAAGAGTGATGGGACTGCTGCGAGACCTAGAACGAGAATGTCTTTTGTGATGGCGAGGAGACGAATGTCTCGACTCCGCCGAGGAAACTTTAGAAGAAGTTTTAACTGCCTTACCTCTCTCGAGCTTCCCCTTCCGCTCCTTCAAGGCTTTCGCCGTCATGGACATGCAGTCCTCGCACTCCGAACAATGGTGCTCGATTCCCAGGCACCACAAACAGATCCTGTGAGGATCCATCAATGACATTTTCTTTCCACAGTCTCGACATTTTTTGAAGCCAGACCGTGGTGTCATCGGTTCGGGTGAGGAAGCCATCAAGTACGAGTCGGTATTCACGAGGAATAAACGCTTAAACAGTCTACACCAGCCACACACTGTTGTCCTAACTGGGTGGAGCGTACAGTTGTCACCATATCGATCACCAAAAATCACGGAACTAATTCAGCGGTCTCATACTGAATTTCTTTATATCTACATGATGGTGGGGGGGGAGAGGGGTACCAGTGAGCCGCCAATTGGGCTTGAGTGGTTTGGAAATATAATTCAAAGTCTAGGACTGCCAGTCCTCTCTGTAAGTAAGGTCTATTCAAGTCCAAAGCATTCTGGCAACACCAGACTCCCACAGGAGCTTTGAGGCATCAAAGAATGCCCTCCCAGGCCAGATCAGTATGTTTGCAAAATAATAAAGTAGTTTGGGCAACACTAATTTTCAACAATGATAGCCGGGCGTCCAATGAGATCAGTAGTCCAGACTAGAAATCCAGTTTGCCAGTGAGCATTGGGAGATAAGCAGCTATAGATTATCCACGAGCAAGGATCTAGAGGATTTCAAAACTCGTACTCCCAGGTATGTAATAGTGTCAGGAGCCCATATAAATCCCATCAGGTCTCCAGGCAGCTGGGTGCAGTTCGTCAGTGGAAACAGTTCTGACTTGGACCAAATACTGCGATATCCCGAATAACTAGAAAAGTACTGAATTTCATTGAGGATCGGGCGATTATTCTGCTCTGGATTGCGAATGTAAAGCAGAGCACCATACGCATATAGGAATACTATATCAAGGGGGCCGGCAAAGCACAGACAACCACACCCATGCATTGACTGGATTATTTCTGCTAATGGTTCAATGCATAGTGCAAACAGGAGCGGGGACAGGGTATATTCCTGCCTCATGCCTCTTCCCGACCATATAGGCTCTGATATAACCCCATTCGTTCATATCCTAGCTCGTGAGGCAGAGAACAGCGGTCGAACACAGTTTATGCAGATTGCCTCCAGTTGAAATGATTACAGAACAGAAAGATCCATGATACTGAGCCAAATGCCTTTTCAGCGCCAAGTGTAGCAGCAATCGTATTCAGTCAAGGATTGATTTATGATCAAAATGCTGAATAGGCGCCATAGGTTTAAAGCGGTAGACCTAGACGTTATGCACCCCGCTTGGTCTGCATGTATCAGTTGCGTCATTACTGGCAACAATCTGCTCGCCAATAGTCTGGCAAATATTTTTGCATTAGTGTTAATTAAGAAGAGAGGGCGATAAGATGCCATGCATTCCAACATTATGTTCGGATTCAATAGAACCGTGATAATCGCTTCCCACATAGTGGGAGGGAGTGTGCCATGTTTCATGGATTCATTCCAGACCTGTAGGAGAAGTGGTGCTAGAGTGTGTTTGTGTTCTTATAAAATTCCACCCCTAGGCCGTTGGATCCAGGAGCTTTACCTGATGTGTGGTCTGAAATTGCTAATGCGATTTCCTCCAGTTCAAGTGGTGCATTCAGTGGTGCCGCCGCGTCCACCGACAGTGTCGGCGGGTCTACATAAGACAGATATCCCCTCATGTCTGGTGTTCATTTTTTGTCCCGGTTCGAGTAAGGGCTTCATAAAAGCTTGCGAAGGCATTGCATATGAAAGTGTTGCCATTGTGTACTATTCCATCTGGATTTTTTATCCCTGTCATCATCCCTCGTGCGATTCTGATCTCACTGCTCTGGACAATGCCCTGCCCAGCCTATTAGATTCACTGTATCTATGAGCCATCACTGGTTAGTTAATATATCACATTTCCTGCTGTGTCAGCTCGCTAAACTCTAGGAGTTCGATTTTAATTCCTGCTAGCCTGGCAGGTGTGGGGCTAATACCATATTGGTTTTCCAGTGTAAGTATCCTTGTTCCTGCCGTGTTTAGTTCTACCCTTATTGTTTTAATTATGCCCACTGGCGAGGATAGTGCTATGCCTCTGAATAATACTTGCCTCCCACTAAGTGGAATGTGAGGATACCGAATCTACATTCCATTCCAGGAACACAGATGTATTATGCGTCAGTATCTAGTAAAATGCAGTGTCCTGTAAAACTAAGGGGTTTAACCTCCATAAGGGCCAGGGCGGTGGGACATAACTAGTTTGAGAGTCAGTATGATTGGTGAGTGGTCTGAGTATGTGAGTGGCAATATATTACATTCCACAACACAGTTTAGTAAAGATAGGTAAATCAACCAGTAATCAATACGGGACATCGTGTTGTGGACTGTAGAGTAAAAAGAGTATTCGCTGCCCTCGGGGTGCAGGTCCCTCCAAGCGTCCGGCAATTGAAACTGCTCCATGAGCTGAAGGATCGTTTTCGCTGCAGCAGTAAGGGGTGCATCAGAGCTATTAGAGCGATCTCGTTCTACACTCAGGATTGTGTTCAGATCGATTCCCCAAATGCCTGGGACGCCTTCCCACATATCTAACAGTGAGGCTAACTGTATGTAGAATACAGGGTCATCTATGTTAGGCCCGTACGTATTCAAAAGGAGCATATCCAAGCAGGGGACCTTACCCAAGATCAGTATAAACCTACCTAAAGGGTCTGCAATGGAATGATTTAATTGAAATGTGAGGAACCAGTGATTATGTACCCTGTGTGCTTGTGAGGAATAAGAGGTATAAAACGTATTGCCACCCCACTTTGCAGCGAAAGCTTTATTTACGTCAGACAATTGCTGGCACTATTCCACTGGTAAACATGTTTTCCACATTATTCATTGCTTACGTTAGTTATGGCAGTCATTCTCCGTCTACGAGTACTGCAGGTTCTGCCAGGAAACAAACCAAAAATTGGAGAAACCTTACTCCGATAGTAACTTACAATGTCACGCAAGGGGACGTTTGCTATCATATGACAGGTGAACCAAAAGGGGTTGGCCAATGTCCAAAAGCCCTGGCAACCGTGTTCACGAACATCCACCCGATTAAACGAGTGTCAGCTGCTGCCTTCACTTCCACCTTTATCCCCTCTTGCCCCTCCAACTCAGACTGTACCACCAACATTGCTCTCAGCTACTGCCACCTGTCCATCACCATCACCCTTGACATTCTTGCCCCAGTCACGAAACCCGCCTCTAAGCACAACACCCGATACGACTCCGAAATTGCAGCCCTGAAATGAAAGTGCAGAGCGGCGGAACGGAAGTGGCAAACTTCAGGCTCACCCTCTGACAAACTGGCCTGCCGCCTGCTCCAAGGGCAATACAGACTCACTATCTGTGCCAAAAAATGGTCCACATTCAGGCATGGGTATCTGGCACATCCAACAACACGGCTGAACTTTTCAGATTCTGCAGGCAACTAGCCAACCCTTCCGCAGTGTCCTCCTGCCCTATTCCTTCTGGTATGCAGTGATAAAATCGCGGCACAAATGTCGACTGTACAAAATATTGCGGCAAAAATGCTGTGGTTTGAACCATTAAAGGTGTACCCCATTACCATTTAAGGGGGGCAGGGGCTGCAGGGGTGTCCCCTGCTCATCTTGAATGGTATAATGGGTCTGCGGGTGCGTCCCTGCATCCTTTACATGGATTGCAGTGGCAAAACCACTGCTTTTTTGCCACAATATTTTGTGTCCACTGACATTTTTGCCGCGATTTTAACATATGGAACCTCCCTTATCAGGCCCTCCGCAACACCCTGGTCGCCCACTTCACCACCAAAACATCCTGAACAGCATTGTTACTCACCCTCCCAACCCCTCCCTCACCCCCTCGCCTCCCCCGGCCACTCACCCTCCTCCTTCCTCTCCTTCGCCCTTGTCACCCCCGAAGAAGGCTCCAGACTTGTCTGCTCCATGAAGGTCTCTTCCAAACAGGTTTCCCCTTGCTCATCCAGAACCTTCAAGGACAATATTGGCTCTCTTGCCCCTGCACTTGCTCATCTCTGTAACTACTTCTTTGCGACTGGTATTTCCCCTCCTCCCTCAAGCACTCCCTTGTGTGTCCCCTGCTTAAAACACTGTCTATTTATTTATTTTATTTATTCGCATTTGTATAGCGCACTTGCAGCCCATGGACATCGAGGCGCTGTTACAAGTAGGTGTTGGATTCTTAATTCAGCAGATATGCATGAGACCAGAGGTCTTATGGATACACAATTACAGGCATAGTTGCAGGTGAAGCATGATATTCATAATACAGTGACAGAATGCCGTCAGGTACGTTTCATACAAAGAGCTTGGTTTTAACAGCTTTGCGGAAGGCTTGGTGGGATTCAATCATTCTGATGTGAGGTGGCAGTGCATTCCAGTGGGTGGCGGCCCGAGTGGGAAAGCTGGCACCACCGGCGCGCACCTTGCGTGATTTGGGCGTGACAATCGTGTTGGAATAGCACATTCTTAATGGTCTGGTGGCAGAGTGCTTGGTGATTCTTTGGGTCAAGTAGGGTGGAGCAAGTTCATGGAGGCATTTGTGGGTGAGGGCGAGTGTTTTGAAAACAATCCTCTCTTTCACCGGAAGCCAGTGTGCCTGTCTTCTGACTTCTGAGATGTGGTCTTTTCTCGCTGTGCCTGTGGCCGCCCTAAGTGCATTATTTTGAACTAGCTGAAGTTTGGCCAGGTTCTTATTGGAGGTCCCAACGAGTAGGGCATTACAGTAGTCCAGCCTAGATCCAATTATTGCCCTAGCAATGGTGAGGCAATTCTGGCGTGACAGGAAAGGTCTGGCAGCGTTGAGGACTTTCGAGTAATAGGCTGAGGAGGAGGCAATGGCATTGACCTGTCTATCCATTGACAAGTCGGAGTCTAGGTAGACTCCGAGTGTCTTCACATGATTGGAGACCTTGATGGGAATGTTGTCAATAGTGAAGGAAGTGTACTGTTCACCGAGGTTCCCCAGCGTGGAAGGTGCTCCTATGAGGAGGAGTTCGGTTTTTTCGCTATTGAGGCATAGCCAGTTATCTGCCATCCATGATTGGATAGTGGAGTAGATGGTGGTAAGGGTTTTAGTATCCGCCAGGTAGTCGCCTGTGAGTGGGATGAGGACCTGGGTGTCATCCGCATAGTTTGTATACGAGATGCCCAGGGAGTCAAGGATGCTGAACAGTGGCCTCGTGAAGAGGTTGTAAAGCGTGGGCGCGATACATGAGCCCTGAGGCACACCGCAGGTGATGTGGCTGGGTGTGGCACAGGCTGAGTCAGAGAAGACTTTCATGGCCCTTTCTTGGAGGAAGGAGGTAATCCATTCGCAAGCTTTGGGGGAAAAGTTAGCTTGGGTAGCTAGATGGTGACACAAGGTGTTGTGGTCCACCAGGTCAAAGGCGGCGGATAGATCCAGGAGCAGAAGGAGAGCAGGTTTCCCTGCGTCTCTTAGATCGTCCATTTGGTTCTTTAGGTCCAAGAGAGCCGTTTCGGTACCGTGTCGTGGGCGGAAGCCAGATTGCCGCAGGCCGAGGAGACGGTTTTCTTCAAGGAACTTTTGGACTTGCAGGTAAGCTGCTTTGTCCAGGATTTTCAGCAGGAAGGGTACAGTGGTGATAGGTCGATAATTCCCCGGGATCGTTGGGTCCAGCAAGGGTTTTTTGAGGAGTGGGCGTACCCAGGCCTCCTTAAGTCCAGTTGGAACGTGGCCAGACTGGAAGGATGAATTAATGAATGCTGTGAGGAATGGAGCTAGGATCTGTGCTGAGTCTTTAATGAGACTAGCTGGACAGGCATCTCCCTTACAGTTGGAGGGTTTGATGGACTTGAGCAGGGCGATGACCTCGTGCTCAGTAATATCTTTGAAGTCAAAAGATGGAGAGGGATTAGTGGTGGAGGGCGTGGTGGGTTGACGTGGTGGAGGGCGTGGTGGGTCTGTCAGCAGACCATACCTGCCCAGCCAACAACCACCCGATCTCCATCACCCCCTTCCTGGGGAAACTACTGGAGAAGTTGGTCCTGCCCCAACTCAACTCTCACACTGAACTTGTTGTTGGTCTCCACGGCCATCAATCTGAATTCTGAGCATCCAGAGGCATGGAAACTGCTCTTCTGAACACCTGTGAAGAACTTCTTGCATCCCTGGATTCCAGCTCCACAGCTGTCCTCATTCTTCTTGATCTCTCCTCTGCCTTTGACAAGGTAAACCATCACATCTTCATACGAAGGCTCCACAACACCCTTGGTATCTCGGAGCAGGCACTGGACTGGCTGACCACCTTCCTAACTGACCGTGTCTCCCAAATCATCCTCGGTACCTTCTCCTCTCCTACCTCCTTCTCCACCTATGGTGTCCCCAGGGCTCTATCCTCTCGCCTTGGCTCTTTAACATCTACCTGACTCTGCTAGCACTCCTCATCTCACCCTTCTCCCCTAACCTCCAGTGTTATGCAGAAGACATGCAACTCTTCTTCAAACTTCCTGCTGACACTTTTGCACCTTCCATCATCCCTGACTACCTATCTGCCAACCAAGCCTGGTGCACCTCCAATGATGTCTGCCTCAATGCCAGCAAAACGGAGATCCTTCCCATTCGAACCCCTGCTCCTGACTTCTTCCCTTCACTCTGGCCTTCCTCCATGGGCTCTCCCTTTGTCCCTTCCTCTGAAGTCAGAAACCTTGAAGTCATCTTCGACTCCTCGCTCTCCTTCCTCCCTCACACTCAGGATATTGCCAGGAAGTCCCACTTTCAGCTCTTCCTTCTCAAAGGAATTCTACCTTTTCTCACTCAAACTTGATGCTTGTGCATAGAGCTTTCTGGTGCGCTCTGAGCCATAATGGACATTTGCTCCAGGCCTCAGTGGAATTGGCACTTGATAACTATTCAGTGGATACACATATCAGCATTGCTTGTACTTTTCCACTGGTAAACATGTTTTCCATGTTATTCATTGCTTATGTTAAGTTTGCACTGCTCATCCAGGGACACGGTACGTGAAGAGGCTAAGATAAGCAGGTGGCGGCTGGTACCTGATAATGTTAATGTGGGCATTGTCAAAACTGAAAATGAGTTATAGAGTTGTTTTTGTTGCTTCCTTGAGAAAGGGAAGAGTTCTGCTCCTTGAGGTTATCGTGGGTCACACTGCTGGGGGCCCATGAGAGCTGCCAACGAGGGGAATCTCAGAGAGCTAGAAGATCCTAGAAGGTGCCACCCCGCATTTGCAGAGGGCTTAAAACAAGGGGAACCGGAACGGTCAGGTAGAAAGCTTCACTTGGAGGATGGACGCATCACTCCAGGCCTGTTGATGCCAAGATCTGTCTGTCTGCCTGTTTGAGAACTTTTCAGTGAATCCTGGCGAGATAGGGTGTGCCTTGTGGCTGTGTCAATGGTGATGCATTTTATTTAGACTGCTTTCGTTCATGTGCTTTTTTTGTTGCATTTATTAATTCATTGTGAATATAGAGGCTGTATAGAGCCATTTTGTACCACCTCGCTGAGTGTATGTGTGAGTAATTGCCCTCCAACGTCCAAAGTTTTCAATCAGTATACTGGGGAGAACACGGAAATATACCTGTACACTTTGTGAAAGCAAAACATGTTCAAAGTAGGAAACCAATTTCCTGGCTTTTGCAGGGTTGTTAATTCCCAGAACATTCCAGCTAAGGAGTGTTAACGGTACCGCCATAGGCAGGGGCAATAGAGCAAATAGTGAACAGCATAATGCCAGACTGATTTACCACAATGCACAGTGTCATGTGAAGTGAAAATCCTCATTGATGCAATAAACCCATTTTGTGTATGAACTACCCCTCAAACCTCCACACCATCTCCCCACAAATTGACAGTGAAACTCAAATAACAATTAACAATTGAAAATTCAGAGTTGGCGTTGCGAGCAGCAATCTAGCGCAATCTGCACAAAGGCAGCCCAACCATGCACACTCATTTTATGCACAGAGCAAAGTATTAACAGGGCTGCGGTGCAGCTGCGAGCATCCCCCCTGTGGCGCGAGTTAACCGTACGGTCATCGGACTAAATGTGTCCGCTCCGCTGCCTACACTTCATAGGCACCTCAGGGCCACAAGCAGCATCTAGGCATAGGATCCGTAGGTACGCATCAGCAGATCCGCATCAGCAATGAGTCCTATAACTCTTCATGTATTAGGCACAGAATGTTAATATCAGCACTAGCTCCAATCAGCAGACCACTTCCTTTAAGCATCTTCGTCTAGCTACGGCAAGGACGAAATTGCGCTGCTGGCCACTGGTAGGCTTTCAACTATCCCCTCCTGCCGGGGTCCCTAATCCAGTCTGCTCATTTCCAGCTGTATCTTTCCAGCGAGACGGTCCCAGTGGTATGTTGGATTCAATGAAGGATTTGACCTCCACGGGTGACAAGATGAAATATGCACGATCGCCATACTGGATCCTAAGTGTAGAAAAACAGGACTACCTACAGCACTTGGTGATCTTTCTGGGCTGCTTTATCGAGTTCAACTGCGTGCATGCCGATTGAACCAAAGGTGAAAGGTCTGGGTATACAAACACTTGGATGAACTCAAAGTGCAGCTCCCAGTGCTCCCTGGCCAGTCGAAGGATCAGGTCCCTGGCTCCGTAGTTAAGGAGTCTCGCCATGATGGTCTGTGGTGGAGCCCCAGATTTAGGTGGTTGCTGCAGGGACCTATGAGCCCGCTCAACCTGGAAGTGCAGGGAGAAGGCCAGTTTATCCAGGATTATACTAAGAAGATTCTCCAGAATCAGTTCCATAGGGCCATTAACAGTTGACTCCGGAACCCCCACTAGATGTATGTTGATGCGCTTGGCTCCAGTTTGCATTTCCTCACATTTCACCTTAACTGACACCAATTCTTCCTTAAGGGCGGCCATATTCATTTTAACAACGGTCAGTCTATCTTTCTTCTGTATCCCTGATTCTGGTTTTGGCATGCGTTATGCGGCTGCTTTCTTTCTCAAGTTTGGCACAATATAAGCCGAAAGATCATCTAATTTAGAGTTCACTGATGAAAATCCAGCCTGCATTGCCTCTAGTGTCGGATCTGTATGTCGCTGCTGAGACGCATCTGTGGCACCAAGAGTCTGCGGCGAGGTAGCCTGTGGAAAGAGTATTTGTAAAGGAGTCCATAGGCCCATGTTTTTAATTTGCACCTCTGGTCATGACCAGTGAAAGGCAGCCCAGCCTGCATGTAGTGGCTAATTCCTTTAGCAAAAAGGCTATAACAGGTCCATGGTTTAGCCAAGACCTCGCCTAGCACTGCCCAAGGGTCTTACATTCATCACAGGCACAGTCACTGGTGGAGTTATGGCTCTATGAGCTCAGGATAATGGAAGCTCCGTGATCAAGCAGCCATCTTGCTCGCTGCTCAACAGCACCCCCAGAGCATGTTTATTTCGGATGGACAGATATGTTAACACTCGTGTGTGGGTTTTAGGGTTTCTGGTAATGTTTATTTATGCATCTCCAGGCTTTTCTCAATGACAAAAATTCCATTGAGTTTTTGGGACAAGTACATTTCTTTTGACCTTTGACCTGAATGAACCTTACAAACGATCTAATTGTACTTGCCGAATTCGGACAGATTTACCATACGATTGTTTGTAAATGATCAATTAGGGTAATAACTCTTATAACGAGTGTTACCAAGTCAGAAAAACAACTGGATTTGGGCGATCGATTTCTTTATTTTTACAACGCAGAAAGTTTAACACAAAGTCTAAAACACCAAGAGTAAATGTCTCATTGGTCACAAAGCTATAATCCTTTCACACCTTTGGCAAGTTGTCCCACCCCAGGGTGGGACTAATCTTTGTAGACTTTGATGTAGGCTTTCTTGGGTCCCTTACCCATGGCTGTAGAGCACCAAGCCCTGTCCAGTGGTTTGGAATTAATGCTGCATAATGACCTTCCTCTGTAATTTGCTGGTGCACCGTTTGCCTCCAACAACTGTAGGTACAACTAGAGTTCGAGCTAGGTATTCCGACTACCACTCTATATTATCCGGACCACCTTGCCACCTTCAGGAATGCACCCCTGGAAGTCCTTTCTCCTCACCTCGCTAAACGATGAGACCTTCCTGACTCTGCTCCGTTTCTCCTCTGGGCGTCGGACTCTGTCTAGGGCTGACCTGGCGCATGGGAACCTTTCAACTCTTGCGATTTTCGACACTACCTGCTCCTGCTGTTACAACTCCCCCACACCTCCTTGGGCTGTCCATTCTTTCCTGATATTACAACTTCCTCCAGACTCCTGCCACCTCCTTCTACCACCACACCTCTTCCAAGTCTTCTCGACTTATCCTCTCCTCCTCCGATGTTACCACTTCCTAGTGACTCTTATCTATTACCGCCTCCTCCAATCTCAAACTACAACCTGCTGTAACAACCACCTGCGCCAGAATCAGTGGCCCGAGTTCTAGAGGGTTGTCCCATTTCCCCCTGGATGGGACTTGTTGTGAGGGTCTGTACCTGTGAAGGATAAATGAGAGAAGGCGTGGGTTGCACTGCCTGTCTTGAGTGCACCTGAGACTTGTCTGGGATCAGGGGATGGGACCAATCCTATATCTTTACTTTACGATAATTCTAAAGCACAGCCATGAACCCTTGGGTATTAGGGTGCTAACATACAAGAAAACTAAGAATATTGGAAGAAGGGGGATCCCAAAATTAGAAGACAGTGCATGGTAGTCAGATCAATGCAGGGACTACGAGAATAACCAGGTCTTCAGTTTTTTTCAAAACTGGTAAGTAGGACTTGATCTCGAAGATCTGGGGGAAGAGCGTTCCAGGCCATATGGGCTGCTATAGAAAAGGCTCCTTTTTCCATCTTCTTGGACTTGCTTTTGGGTATGCTCATTATATTCTGTACACTAGGCCTAAGGGATTAACTGTTTAGAAATCAAATCTTAAGCCTAATGTACATTTCATGGTTATTGTCAGAAGTTGAAAGTGAATTCGAGAGACTACAGGGAGCCAGTGCAGCGACCTCCTTGATTGTGAGACGTGGTTTCGATGAGTTAATACGGTCACTATTCTAACAGCCCCATTTTGCACTACTTGAAGTCGACTGATGGTATTTTTACTAGATCCTATAAGAAGGCTGCTACAGTAATCCAGCTTCGATCCCATTATGGCTCTGGCTAGGGTTTCAGCATTTGCCTGGGAGATGAAGGGGCGAAGATGAGAAAGTAATTTTATGAAGTAGACCGTGGAGGAAACTAAGCTTCCCACATGGGCTTTGATATTTAGGTGCTGATCAAACACCATGCCCAAGGTTTTTACTTTCTTCTGTGGCTTAATAATCACATCCCCCAAGTGGAATTTGTGATATAGTGGTCCAAGCTTGGCTAGCACTGATTGCGTACCAACTATCATTAATTCAGTTTTTTACCTATTGAGGGCGAGATTATTGTCCATCATCCAGTTGTCTATTAGAGAATAAACCCTATTAAGTTCCTCTTCGCCAGAAGAGTGGGATCCTACAAGGGGGACGACACACTGAGTGTCGTCTGCATAATTAGTAAACAATACTGCCTCCCGATCGAAGGTGTAAAAGAACGGGGTAGTAAAGATGTTATAGATATAGGGGGACATACATTCCCCCTGGGGAACTCCAAATGGTGATAGTAATGTTGACTATAGGCCACTCGATCTATGATATGGTATGTTCATGATAGGCCTATAGTTCAAAGGATCGTCAATAGCAAGGCCCGTTTTTTTCAGGATTGGCGAAACCCAGGCTTGTTTGATATTAGATGGAACAAGGCCTTCAAGAAAAGAGGCATTGACAAATGTGCATATAGCATCAAGTAGCGGGATTGCACATGTTTTTATAATAATAGCAGAACATGGGTCGTCTTTACAACATGTGGTTTTAAGTTGTTCTACTACAGACGCCAGATCCGGCACAGATATAGGGCTAAAGTGAAACTGGGGGATCGTTGGGCATCTTACAAACAAGCTCTTCGATGTGTTGTTCTGCGTGAGCTGATTTATAGTCTTTTTGTTATCCCTAATAGTGGAGAGTTTATTTTGCATTGCGTTCTTTATGTCTTGACACCAGGAGGCCCCCGTTTTAATTAAGTTGCCGCTGGGTTTTGCAACAGTTTCATTTTTTTAAAGAATTTTAAATAATTCTTTAACATCAGACTTTGCATTTATAATTCTCGTATTATGAACATTATTCTTTGCCTGTACAATTGCTGTTTTATAGGTTTTTGCAGCCGCTTTATAGGTGGCCAGATGCTCAGAATTTGTTTTTTTCCCCCAGGTATAATAAGATTTAGTCATCAGGGATTTGCTTTTTTGTAGTTCTGGTGTGAACCATGCTCTGCTAGTTCAATCAATAATGGCTTTTTGTTGTTTTAACCTTATTAGTGCCAAGGACGAGGTATCTTGTCCTTGGGATTACCTCCCTGTTGCCAAGGACGAGATACCTCGTCCTTTCAGGCACAAAACTGTAACGCAAACCCCAGGCTATGTGAGGGGGAGGTCCCCCTTCACTGCCCTGGGGTTGGATTACCTTTAATTTCACGTCGGCGTGCATGACGCACGCCGACATTAAATTGAAAGTAAATTCACAGCGGCAGCCATTTTCGGCTGCCGCAGTGAAAACAGAAGGTGAGTGTTCACCTTATTCTGCCTCGATCTCCGGCTGTATTCCAAGCCAGAGATCGAGGCAGGTATCGCTGGAAAGGGGAGATTCTCCCCTTTCCAGCGATACCTTGTGTGACAGCATTGCTGGTCACGGATCGGGCGCAGAGCTCGATCCATGGCCAGCAATGGCCACTAGAGCACCAGGGATCTGTTTTGGGAGAGGGGTGCTGCTTACCAGGTAAGCAGCCCCCTCTCTCCCAAGCCCCCAAAGTATGGCGCCACAGCGCAGGAGACCCCTGGGGGCAGTGAGCGTCTGCCACCAGGGGTGAAGATGAAAAGAAAAAAAAATCAAAGGGAGGGGCGAGGTGGGAGGGGGTTTAGGGCCCACTAGGCCACCACGGATTTTTGAAAAAATTGTGTCTTTGGAAAGGGGAGGTTCTCCCCTTTCAAAAAACACCATTTTTGACGCATTGCTGGTCACAGATCGGCGCAGAGCGCTCGATCCGGGACCAGCAATGGCCACTGGACCACCAGGGATACGTTTGTGATGTGGGAGGTGAGGGGGGCTGCTTACAGTAAGCAGCTCTCTCCCCCCCCGGTCCCCAAAGCATGGGGACACATATCTAATAAAGTCTGGGGGCAGATGGCTGATCATCTGCCCCCAGGGAAGGGGGCAAACATTTTTTAAAAATAAGGTACTTTTGGGTGGGAGTGGGGGGGCCACTAGCCACCAGGGATTTATTTTACATAAAAGGGGGGTGGGCCTCTTCCCCTCACCCCAAGGAGAAATGGGGGCACCACTTGTAGCCCTCCCTGGGGGCAGATATCTGCTCCTAGGAAGGGGCATCTGCCCCCAGGGAGGGCTGAATGAGATGCCCCCCTGCATTTGGTTGGGGGGGGGTAGAAAATTACCTGGCGGTTTAGGGTGCCCCTCAGCCCGCCCTAAAGTGTAGTGTACCATTTTCCATTTTTTTCTTTGTTTACAAAACTTGCCTTGGCGCAGAAGGGCACATTGGTGTGCCAATCTGGCGCTGGGGTGCCCAAACCTTACTGCCCCACCCACTGTGGGGCCTGTCCCACCATTTTTGGGGACCCTCTCCCCCCCACCCCAAATGGAGGGAGGGTGTAACTCATGCAGCTGTTTGTAGGAGGCCCAGGGAGGCCTGCATGAGGTGCCCCCGCCACCCATTTGGGGTGAGGGGGGAGAGGGCCCCCATAAATGGTGGGACAGGCCCCCCAGTGGGTGGGGCAGTAAGGTTTGGGCACCCTGTGGCCAGATTGGCACATCAATGTGCCTCTCTGCACAAAGGGGAGTTGGGTTACCAAAGGAAAAAAGTGAAAATGGTGGAACGCTTTTTAGAGGGGGCTGTGAGGCACCCCAAAGGGTCGGGGAATTTTCGAATGGGATGGGGCATTGACCCTCTCACCCCCCACCAGCAATGGAGGGGGTGCCATGTCATGCAGCCCTCCCTGGGACCAGATATCTGCTCCTAGGAAGGGACGCATGAGCCCAGGGAGGAGTGCAGAACAGCCCCCCCCCTTATCTGCCCCTGGGGAGGGCTACATGAAATGCGCCACCCCTCCAATTGCAGTGGGGGTGGAGGTGCACCCCCCTTCACATTAGAAAATAATCCAGCGGTGCAGGGGGCCCCTCAGCCCCCCGCTAAAGGGCAGCCTGGCATTTTGAATTATTTTCGTTGTTTACTAAACTTGCCTTGGCGCAGAGGGGACCATTGGTGTGCCAATCTGACCCTGGGGTGCCGAAACCTTACTACACCACCCACTGGGGGGCCTGTCCCACCATTTTTGGGGGCCCTCTCTCCCCCACCCCAAATGGAGGGGGTGTACCTCACGCAGCTGTTTGTAGGAGGCCCAGGGAGGCCTGCATGAGGTGCCCCCGCCACCCATTTGGGGTGAGGGGGGGAGAGGGCCCCCATAAATGGTGGGACAGGCCCCCCAGTGGGTGGGGCAATAAGGCTTGGGCACCCTGTGGCCAGATTGGCACATCAATGTGCCTCTCTGCACAAAGGGGAGTTGGGTTACCAAAGGAAAAAAGGGAAAATGGTGGAACGCATTTTAGAGGGGCTGTGGGGCACCCCAAAGGGACAGGGAATTTTCTAATGGGATTGGGCGTTGACCTCCCCACCCGCAATGGAGTGGGTGCCATGTCATGCAGCCCTCCCTGGGACCAGATATCTGCTCCTAGGAAGGAACGCCTAAGGCCAGGGAGGAGTGCAGGACAGCTCCCCCTTATCTGCCCCTAGGGAGGGCTACATTTTGCTGGTGTGACCGTAGATAACACATGTTTTTTGTTTTGTTTACAGCTTTTTCTACCTGAGCAGCTGCAACGTTATGTGAGTACTGTTTTTTATTATTCTATGGTTACGGCCCACTGTCAGTGGGGTGGGTGAGACTGGGGCTGGATTGTTGGTGGTGTGGGTGGGAATGGCCCGTCTGGGCAGATATTTTGGTGGGGGCTGGGAAACAAATGCAGGGGCAGGCCACAAATTGCCCCCAGAACATTTGTGTTTCCCTGGGAGTGGATCCCTCCCATGTGGGTTGTCCGTCTGCAAGCCCAGGATCAACCTCTGGCTGTGCTACGTTACAGATGTCACCTCCGGGGAGGAATGGGGATCATGCTGGGGCTCCCTGGAGCTGCTGCTGTGCTTAGGGGACGGTACACCCATATGGTACATGGATGTCCAAGGCCAGGGACATCACCTCCAACTGTCCTGGAGTTGCGGCTGGGCTAGGCTGCATTACAGCTTTTCCCTTCTGGGAGGTATTGCCACACTGCCCTTGGTGGGGAGAAGCTGTAACACAGAGCAGCCAGGGCTCCAGCAAAGTCGGCAGTAATATCCCTGGCCTTGGGCACCCTTCTCCTATGTGGGTCTTTGCCAGGGGTTCTGGGTAATACATTCTGGGCCGATTTGCTTAAGTCAGACCTCTGTGGATTCCCACGGGTGTCCTCTTTTGGGAAATGCATGGGGTTCCCCGTTGCCCTTGCTGGCTTCGACACCCTAGGTCCAAATCTGTAGGTTGCCCACATGAACAAAATGGGCAGTGGCGAAAGGCTTGGGTTACCAGTGGGTTACCCTTTTCCTTTTGCGCCTCCGGTAGGTGCACCCACACATGTGAGGTACCGTTTTCATCGGGACACTTGTGGGGACGCGGGAAGGTTATATGTTGTTGGCGGTGTGTTTCGGTGGGTGGCCAGAGCGAAATGTCTGAGAATGTTCTTCATTTCCAGCCAATTTCAGAGACATTTCCCTGTGTCCACCCACCGAAACACGTCGCCAACAACAGATGTCATACCTTCTGCCGCTTTCAAAAGCCTCTGTCTCGGGCGGCTGACTGTTTGATAATTAGCATCGGTCCAATTGTCGACTATACCTTTTTCTTCACGATCTGAGTTTTAGTTCTATAGCATTTGTCTACATAAATCCGGTCTTCATCCACCTCCACGCCAAGCAAGTCAGGGAGCCAATTTGTAGCAAAGGTTATCGGATCATTCCCCTCAGCACCAACTGGGCGACCAATCACCCTAATCTTTTTGGCACTTACCTCAAAAATGTAGTATTTGCTGATCCAGTTGTGTGGTTCTCTGCTGAAGCGTAGAGGTTCGAGGTTCTCATTTCCAGTTGCGCCACTTTTTCATTAAGTTGATCAAACTTGTTTTCCATCCGCGTTATCAGTCTTTCGATACGCCCCCAATGTGGCCAGTACTGGGTCCCAAGATGGTGATGCAGGCCGGGCCTCTTCACAACTCGGTTGTCTGCTATGCAGTGCAAAGAGGTCAACAGCCACCCTTTTATCCTTTTTCTTACTCTTCCCAGTAGCCATTCCCCTGTCTGCTTCTTACACTGGCCGATCCATGGATCAGGGTTTGGGGGAGAGAGGGCATGCATGGTGCAGGGCAGGATCTGGGGTTATACGCTTAGCTGTGGGTTGCTAGCTGCCCTGTATTGCCATCCATCGGGCCTGCGTCTGGGCTGTCATCGGGTAGGTTTGGGAGGGTCTTGGCCCCTCAAGGGTTAAGGCTGCATAATCACGGCGAAGATGTACACCACCCCTTCTGCTCCACTACTCATGGGATGGTAAGCATTGCCCACTTCAAGCATGGCACTTGCTCAGCCGCCTCCTCCTTCTGGCCCCTTAGCACGTCCATCAGCAGGAATGCCGGTGGAAAAACCGCCGATCTCTCTGGGCTCACCAAACGTCTCCCCGACAGGCCTGCATAGTGCACCAGGCCACGGCTGCTCCTCGGTCTTCCAAGAGCACTGATTGCGCCCGGCAGACTCCAGGGCACCAGCTGCAGGAGCAGCCCCTCCAAGGACCCTCCAGCATCCTGTGAGCCTCACCCGGGGCACCAAGGCACCGCCAAACAGGGCAAGTGACCTTGAAGCTCAGTATAGAAGCTCCCACACCACCGTCACCTTGGTATGCGCTTTTAAGCGACCAAATAGTCACAGCAGAGCGTAATAACCATACTTAGTACATTTTAAATGCAGCCGACATTTAACTGAATGCCTGTATTTTTAACACTCATTTCATGAACAGATATTTAAACAAAAACTACTGTGGTTAAAATGACAAACAGCATTTTTGCTGTAAAACTCTTTCAATTAAAGAACATGTTTCTTGCATTGAAACATGGGCATCCATTAATAGTAAATACACTGGGCTTCCTGAGGCTGAGCTGTGGCTGAGGGGCCTTTTGGTTGCCAGGCGTAGTGGGAATTCAGCACTTTAGGGGGCGCACACATTCTAGACGATTCCCGGTTCGTTGGGGCTAGTGAATATTTTCAGTGGAGGGGAATAAGCATCCCCATGAATTAACATGAGTGACACAGCATAGCGAGGGAGCCCAAAATAATGTAGTGTAGTGTAGTTTGGGGGGTTCTCACCCATAAACATTTTTCAAATAGTGGTTTAAATTGGTGTATTTTTACAGCACAAGCTTTAAGAAAAATGGGGTAAAAAGACATGCAATGCACCAGTAGTTCTCCAGGGTAAATATACAAATAACCAATAGATGACAGGTCGCTAACAGTACACAGGACCATTTTACATTTCGCTCTAATGCCTGTGTCCACAATATATGCCAGCATTGGCACTGTAAATCACTTTCATGAACCTACGGCCATAATATATGCCAGCAATACAAGAGTAAATCACTTCCATGAAGCATCACCCTGCCCACAATGTATAATAGCCATCAAACCTAAATCACTTTCAAGATGCTTTGCAAGCAATATATGTCAGCACTGCCAGGGGAAATAACTTTTATGGTGTCGAGCACACAATATATGCCGGCAATGCCAGGGTAAATCACTTTAATGAAGCTGCACCCACAATAAATGCCAGAAATGTTAGTGTAAATTGATTTCATGAAGATGAGAGGGCTGATGTTGCCTACTTCAAGACCATCTCAAATTCTGAATTAAGTGTAATCTTCCCAATTACTTTTCATAATCAACTTACCAACATTGGATTGTACATACGTAATCATAATAGTGAGACAAATTTATAGTTACCTTAAGAGAAATCCATTGCATCACAAAATGAAAGGCATATACAAACACAAGAAGACATTCTTAGACACATAACAAATCATTAGATGAGCTGTGTGTCTAACGTGGCTCAACACTGGAGCACCAGCTCAAAACATTTGCCATCCTAACCAGTTTTTGTGGATGCATTAGAAAACAAATCCTCTATGAGAAAAATCTACATTCTTTCTTGGGTGCACAACGCTGAATGGATGTTACCTTTTCCACTTTAACCACAATGTATCTAAAACGGTATGCATTCCTCGTCCCATCTATCTTAGAAATTGGAGATTGGTTCTCGCTATAACTATTTAAGGGACAAGTGGGGAAACATAGTTCTTCCTTCTGTGAAACATGTTTTGACTGTGGTCTATAGTCAGAATCAGCACCAGATAGTGTGCAAATCAGTGAGACTTCCTCTGGAAGCTTAGAGAGTTCCCCGTAAGAAGTGAAATGTTAATAAGGAAGAGGATTCAACCTCTGTATGGTAAACGGAAGAGAGTGGAAAGACACTACAACCAACTAGTTTCACTATTCATGAGAGCATGAGAGAGAAGAACACATAGTAATCCAAAAAACATGGGGCTCTGACTACTCATCTCATGAGGCTGAGTGTGCAGCCATTGTTTGTGTTGCCCATGAGCTGAAGGGAGACAGTGATGACACAGGCTGGTGCTAGAGAACCAAACTGGTCCTTACCTAGCACAGTCCCACTGCCTAGCAGCATCGGCACATTACAGCTCTCAGCAGGAAGTTTGGAGGCTCCAGTGGTGAAAGGCAGGCGACCAGTGACAGCAATGCCATGTACGTCCACCCCAGCCTCAGGAGGTCAGCGTGCCCCTTCACAAGCTACCAGCACATCTGGCCCCTCCCTAGCATTGAGGGTAAGCAAGGGAAGCAGAACTAGCTTCTCGGAGCAGGCAAGAATGGTCCAACAAGTAAAGCAGGCAACACACAGGTTACCCAGGAGATGTGTCCATCAGGTTCTAGGGAATCAAACATTAACTTCCCATTGGGTTCTTGGCACAATCCTGTAACCGGCAAGCAGAAGAGATGTCACTGGAAGGTGTCTGTGGCCACCTTTGCCTTCTCTTGCCACAAGTACAGTCTGGCAGACACAGAGAGCTGCTCCAAATCGGCCTTAATCGTGTGCACCCAAGTAAGCTACCACAACAGTCAGACAGACATCAAATGAGTTAGCGCTAGCAAGCATGCACATGTCCCTTATAGGTACTGTCACTGTTGACAAGAGCTAGAGTTAGCCATGTTCGTCACGCCTCTCTGTTTATGAGATGGTTTATCTTGTTTATCCTATCAAGCTTTGTTTTTTCCTACCCACTTTCACCCCTCTTTAAATCAGCATTGGCAATAGGAACAACAGACGTTGAAGGGACCCACACCTAATCACAGAGGGCCACCTGCACCACAGGGTCTTTAGTTATGCCCCTGAACGTACATTAGATGAACAATTGAGTTGACCCTGCTGGGATTCAAAACTACGATAAACTGCAAGATGAATACACTTACTACTTACCTCAGACATCTCCATTCACTTCAATGCAATGCATACACATGTTATTTCTCAAACAGGTGCTCACTGAAGGGACTACTGTACTCCTAGTTCATAGTCACTATTTCTCCATAATGTATGGGCATCCCCCCCATTGTAGACAAGTCAGGAGCCATTCTTGCTGTAACAGTGCTTTGCCCTTTAAATTTGGTGGGGTGCATGGGCTCAGGAGTCACCCTACCCCGCAAGCCCCACCTCTGGGCACCACCCGTTAGCCCCCTTTTTACAAACATCGGCTCAGACGGCCTTAACAAACTCTTCTAAAGGGACTGGAGGGAGGGAATTATGTAGGAAAGGGAACTATGGATGAGTACAGTTGTCCCTATGATGAATAACCTTTCTTACGCCTATGTCCCAGTCTTTCCAGTCTTTCCTTCATACTTCATGGGACGATTGACAAGCATTAAACCCCCCCCCCCCATAGGAGGAGGAACCTGAGTTGCCTTAGAAGAAAAGATTTTGCAAAACTGACTGGCTGAAATCTGAATCAATCTGTGAGCTAGTGATGAAGTAATGCTTTCATAAGGTGGAAGGGGTAGACCAAGTCGCCACTCTGTTGATCGCATCTCAAGGTACTTGGTTTCTGGCAAACAATAGACATGGCCTTCGATCTAAATGACGGGGCATACAGGCCCATGTGGAGGTTTCCATTTCTGTACTTTATAAGCTTCCAAAATAGTTGTGATGGTCTACTGAGCAATGGAAGAGTTGGATGCCACATGGTCTGGAGATAATCCACCAAAATTCCTAAAGAGCAGAACAGGTTTGTGAAAATTCTTAATGCGGGCAAGGTATAATTTAGAGTTTAGTCATCTAGGTAAGAACATTGTCAGCGTATACCAAAGTTTGGCCGACAGGAGTTTTTTCAATGGAATATTTAGAGAATAAATTACATTAAAAAACAAATTGAAATATAGAGGAGGGGGTTAGGGGATACAAGGGGCATGGTGTTGGGTTACAGATATAGGGAAAGGGGGTTTTAGGGGAGCTCCCCAAATAGAAGAAAACACCAATGAGATTTTTCAAAGTAATGTTTTCGTAAAAAAGGACATCGGAAAAAACCTTGCGGCAAACAAACATAGAACCGTTGTCACCCCTCGAAATTGATGATGAAAAGAAGATGGGTTGGAAACCTCATTATTTAATATGAAACGTTGAAACTACTTTCGGCAGAAAAGATGGGTAAGTGCGCAGCACCACCTTATCCCTCTGCAACATTGTAAAGGGCTCCGGAGAGAAGGCTTGGAACTCGCTGACTCTTCAGGAGGAAAGAAGATCCACTATGAGGGACGTTTTCCACATGACCAGGCTGATTTCCACAGATGCCATAGACTTAAAGCATTTGTGAGTCAGGTCTGCAAGCAGCAAACTGAGGTCCCAGACCAGATGAAGCCTCTTAATGGAAGAGAACAACCTACCCAAACCCTCCAAATGTCTTTTGACAATGCGAGTTTGCCAAAGGAAATTCATGTAATCAGAATTTCTGTACGCTACTTAGCAGCGTGGTAAGTCTGGTATGTATCGACCTGCAAACTGCCGTGAGCAGGATGGCAGAGGCATGATAATACATCATCCAACTGGCCCGTAAGTAGGTTGATACCCTCCTCCAGAGCCCAGGGGAATAAACACGTCCACCTGATTCTATGCTGAATGCATGTGGAAAATGTCATTGTTACTTGAATTATCTGTTTTCCTATGAAAGACCAATGTCATCCAGGGCCAATTGCTTAGGAACCAAACTGCTAAATCTAGCGATTGAGGGCAAGGATGGAGAACCATCCTGCCCTCCTGAGAAAGAAAGTCCTTGTACGGGTGAAAGAACATCAGACCTTCCTTAGCCAGCAGGTGTATTTCCAAGAGCCATGTCCTCGCTGCCCAATAGGGTAAAATGAAACAGTTACTCAATGTAGTGACCACTGTACTGCCAGTCCTAGTCTCCTTTCCTACATACTGATGGGAGACCATCCTACGGGGATTGGACCAGAGTCTGTTGCACCCCAAAAAGATAGCTTCCCATTTAAATTTGTGCGATTAAGGTAAAACTTGAAACCTTTTTCTGACGTCGAGCAAATGGTGGGCAACATCAGCAGGAGACTATGTATTTGGAAAATAGGTGTGGAGCATCACTTCCTCAGTGATTGGGAAGGAGGACACAACCTTAAGAAGGAAGGCCGGGTGAGTGCACAAGTTGACCTTGTCCATATAGAAAACTGGATGGCACAGAAACAGGTAGGGCCTGTATCTCGCTGAGAGCCACCTGCAAGGGGTATCCAGTCATTTTTTCGAAACACAAAGTTTCGAATACAATCTTTGTGAATACTTTGTCGAAAAGTCATTTTTTCAAATAGTCTTTTTTTTAAAAAATAAATCCGATCATATTGAACTTTTTTAAAAAAAAAATGACTAAGGTTGGGGCTAGGATTAGTGTTTAGGGTTGGGGGTTAGGGTTGGGGTTAGAGTTTGGGCTAGGGGTAGTTTAAGCGTTAAAATAGGGTTAGGGTTGTGGTTTGGGTTAGTTTAAGGGTTACATTAGGGTTAGGGCCAGGGCTAGGGTTAGGGATGGGGCTTCGGTTAGGGGACCCCCCCCCCTATATACACAAAACATTAAAACGTTACAAGGGGCTGGTCAGTGATGAAATTTCAGCACTGGACAGCCCCATTTAACGTTTTAACGTTACAAAAAAAGCATTGAAATGCTACTTTTAACATGTGAAAGTGCATTTCGAAACCAGTCCATGTCTATTGTCGATGGATTGGTTTTGAAAGAAATGCATTTTTTCATGTTAAATATAGCTTGTCACAGCGTTTTTTTAGAAACTTTGTTTTCAAATGTTTTGTCATTCGAAAATTTTATTTTCGAAAAAATCACTATAAACCCCTGCAAGGACATTTTCCATGACAATTTGAGCACAGAAGAAGTTAAAGTTTGAACGGTTTGTGCAACAGGAATGGTAACATGACGTTCAGCTCCCATACAGCGTGAGGTCTTTTGACCGCAGGATAAAGCCAGGTGACACTCAAGTTGTCTGTGAACAACTGGGTTGGAATTAAAGAAGGACATGATCTGGTTGTTACGATAGGCCCCAAAGGCAGACAGATTGGTTCGGCATGAGTCGACAGAAATGCCATAGGCTGAAAGATGCGACTAAGGAAAGGACTTTGTTCAAAGGGCAGGACAATGGAGTGACATGCTTGTCCAGAGCTCTGCTGAAAAATCTGATCCACTTACTCCTGTGTTGAGCAAGAGCAGAATACTTTCTGCGCACCTGGGACATTTCCAAATTATCTGTAGCTAATCCAATATAATCTTAGGGAGAGCTGCTGAGGACCCATGCTGCTCTCCCCTGTTGCTGGTGCAAGAGAATGTGCGCTGGAGGAAGGGGACTCTAACTCATCTTCTGGGTCTGGACCAGGTGATAGAACCAGTACTTGGCGGCCACCCAAAATGAGAGTGGAATATTTGCTGGAGGCGAATCTCTCCATGACCCTGGAGAGAAAAGGGATCAGAATAAACACGTGCAAAGACTGGAAGTCTCAGCTGATAGCGAGAGCATCTCCGGTGGATCTCCTGCTTCCTTCTATGGCCATTGGGAGACCTGCCTGGGTCCCTGGCTTTTCTGTCCCAAGTAGTCACGAAACACACTGAACAACCTCTGTCTGGCATCCCTGGAAAGGCAGATTGTTGAAAAGCTGTGTGTGACTGTGAGGAGAGGATCACTAGAGACTTCACAGTCTGGGTAGATGTTTTCCTCTTGTTAGGTTTGTTGTCCGTAGAAGGATGGAAAAGATCTTGGCCATCGAAAGTCCAGTATTCCATCTTGAACTTCTTGAGAGAATCTGGTAGCATGTATCCAAGCCACTTTGTGCATGTCAGCGTTTAGTGCTGTGCCTCTACTGGAGGTGTTGATTTGGCATATTGATGCCTCAAGGAGTTCCTAGGCTATAAGGTTGGCTGCAATCATGCCAGATTTATAGGCCTGCTGCTGCTCGGTTGGTGGGAAACCCTGGAAACTTATCTCTCTCCAAAGCTTTCAGTTGGATGCCGCCAGAAGAGCATCTGCATTAGCCTGTCTGAAGTGTAGGGAGGCACTGGTGTAAACCTTGCAACCGTTTTATAGAATAATAGAATAAGAACAAACAAAAAAGTAATCAAGTAAAGGAGAAGGCTGAAAATCTGAAGAACCCAGTACCAAAATTGCCTGACTTAATAAAAGTAGTTACCAAGAACTACTTGAGAATAGGTTACTGAACTGAACCTTGTGAAGAAACAGCTTACAGGAGAAGGGAGCCTTTCTCCTGTTTTTTGTTGTTTTGATAGTGGTAGGGTTAGAATAGGTTAGTTTGGACAGTGAACTAATTCTGATTTGGACTCTCACTGATGACCGAAAAGGACCTTAATTAGTTCTGTTAGGTAGGGAAAACCCTTAGCATAGGGAGAGATAGGTATTTATTCCTTTCAACTAACATAAATCATCAGTTTGATCGACAGTCAGAAACCGTGTCCTTCTTCTGACCCGCCACAGATCATAAACATTGAAACCCAAGTTGAACAGAAATGTTCTGACATCCGTGCTGCACCTGAATCTGTGAGAGCAGTTCCTGTTGCAGATAGGGACGTCCTTGTAGAAATCTAGGTTTACTGGTGTGCATAAGATTATCACAGATATATCTACAGAGACATGGAACGAAGAGATGACCACTGTTAAAACCATCCCCAGTACAAGGGAGAATCTGATCAGTACATAGACTCCTCTGGAAGGCAGTTATTCAAACTCCACCCCTAATGCACCTCTGTGAGAGGTAAATAAAAGATAAGAACAAGAATCATAAACAACAAGAACATGAGAAGTGTAGAACAGGAGTACATTAGTGAAAGCAAAAACAATCAGTGGTACCCCACAAATAAACCCAAACAAAGGCCCAATGCTGAATGCTTTGTTGGGGGGGGGGGGGACACCAACTGAAAGAGAAAACTAAATATCTTAAGGGGATACCATTTCTAGGCTGAGTGGGCAAGAGCTTTCTGCTGTTTATTATCCCTCGTACACTGAAAAGTCAGTGATATGAAGAACCATCTTGGGACTTCTCCCTTGCGAAAAAGAGCTGACAGAACAAGAAATTAAGGTTGACCTGAGCAAAGGACACCAGAACCATGGCAGCAAAGAGAAAAACACAAAAGAAGCCAGGAGAGGCCAACTTTAATAGAATTTAATATGTTTGTGTCAGCACGCTATGTATAAACATGGCTTGCACATACACATTTCAAAGGGCGGGAAGAGCGGTAGGATTGGATAGGGCTAGTTGACCAATCATGGGAGGATTATAAGAAAGGGGAAAGGAAACAGCAAGTGGTGGGTTGTTTGGGTGAGATCAGAAGAGCAGAAGGAGGAACAAGAGATCAGCAAGAGGAAGGTGGATGCAGTGCAGCGTGGCGTGGCAGCAATTGCTGGAACAAGTGAGATGGTGGTTTATTGTGTGCAAGGGTACTGCTGTGCGAGTGATCGTGAATGGGAAGGAAGTGAAGCAGTCTAACTAGTTTAAGGCATCTTGTGATCCGACTGTGAATGAAGGGTGTATTGTAGAGAGTGGGCGGACTGGTAGGAGTAATAGTGGGAGAAGGAGTAATAGGGGAGGAGGAGAGTAGTAGCAGGAGGAGAAGAGTGTGAGGGAAAGAGTAGGATTGAATCGGAGAGTAGTAGTGGGAAGTGAAGTGGTGTGGGAGAAGTAACATCAATGCATAGAGGCAGGAGGTAGGAGGAGTAAAACATCACAAGGGACAGAGTATGTGGGGAGGGGTAAACCAGAGGGTAGTGGTAGCAAGTGTAGGGAAGAAATGAGTGGGCATAATAGGAGTGGTCTGAGTACCACAGAGAAAGTGCAAAGCACATATGATATGATATGATATGGCATTTATAACACGCCTATGCACAAGTGTTTCAGGGCGCAACTTACATTGAGAATTCTAGTCTGCATTTAGGATCCATCAATAAGTGAATCCAGGAATTAGATCCAGGAATTAGGGTTATCGTTCGGTAGCATTAAGCCACCAAAATCTCCCACTACCAATGAGATCAATGGGTCTGGGATACCGAACTTTGACAATATTTCAAGCATGGTTTAGACCTTGGATCGGCACCATACATCAAGTTTTTCAAGTTGTCTTACTCCAGCGAAAACTTGTATAATTGCGTCAGCAACTTTTATACCTGATCTTTGTAGATCTACAGACTGCATCTGATGCAGCTCTTAGGAAAAGACTTTGGGAGGTAATGAGGAAATGATCACCCTAAATGTCTCAGATAACTTAGTCAGGGTCACAGCTAACATATATCATGAAAACTAGGCACAGTTAACATACAGAATAGGAGCTGAATGTATCAACAGCTTCCCTGTCGCAGGAGGTGTAAGACAGGGGTGCATCATAGCCCCATTATTTTCTTGCATGACAGTTATTAGTCCCCACACTAAATGATAATAAATTTGAATGCACCACAATTTCATCCCTGAACGAGTAGGTGTCCTGCTCTTTGCTGATGATGCAGAAGGTTTTGACCATTTATTTTCTCCAAATGAAATCTATTGTTTTTTAAAGCATAAACCAATAAATAACAACTCAAATCCCATTCTCTTTTCGACTCGACCCTCCTTCCTCCTCCCCAAGAATCCCCCAACAAAGCCAATCATAAAGAACTCTTATCGACACAACCAGGGGTGGAAATGGGAACCAAAAGAGGCCTGGGAAATAATTTTCAAAGGGGTCCCCATATTACATATTTTCAGCAAGCCCACCCTTTTCCTATGAGAACATTTGAAAATAACATAGGTTACCACACAAAAGAGACCCAGGGTGCAGAAGCCTGCCAGGAAATCTACAGAGTTTCATATAGGCCAGTCCACCCGTGGACACAGCCCCATTACCCCCTTACCACACTCCCTTTTAATCCCTCTTGCATATAATCCTGATCCAGGATTATATGCAATTCTGCTCAAGAGTTTAGATGTCCATGAAAGAGAATTGCAACCACAACTGTCCAAACTTTTCCAAGCCCGTCTCAAACCACTTTTGAGATCTAGTTGGGCCGCTAATTTCTACTAGGAACGGAGTAGCCCACAAACAACTGGCAAGATCGTTATTGGCTCTTTCATTCTGTGGTCGCTTCACACTTTCCAGAAGGGGTCAAGAACCGTGTGGACCAATACAACCCTCAACCTGTGGCAATCAAAGACACTCCTCAATTGTAACTGGTCTCAATATATAGTTTTCTATGTTTACTGTGGGAAACAAGAAAATATCTCACCCACTAGATCCCAGGGATCTGTCATCCAGGTGGCCAGGATATTGCCATTGCTTTTCGATCCAGTTTCTGGGGGTGGACCAGCGTGGGAGGATCACGTGAGTGAGGGGTCTTCAGGGAGTAGGATACTGGATAGTGAGATGCGGTATCCCCCTCCCTGTAACACCTTTACCCCATCCTACCAGGTAGGATATTTAGGAACTCTACCCCCCCGCCGACCTTTTATAACACAAACACTTTCACACCAACAGCCTGCTATGAGAGAAAACAGACTAACACCCAAGCAACATACCCAACGTGTCCCAATAGAATGGTCAGGCAAGGTCAGGCAATTACTGACCACCAAGAATACCGAAATAGGTGCACACCTAATGTGTTAGACTTTAGAAGGTAATAAATGAAGTTCTCAATTAAGTTTTCAGGTGCGGGGGAGGAACTGAGATCCTGGCACAAGACCTCCACACATAACAAAAATAGAGAAAGAGAAGATTCAAGCTTTTGAATAACACTATATGTTATTGTTGATCCTGGTTATCTGAATTATCTCGCTCTAGACACATTACGCGGACGATCGCCCACAACTATTGGTAACTACTTAATACCTCCTCATCTAACTGGACTCGTATACTACACGAGAACAGTGTAAGTCATAAGTATCTGGTTGATAGATCCATTTTATAAAGACCTTGCCTTGTACCTGCCTAGAGATCCCTTCCCCCCCCGTGTTTGGGATGATTTAGTTATCTGTACATACACGATTACGTTAACTAATTTTTGACACTTATTGGCATTTTTGCTACGTTTTTACTACGTTTTACACGATTCTTGATACCAATGTCCGATCTATTTCAAATATTCCTTTCCAGATTGAGCTATCTCCATTAAATACTGATCGATTGGTCACCATCATTCATTCTTTGAAGCAGCCTTCTGCACTCAAGATACGCACTACCCCTTGTTTTCTTTGGGGCATTAGAAATTGCGCTCACTACATTCTACTTCATCAGGTAATTCCGACTTACTATTTCTATTTTTCTCCACTCTGCATATTGGGGAAGGCGGACGGGGAGTCATATTGGGTCTCTCGCCACTTAAGCGGCTTGCTCCTCTCTAGGGGCGCTCATTTGTGAATTACTGATTTGACTGGTCTTTTTGAACTATTATTGTCCTTATAAACTTTATGAAATATAAATTGATATGAATATATTAACATTGTGTTGATTGTAACCTTAGAAACAGTTACTTTTTTGTTATTTAGAGATTCTTCAACGTTTTTAGGAATTATTCTTTAACCTTTTAGGAATCACTGTATAATACTTTTGGTCAAACTTTGTTTTTGATAATATGTATATTTGTTTATAGTCTGTTTAGGCCTAAGAAGAAGAGGAGCCCATCCTCGAAGCGCATCGCCAATTGAAAGCAGACTACTGGCAACATTTCCTCAATTTATTTTCTTTCTCTGTAACAACATTGTGATTATTTTTGTCTTTGTATCCAATGCACAATCTAATCCAAAACAAAATATATACACTTTTGTGTTTTTACAAAATTGGTTTTGTTTGAATTTCATTATTTATTCATGGACATTATTACCTTAATGTTATAGTAGTTGGTTTAGCCAACACATAATATTGTGCAGGGACGGGAGGGTTCAAAAGCTTGAATCTTCTCTTTCTCTATTACTGACCACCACACACACCTGACTTCCATTAAGCTTCCTCACACAGATAAAAGGTGGAGCACGAGATCAGACTGAGCGAGGCAAAACGCACGAGAAAACAGCAGTTTCGAGACGGCAGCTGAACAAGAGAAGAAAGACGGCAAAACAGGAGGGGATCGCAAGGAGGGAAGTTCCCTTGACCTTTTCGTCAAGGAACCGTTACTTTCCAAGAACATAGAGAATAGAAAGCATTAGACCAGGAAACCAGGCTAAAGAATCCTGCATTGTGTGTCGGAGATACCCGGGGCCCTTCCACGTCAATCAAGGTGGGAAGAAGCAGCAGCCTCTGTTGTACCGACCTTGGCTCCAAGAACAAAGCAGCGTCAGTGAAATCAACACAGCCAGTGAGTTGGGGAGACCGATACTAGACCGGTCTGTATTAAAGGCAAGGTTGCAAGCAGCAACATTGTATGACGAACGCTCGAACGAACATTGTTAAAATACGTGTGATAAGCGATGCAAGTAAAGTTGAACTGCTGATGAGTGATTGAACTTTAAAAAAGCAAGATACAGTAACTATGACAGAGTAGTCTGGCACCGCAGGGTACTCAATAGAAGGTCTCTAAGGTATCAAGCTGAAAAGTGGCAAAAGTGAAACTGAGAAAAAGGTTATATCAAGAAGAGAATGAGCAATTGTGAATCGAAGTGGTCCTGCGATGGGTCAAGCAAAATCCTGCGCAAAGTCGAAAGTCTTCGGTTTTGATAAAGTAAAGAAAGTTTGGAAAAGTAGATAAATTTGGTCCGAGCCCGGCGGAGGGACACCAATTGAAGATTTTGGGCCTCATTACGACCCTGGCGCTAAGTGAAAAACGATGGCGGTAAATGCTTACCGCCATCGTTTTCCGCCAGGTCCGATCATGACTCCTGACCGTAAACTACGATGCCAATAGCGGCATCGTAGTTAACGCTGCCGCTAACTGCGCTAAGGGTGCGCGCACGCGACCGCCCACACCGTACTTAGCGCCATGGCGGAAAGGCACGCAAATGCCGACCCAAGCGGACATGCACCTAACGCCATCACTGAGGCCGCTAAGTACCTTACCGCCATGGTGCAAATAACGCCATCGCGAACCAACCGTAAAGGGCCAATTCAAGTGAATGCAGCTGCCACAGGTGCACAGAAACAGCACAGGTGAAGGCAATACAGACTCAGGGGAGTACAAAAAGAGCACACCCCACCCCTACCCACACCCAGTCACACTCCACAATGATGCCAATACGACTAGCAATGTTGGGGCTGGAGGACCTGATAGCAATGCATGTGCTACTACAACAGCAACAACAACAACAACAGGCAGCACAGAGGAGACGCAGGAGGAGAAGGAGGGCAAGGCAGGCCCAGCAAGCCCCACCAGCACAGCCAGTGCCACCACGCAGGCAGCCCCTAATCCCACGCATCAGAGCCAATCCAAACAACCTCACTGCTGAGCAGATCCACACCCTGTACCGTTTGGACCGGGACACCATCACCGCCATCGTAGACATGACACACGACGACATCGTCAGCATGATAGAAAGTCCAACCGCCACCCCCCCCCTACTGAAGGTAGTGGCTGTACTCCACTTCCTGGCCACAGGCACCTACCAGCACACAGTGGGGCACCTGCATGGCATTTCACAACCATTATTCTCACGAACACTCATCCAAGTGCTCGATGCCCTCCTCAAGCACACAGACGACCACATCTCATTACCACGGACTGCCCAGGAGATTGCAAACACCAAAGTGGGTTTCCATGCACTAGCCAGCATACCCGGTTGCATTGGTGCCATCGACTGCACCCATGTGGAATTGGTGGTTCCACGTGCCATGGAGGTACCGTACCGCAACCGGAAACAGTTCCACTCTATCAACATGCAAATGGTCTGTGACTCCAACAAGATCATCACACATTGTTGTGCCCGATTCCCCGGATCAACCCATGATTCCATGGTCCTGAGGAACTCCACAATACCACGCTACATGGAGCGACATGCAGGCCCAAGATCCTGGCTACTCGGTGAGTGCAATGTCATGGAAGTGGGCATGGGAATGACGTACCAGTGCATACTCCACCTGGCAGAAAGGGGGGGGGGGATGATGCATACTCCACCTGGCAGAAAGGGGGGGGGGATGATGCATACTCCACCTGGCAGAAAGGGGGGGGGATGATGCATACTCCACCTGGCAGAAAGGGGGGGGGATGATGCATACTCCACCTGGCAGAAAGGGGGGGGGGATGATGCATACTCCACCTGGCAGAAAGGGGGGGGGGTGATGCATACTCCACCTGGCAGAAAGGGGGGGGGGGATGATGCATACTCCACCTGGCAGAAAGGGGGGGGGATGATGCATACTCCACCTGGCAGAAAGGGGGGGGGGATGATGCATACTCCACCTGGCAGAAAGGGGGGGGGGATGATGCATACTCCACCTGGCAGAAAGGGGGGGGGGGATGATGCATACTCCACCTGGCTGTGAGTAACACAGAGAACGGATACAGAGGAAGGCCACTCACAATGCACAAAACCCCTCTGCATACATAGGGTGATGGCATGCAAAACAGGCCATGGCAGCAATGAGCATATACTGGTTGCATAGTGTGAATCAATTAGTGCATGTAGAAGTGAGCCAAGGTAACAGTTCCATGCCAGCCATGGTGGAACATCATGTTCCTGATCAGACAACATGACTGACACATACATTCTCGCCTACATACAGGTGATGCAGCCTACCCCCTGAAGAGGTGGCTCCTCACGCCAGTCCGGAACCCGCAGAACCAGCACGAGGAGGACTTCAACCGTGCACATACACGTACTCGTGTGGTCATAGAGCAGACATTCGGCCTCCTGAAGGCACGGTTCCGAAGCCTCAGCAGGTCTGGTGGGGCACTCCTGTATGGCCATGAGAAGGTGGCAAAGATCGTCATGGCATGTGTCATGCTGCACAATATGTGCGTCAGACGGAATGTGCCCCTGCCCCCTGACGCAGAACTGCAACCACCTGACGATGAGGATGAGGATGGTGCAGATGGGGCGCCACCACATGGAGGAGGCGATGCACAGGAGGGGCGTGCCATGCGCCAAAGTATCATCAACCACTGCTTCTAGCACACACGGCTGGTGTTCATCGCATGGAGACTGCACTTGGGGCACTGTGTGTCTCTGGGACATGCACACTGTGGACTGTACACCAATAAAGCACACATACGCAATGAAAATGTCCACACATTTCCTTTTTTTGAAAGAAAAAAGTGTATTGGAACTATGAACTGTCGTGTCACACCCCCTCCCACCTCCCACCTCCCCCCTGCACACCCCAACACACCCCCTCCCACCTCCCACCTCCCCCCTGCACACCCCAACACACCCCCTCCCACCTCCCACCTCCCCCCTGCACACCCCAACACACCCCCTCCCACCTCCCCCCTGCACACCCCAACACACCCCCTCCCACCTCCCACCTCCCCCCTGCACACACCAACACACCCCCTCCCACCTCCCCCCTGCACACCCCAACACACCCCCTCCCACCTCCCCCCTGCACACCCCAACACACCCCCTCCCACCTCCCACCTCCCCCCTGCACACACCAACACACCCCCTCCCACCTCCCACCTCCCCCCTGCACACACCAACACACCCCCTCCCACCTCCCCCCTGCACACCCCAACACACCCCATGTAGCTGTCAACAGATGCCTGTGACAGTGTCCACAGGCCGTCACAAGCCCCCTCTCCCGGCACCCGGGGCACCCCTGGCTGTGGAGCGCAGGTTGCGTCCGGAACGGCGCACGGGGCTGCTCTGCGCAGAACTGGCAGTGTAGGATGTCCCTGGCTGCTCCTGTGCATGCACGTCCTGTCGTGTGTGGGTGAGGCCAGTGACCGCACGACGCAAGGCCGCAAGTTCTGCACAGATGTCCCTGGACATGGCCTGCATGGCATCCCTCAGGGTGGCAGTGCTCTGCGCCACTTCCGCCCTTAGTGTCTCCGTGGCCTGTTCAATGCTAAACCTAGCCCCCACACATTCCGCGGCATGCTCATCCAGCATTGCGGACAGTTGATGCTGCCGTTGAGTGATGTCCTCGAGGGACGGCTGGCCGTGCTGGCCCATGGCCAGTGCAGGTGGAGTGATGGAGGGGCTGGTCCCCTCCTGTGGAGTGTGGACAGGGCATGGGGTGGAAGGCCACTCCTCTGCCTCAGTGTGCCCCTGTGTGTCGCCCTCATGGGGGCTGGCGTCTGAGAAACAGGGGGAATGTAGTTGGTCAGTGGGGCTTCTGACCTCCTGCTCCATGTCCGAGTCAGAACATGCAGCTGTTGCAGCTGTCTCCCCGATGTTGCTGCTGGCCGCTGACCCCCTGCCTTCTGTGGCAGGCAATGTCGGTGGAGGTGGAGCAGCTGCTGCTGGCCTGCTGCCAACAGGGGTGCTTGCCGGTGGGACCTCCGGTATGCCTGCAGTGGGACCTGCTTGTCGTGGGGTCTGCCTCACTGCAGCTGAGGTTGAGGGTGCAGGGAGGTTGTTGTTGGACTTCGCCCTCTTCGGCGCAGGGGTGTCCTGGTCCTCTGGGTGTGATTCTGTGCCTGTGGTGGAGCAAAGGTGGGAGGGCGTTATTGATGGGTATACGGACTTTTGAATGACAATGGTTGACATTATTTTGGCCAGTGGATGAGGCAGATTTCAGGCAGTGCCATGCAGGTTGTCTCCTTTTGGTGTGGTATGTGGATGCAGGTATGCGGGTGCCAGCAGTGTATGCAGGGTGGTGCTCGCATGCGGCTATGGGCAGTATTGATTTGTGTTGCATTTACACTCTAGGGCAACCTTGTGCTACACATGATTGGACTGCTGTGACTATGGCATGTCTTGTATGAGGCACCTACCTTCATCGCCTGATGTCGGGGCTCCCCTTTCCATCCCTCCAACGCCTTCGATGGATTCCATGCCGATGGTGGTAGCACAGATCTCCTCCCACGGTTGGAGTTTCAGGGGGGATTCCGACCCTCCACCGGTTCCCTGGGCAAGGTTGCGGTTTGCCGAGATGACGGCTCTGACCCGTATGCGCAGGTCATCCCAGCGCTTCCGGCACTGCTGTGGGGTGCGGGGTACGGTCCCCACCGCGCTGACGCGCTCAGCCACCAGGGCCCAGATGGCCTTCTTCTTCCCGATTGCTGTCCTGGTCATTTCAGGGGAGAAAACAACACCTGCGTTGTCCTGCAGGGTCTCCGCTAGCATGCAGAGTTCCTCCCGGCTGAATCGCTCCTGGCGCTGGCGGTCACATGCCTTTTTCACGGATTTTGGCATTTTCGGGAACTTGGATGGGTGGGTGTTTGGTTGGGACAGGTGTCAGGGTTGGGTCTGGTGTTGTTTGGTAGGATGGCGATGGATTGTGTTTTTAAAGATGGCCGACGGGCTGCTTCCCGTTCCGGCGCGATGACGCTATTTCCGGTTTGGCCTTTTACGGCCGCCGCTAATTACGGTGGCCGTAAATTACGGTGGCCGCTACTTACGCTGGCGGAAGGGCACCTTGCTCGCTTAGCGATGCCGGTAGGGGCCTTTTCCGCCATGGCGTTATTTGCATTACCGCCATGGCGTAATGCTCGTGCGCGATGGGTCGTGATGTGGCGCTCTTTACGCCATCGTCCCACGGCGTAAACGCTCATTACGCCATGGCGGTAATGACGGGCGATTACCGCCAGGGTCGTAATGAGGCCCTTTGTGTTAAAGTGGGTCTGAGCCCCGCGCAGGGGGATCAGGGGTGAACAGTAAATGACCCGAGAAGTTGTATATGTGAAATTCTAAGGAGAAAGGAACTTTAATGTTTGTCATGTTGCATCAGGCCCTCAGAAATAAGAGGCTTTGAATGACAGACACTTTGGCACAGAAGGCCCTGATGTTGAGGTTTTGAACTGCACCCTCATGCTAGAGAAGCCAGAGAGTGTGCTAAGCTCGAGTGTGCCGCCTTGTCCCATGCTGAAAACGTGAGGAAGGGAAGCCAACGGCTTGAATATCGTGACATATCATTTCTTTAATATTTTTCTTTTGCATAACATTGTTTGCCACACTATTTGTATTTAGAAGTAAGGATTGGCAATAGGTTTATTAGTATAGGCCCTTTTATTTTGACAGACTCGACTAGGACTGCGTTATTATTTGATGGTCATAGCTTGCTCCCATCTTTATATTTAGGATTAGATAGGTGTTTTTCAAACCCAACTGAAGTTCAATAAACAACCCTTGAACTGAGATCACTTGTGTCTATCTTACTGTTTGATACCATGCCTTCCTTACAGAACCCAGTGCTTCTCCAGTGTGGCTCCCAAAGGAACCTCCATGGTTGAATTTTAATTTCCCCTGGAAACCATCTGGGAACCTCTACTGGCAGCATCGTTAATAGTAAGAGCAACCTAGTAAGGACATTCATTTTGATGGCCGTCAGTTCCCCATCTATGATATACCCAATTTGGACCATCTTGAAAAGTCCTGTGTTATTTGCTGCCAGATTGGGGGGTAATTCACCTCAAAGAGGCATAAGAGGTCAGCTGGTAACCAGATCCTTAAGTGTTTTGTATTATTTCTCACAGTCTTGAATGGTGCTGCATTGAGAGAGTCCCCTCAATCTTTATCTGTAGGACCCAAGGGTAGCAGCACTGATGTATCCACAGTCACTTTATACCATGACAGTTTCCCATAGTTTCATAAGTCTGTAAGGAGGGTAGGGATCGAGTCTCCTGGGTTTGAAATATGTATTAAGATGTTGTTTGCAAATAAGAACAATTTATAATCCTGGTTACCGATTTGGAAGACCCAAATGTAAGGGCACTATCACAAGGGAAAATAATAGAAGTAAGAATGGGCAACCCTGCCTTATCCTCCTTACCAATGGGAAGTGGCTCGATCCACATCTGTTCACCCTAAAAAAAGCTGCCAGTCTAGAGTATAGTTGGGTTATCCACTTGATCTACTTGATTCGAAATCTGAACATTCAAAGCACCTCCACTATGAACCTCCAGGAGACCCGCTCAAAAGTTTTTTCGGCATTTAATTATATCAAGACAGTCTCCCGGAAGGCACTCTACTAGGTACATCAGATCAATTGTCTTGCGAAGGTTGTCCGCACCCCGCCTAAACCTCACAAAACCTACTTCGTCTCGATGGACTAGTATCAGTAGGTAAAGGTCAGCCTATTTGCCAACGGCATCATTAGAATGTTATCCACTTTCAATAGAGAGATTTGCCGAAAAGTTCTCAGGATCTTTTCCCCCTTTGTGAATCATGAAGATGGAGGCCTCTATGAATGAGGGTGGCAGATCCTGTTCTTTGTCAATCGCGTGGAAAACTTGTTGGAGTCTGGGTGTTAAGACTTCAAAGAATTTCTTTAAAAAGCCTACAGAGAATGCATCGGGTCCCGGGTCCCTGTCTGATTTCATACCTTTAATGGCCAACTTTACTTCTTCGTCAGTGGTGTGAGCTCCCAGAGCCTCCCTTGCATCATCTGTCAGAGAAGGTACCCAAACCTCCCAAGAAAAGACTAATTAGTTGCTGAGTGGTTTACTCATTTACCCTTTATAAATCTCTGTAATATACTATAAAGGTCTCTGCAATCCCTTCTGCAGTAGTGCACTTCTCCCCTGAGGCAGCTATGATGAATCCGGTGGAGTCATCACTGATTTCCTGGCAGTGAACTCCTGCCATGTGGCGAGGGGACGGCAGCCGCTACTTGATCCTGACCATGGGGGCAGCTACATGAGGAAGGATCACACAAGGGGAGATAACTTCTGGGGAAATGTCATGGCTTCATCGGGCAAGACATGGTATCCCTATTTTCTTCTGAAAATAACCCTCCCATATCTAATACACTCATGGCCTATTGTACGCCCACTCCTTCTCCCATGAAGAATAGGGAAATCACTCTCTCCAATACCCCTTACTATTCATCCAAGTAGCATTCACCATTTAAGACTACTGAAAATGTCTACTGAAGTCTTCCAAACCAATTCCAAAATCTGGACTTCATGGCTCAGAATGACCAACGTACTGGGATGAAGAAGAAGAAACCTTGTTCTCCCGGGAGAAGTTTAAAAGACAAGTGAAGCAGAACATCAATGTCTGCTGCGGAAGGAAGAGAACAGCCTCCTACGTGAGGTTAAGGATAACGAAGGGGGAGTACCGGCGTGGTGGAGTCAGGCGGCTCACCAATGAAGAAGGAGAAGGTTGCAGAGCAAGAAGACATGCTGCGCGAATGCCAGGAGCCGATAAGGGACTCCTGGGCATTCGCAGGTGATCAAAAAGAGCAGTGCTTTCCTTACTGGAGCCCAGAGTGAAGCAGATGCTGAAAGTAGAAGCCGCAAGACCAGAAACCAGGCAACCATCAGTGTGAACATGAGAAGCCATGGCAGGAGAGTACGCCAGGAAACCATCACACAAGTGTAAAAATTAGAGGTCCTGGCAGGCGAGTATACCAGGCAAGCATCACAAATAGTGTGAACCTAAGAAGCCCTGGCAGGAGAGTATACCAGGAAACCAGAACTGTGTTGTATAATAAGACAAAAAAAAGAACTGTGAAAGGGGTCCTGAGAAACTTCAGGACAAGGAAATGATTGTATGAACGAGATGTTCAAGAGAGATACAATTGCAAAGTCAAGACAAGTTATTTTTGTCAACATTGGTGTGAGCCAAGAAAGGCATACCGAATTGCTGAATGTGAACTTTAGATATATTCTTGTGAGCTAAGAAAGGCACAAGGAACTGTAGAATGTGAATTTTGAGAGACAAGAGGAATCCAGGGGAAGGGAACCATCCTCTGGAGCAAGCACCTATATCCTTGCAGAGTTGAAAGCCAGTTATTCTTATTATTGTGAACACTTTCCCAAATCTTCCAAGGTTAAAGACATTTCCGGTTTCACTATATATTTTTGTTTTAGCGTGAAGGTCAAAAGTAGACGGTTTTCACTTTGGGCATTCTGATGCAGGCAAATCCTTAGTTTTGGTTCAGGTAGGGAAATTCCTTGTAGAGCAGGGCTAGAGAGGCATTTTCCCAACCCCTTTTATTTTGAACTAGCAGGAGTACCCGTTCTGCGAACGGGTTCTGTAGACAGACATGATGACACTGATCCTGGAGGCCGCTGTTCTGATTTGCTTACCATTTGATGTGCTTTGCACCCTGAAGTAAACTGCAATGAGAATGAGCGGGTGCGACAGGCTGACATACTAGGGAACAGACGTGGGGGGGGGGGTTGTTGTGCTGCTGCATACTGGAACAGTCTGTGCTCTCTCCTCACCTGTCGCCTCACGTTGCAGTGCATTGCGGTACAAATATATTAGAAACTGTGCCTTCTAAGGCCTGGACCTCGAGTTTTGTTCCTCGGGTCAGGACCGGTCCTTCTACGACCACATTGATGTTTCGCCGATTTCTGGCAACCTTCTCATGTGTGAAGGTGCTGATATCCGGGGAAAGGGATGGGGTGTCCAAATGTCACGTAGCTCTTGAGGGTCCTAACAGGTAACTATGCAAAATCTTGTGCAGATTGGTGAAACAGTGTGGAATTGTATAAGGAACAAGGCTTCGTAAAGCCACAAACCCACAAACAACTTTTGACTTGTGCAAAAATCCACGGAACTGGGCCGGATGTAGAAAATGTCATGTAGTGTGAAGAATCCTGTGGATCCCTCACTGAAACCCTGCCTAAAGCCTCCTCCCACGTGGCCAGGGGAAGGCAGACGCTTCCTGATCCCAACCCTCGTGGTTGTGTACTGAGGGAGGATCACCTAGGTGGAGACAGGGTCCAGGGTAGCGAGGAGAGGCTGTGGGATGAGACACAGTATTCTTCCTCCAACAGGGAGACTCTTACCACTGTGCCATAAGAGGTTATAGCTTATTGCCATTTTAATGTCTCTCAACCTCTTATTAAATCTAAGGTGGTAAACCCTAAGATTGTAGCACCAAAGCATATTATAGCAAAAGAAAGAATCTTTTTGGCTCCTAAACTCAAATGCCCTCCTCAATACCAAGGGTAAACTACAAGGAATGGCGGAAATGTTGTCTACTCTAAACCATCCTCCTTTAGCAAAGTTAAAACCTACAGGCCCTCAGTTAAAATTACTAAGGGAATTACATCTACCCTTAAAATTACTCAAAAAGTAGAAAAACGAACCTTGATTAAGTAAACTAAATGTCCCAGTATCCTAGAGGGACCAAGACGAAGAAGAGGGCTAAAGAGGCAGGTATATGTAGCAGTCAGTCAATTAGGCCTAACGGCCTTTGCAAGTGTCAGGCAATTGAAACTAATGGCTCACACCTGAAGCCAATTTCCAAACCCGAGAGGCACAAAAGGCTGCAGCAGAAGAGGAGAGGGGGAAGGAGCTGAAGCATGAGTTGGAAGTCTGGCAGTAGTAGTAGTACTAGTAGTAGTAGAAGAGAACGAGGCTGGCAATTCACTAGGAAGTGTGATCACAGAAAGGATGCCGGAACGTGGGGACAGCAGATTTCAACTGAAAGTTCTGAGAGGGTCCTGTGTTTGCAAAACCTGCATGGCTGCAGCGAGGAAGACCTGCTGAGAGTGGAGTTTTACTCATGTGCGCCTAGTGGTTGTGATTGCAGAGCCAGGACTGTGCTGAAGCCCGAGGCCAAAAGGCAAGCTGAGGGACTGATGAGTGAAGGAGACTCCCAATTGGCGTGGCCAGACCAGCAGCAGTGCTTAAGAAGGGTGTGGGTGCCAAGTGTGCCCAAAGTAGTAGCAGAAGCTGATGAAGTCAGGAAAGTGAAGCAGCCCGCAACCGCAGTGTTCCAGGAGCTGCTGAGTGAACCTCAGTGTTCAGGTTTACTCAGTAAGTTTTGCCGGTAACGGTTACCAGCTGGAAAGTAACTTCCGTAAGTTCAAAAGCGAGTATAAACTGTTTGTTGTTGTGAAAATTCTTTCCAACAATGGAAATGTAACATGCGTGTAAGACGCAGTGTTTGCGTAAGAAGAAAAGCATCTTATTTCCATTGTTGAACAATTTACTGTTGCTGGAGTGGTCGAGTGTCCCTAATTAAAAAGGGAACGCCTGCTAAAAACCATTCTGAAAAGCTATCATTCACTTTCACAAGAGTTACAAGTGCATGCAGCATCAAAGGAAGGTTGCGTGCGGCCAACTGCATTTTCCAAAAGGAATTTGAAATAATTTCTGTGATGTTAAGTGTAAATACAATCACTTGCAACCCTTTAAGGTTAAAGACCTATCTTAAAGAGTGATCTGTTTTCCCTTTGAAGACTGAACCTTGTAGAATTCTAAACAATTAATTTTAAGTCCGAAGTTGTTGTACTGATGAGGAGAACAA
Organism: Ambystoma mexicanum; assembly: GCF_040938575.1. Lineage (NCBI taxonomy): Eukaryota > Metazoa > Chordata > Amphibia > Caudata > Ambystomatidae > Ambystoma > Ambystoma mexicanum. The sequence goes on along the minus strand of NC_090931.1, from coordinate 969,574,816 downwards.
GCAATACCCAAGTCAAGAGGCGAACCCTTTCCATAGTGAAACAAGACATATTTAGATAGGTCCACCTGATCTGCGAGGTTGTTAGGGTCAGTGTCCTCTGATACAAGTGTGGCATTGTTCCCTGAAGCTGGAAGAGTGCCAATACAGCTTTTAGGTAGTTACTGGAACCAAGAAGGTGTGAACAAAGCTGGGGAAGGGAGCTGGGTGCTTGTAAAGAAGATTAATAAAATAATCTGTAATGCTGAAGACTGCTGAAGTTGAGAGAAAGTCAGTCTTGAGGCACAGGCAGGTTATACTTGTGGCAGTAAGGCAGACAGTGGAGGCAAGAGGCTGCCCTTTTCTTGGAGTACACGAAAGAAGAGAGTCCTGCCTACCTGCAGAGGTCTACGTGTCTTATCTTGATATGCCTAATAATTCTGAAGTATAAAGTTGAAGCAGAAGTACCTGAACTGTAGTGGTGCATACATCCGTCAACGGATGTCACATTGAATTTGGCTGGAGTAGTGGCCTACTGTGGAACAAAGGAGTCTGTTCTCACGTTACGAATAGTAGAAGGATGGTTGTCAAGAAGAAAGCAACAACTTAAAAAGAAGCACCCAGACAATTAGACCAAACATACTGCAGCGGTCCTAACCAATTGTAATGTTGTAGAGGAAGTTGTTAACCTATTCTGTGAACTGTATCAAACAATCTTGGAAAGAAGATAACCAGGATTATCATTGGTGCTATTTTCTTGGCTGGAATTGGATCTTTTCAACGGAAAGCAAAAGAATTGTTAGCAATGGATTTTTGTTTCATGAACTTTTGTTTTGACGTAGAACTTACACGAACTGGTTCAAGAATTTTCTTTCCTTTTGAAAATGTCAAAGAACTGATGAGAACTGGTTCAAGACTTTTCTTTCCTATTGAACATTTTGGAAATTGACTTTGGAAAACCCTGGGGGAAGGGATTTACCCAGGATAGGTGAAGGTCATCCAAATACCGTTTAATTATTGTTTATTCTTTATGTTGTTTACGATTAACTTTAAATGTTTTGTTGTTTAGAGTAAGGGCCAGTTTGTATATGTTAGGAGTTATTCCCTTAGCCTTTAGATCAGGTAAGGAATTCCCTGCTAGAGTAGGACAAGTGAGAATTTATTTGCAACCTTTTTCTTTATAAAAATGTTTAATCTTGAGAAAACTCAAGCAGATGTCCGCCTCACTTTACTGACCCGTAATAGTAGCCAGTAATGTCCGCGGGGTCTTAACGGGTATCTATGCAAAATTTTGTGCAGATTGGTTCAATGGTGTGGAATTGTATAAGGAAGAACCCTTCGCCACAAACCCAGAAACCAATTTTGACTTTTGCTGAAATCCGGGGAAAGCGGTAGGGTGTCCAAATGTCATGTAGCCAGTAATGTCCGAAGGGTCCTAACAGGCAACTATGCAAAACGTGGTGCAGATTGTTGAAAGGTGTGGAATTAAATAAGGATCAACGCTTTGCTACAAATCCCACCACAAACAAACACATTTTCACTTTCATGTACGTAGATAAAAGTCTTTAACCAAAAACATGGCTAAAGTGTGTCTGAGTTTCATTCCTGACCCCTCACAGAGCATTGACGGCTGACACTATCTACTTGCTACTTGTTTCACAATTGTCTGGCAAACATTATATCTGCCTTGTCATTGTAGGTCTGCTTCAGGAATAGGAGTTCTCAATAGACTTCAGCTGTCTGAGTGTCCCTTAATTCTTCCCTAACTTTGTCAATCTGTTCTTGTATTTTATCTGGGGGGGACCCCCTTGGTCACAGTCTTTACCATTAGTTGTTTAAGGGTGGCTGTGAGATCACGCTCCATCAATGTCCTCTCTCTCTTTCTCTTAGCACCCTCACTGTTAAGCAGGCCCCTCCATGTAGCCTTGCCTGCGTCCCATAGTATCCGCTTCCTAATTCCGCCCGCCTCAAAATAATGTTCGATCTCGTCCTCTGAAAAGCATTTAAATTCTGTATCTTACAACAGAGTAGCTTAACAACACCAAGCACGCCTAGGTCTTTCTTGGGGTGGCAGGTGAATCTCCAGCAACACTCATCGATCCGCCCATGCTACTGGGAGGAACTCAGCCCTCAGGATATTATCCTGATGGTCCCTTTCCATGAATATGTAATCCATATGGGGGTAGCTCCTGTGAAGTGGCAAATAAAGATTATACCTCATTTCCAGTCGATTCTGGAGCCTCCAAACGTCAACAAGCTCAAAATCCTCGACCATGTTACTGAGGACCACCATGGGAGCATTACCCCGTTTGTCAAACCTGGGCATCTTTAATGATCTGTCTGAATTAGCATCCATCCCCAAAGTCAAAGCCCCTCTGAAGTACCATCAAGCCTCTACCCCAATACATTAGTTGTTTAAGGGTGGCCTGGCTGCTGTGGGAATTCTCCACATCCTTGATTTGGGCCGTATAGAGATGTCATTGTAATTTCCATCCCTTCCAAGCACCCTCTCCAAATCAAGCGCCTGCCCTCTAGCTGTCTTTCCCACTTTGTATGCTCCCATTTTTAGGTTTCTGTTAAAAATGATCCCCACTCCTGCCATTCTTTTCAGTCCGATAGACCAAACTGAGGGGCCAATACCACCCTCCGCCTTGATATCACTTTTTATACCTCTGCGCAAGTGTGTTTCCTGCACCAGCAGCATGCCCATATCTGCTTTCTTGAATTCACATGCCACTAAGGACCGTTTATATGGGGAGTGTAGGCCCTTGACATTTTAGAGTGGCTATTTTCCATCCTACTGCATCATCTTGGAGCATTTACCTTATTTCACCTACACCCTTCATTTAACCAGTGTTCCACAGTTCCCAATGCGCACATACCAAGCCTTGCCTGTTTCTTATTCTGCCGGTGGTGGTGGTGGTTGTGTTTCTACCGTTTTCGTCATAATGGCTAACATTAACCAGCTTCAATACTCAGTTCCCCAACTGTGGATCTTGTAACCGTGTTGTTCCCTTACACTTCTGGTTCATCCCCATTGCCCCGCCCCCATATTTCTGTGTTGAGCTTGCACTGTCCTGCCTAAAGGGAAAAGCTGCCTTGGGCATGCAATTCAGCTTGATCCCTCTAAACCAGAGACCTCCCCCCAATGACTCGACCGTAAGCAGACTGAGCTCTGCGAGCGCAGGTATTCAGCTCTGGGATTGGAAATCCCATCAGTTATGTTTTGCCTCTAGTGTTTATCCGAAGCCTCTCCTCACACGCCTCTTAATTCAAAGTCCCCCACATAAAATGATTGTCACCTTTACCCCCATCCCACCGCAAGCCTATGCTCATTAGTGTCACAATGTGTTGCCTTGTCAAACCTTTCTCATTTGTGGACTCTATTTTTCCCTGAGCGCCATGGTGTTGACATGATCAACTTTCCTAGTTCTGATAGTTTCAGCCTGCCTCGCGGCACTCTGTTGCTCCCCTTGTCTACTGGCTCTAATTTTCGGATAGTCTCCTTCCTTGGAGGCACTAGGGCCAAAGTAGCCTCCTCCATCTCTTCTCTCAAAATGTATGCTTCGCTTCTTCCTGCACTTCAAAATTCAGGGCAAACGGGTAACCCCAACAAAACGTGATGCTGCACTGCAATCACACTGCGAGGGTCGGAAGTTACTTTCTCATATTCAATGTCCACCTCGAGAGTTACCGGAGTAGCCTGAAATTCTGCCCTTTATATACCACTCGTTGGTTTGTTCTTGGCTTGTTTACCATCTGCATTTTGTCTTCATAATATTGGCATCTAACAATGGTTCTCGGGCCTAGTACTGTGTGTGCTTGGTTGGTTTTCAGGGGGAGCCCTCCTTCCTCAGTGAAAAGGGTGTCTACAATTTCTTGGATCTTTTACTCTACCCGTTTCGTGATCATCGCCATCAATCTCGAGGACCCCAAAAATGTGCAGGTTGCATCAATTTTCCTTTCCAGGTCCTTGTTATGTTTCTCAAGTTCTGCCAACCTGCAGTCACATTTCAATTCCAGGACGTCAGCCGTGAGTCGATTCATTTCGACAGCTTCCATTCAGACTTCAATTTTCTCGATTCTACCTCTAGTCCCACCACAGCAGGCTTCATATCGGTCCTCATCACCTGGTTCTCAGTAAGCACATCCAAAATGTCTTTCTTTGTGGCATTATCATTCTGATCCTGGGCTTCGGGGCCTGCTCTTTCTTTCCCCTGTTGCACTGTGCTTCCCCTGTTGGTTGACATATAGGCGAATTGTTGTAGGGTGTGCTCCCATTTTTTGGTTTCCCCCCTTAAGACTTCAAACTTGGCGACCTTATATTCGACATCTAAGTAGCAGGCGGATCCCCTTAGGTCCACTACATTTTGAATTCTCTTCACGTGTCGGGGGAGGAGGGGGCACCACAGCTTTGTGCGTGGGTGCAGGCTGTTGCCCTTTATGCATCTTTGAGCAATTATATAAGTCTCCTCCTGTGCCTTGAAGAATGCCCCATTAGGGGATTTGCAGTTGTAGGGACCCAACCTCTCTCTGCATCCCTTTACGGTAGATGTGGGGGCTCACGGCCAATGGTGCACTAGGCCGCACTCCACACCTTTGGACAGCAGCCATGGACATTACTCTCAAACCGCAGGTGGAGCCCCTTTTGCTACCTAGAGGCTTTTCCCTCCGGCCTACTGCTCTTCTTCATGGGTGAACCGTCCCAGCGCTGTGACACTTCACTGCTCGCAAGGCCTCCGTCTAGTGACCGGGGATCGCCTCCTACTTCGGTGGGTGCCGTCCTCAACCTGCACTTTCTGTCAGCTCATGCCAAGCCATGGACCAAACCCTTGAGCATGCCTTGTTCTTGCCTCCTCATCTGTAACTCTGGTTCGAGATTTACTCTTTGTCAGGTCACCACCATGCATGCACTCCACCTCGGCGGAGCCGGATCGGTTTCTTTTTCTTCCTGTGCTGGGTGTCGAGGCTTGGCTTAGTGTCCTGCGGCTCGCCTCACAGGCTCCGTCATTCCAGCCCAAACACCTATTTGCAACACTCAGGGACACCCCTGCCTCTCCTTTAACTCTTGCACCAGGTTGTCTCTCTGGCGACGGGCAGTCTTCAATAGCTACATGGGATACAACATCTTTTTAGGGGCTCACAAGCGGAGTTCGACTAACAGGCTGCCATTTTTCTGTCTCCCTGAATATGTCCCCTGCTTCGACCACTTTTTATCGGTAATCAAGCAAGATGCACTTGGAGATTAAACATCACTAAAACAAAGTATCTCATTTGGTCAAAAACGAATATTAAAAGTATAAATCTACCTCTGAAAGATTATGTACTAGAAAAAGTTGCACACTGCGATTACTTAGATGCCTGTATATGCAAAAAAGGGACATGGCAAAAGAAATTGGCAAAAGTGAATTGACCCTCTCTACTTATGGTGATGCATTACATTCATTATCACCGCTTTATGGTAGGAAAGCCATTGTCTAGGCTTATAAAGCCACAGCACAATCAGCTGCCTTGTATGATGCTGAGATTTGGGGAAATGGTCATTTGAAATCATTAGAGAGGTGTTGTGTTGAACATATCCACAAGTATGCCGAATCTCCCTTTACATTTAGAATTAGGGAAACATGGTATGGCCTATGAAGCGAAATGAAGACCATTGTTATTATGACATAAATTATGAACTAGAGATTTATTTAGTGACATATAGAGAGGCCAGTAGAAACGTGATGGCCCAAAGTGGCTCAACCAACCTTCCTTGTTTAAATATATTTGTTATCTAAGGACTTAAGCCGTGATTATTTTTGGCACTGCGCTAATGACACACTGAGGCTCCAGTTTCTGTCCAGAAAAGCCATCGAGAAGGCATACGAAGAATGGTTTTACTCATGTTCTCTTCCCTTGGTCTCCTCCAGAAGCATGCTATGGAGTATCTTGAAAGAAAAAAACTATCTAGGTTAAGAGAGATATTCATCAATGATTGAGAATAGTGAAGCCAGACTGCTGTCCTTCAAGGTATGATTGGGATCACTATCATTTGGCATTTGTGTATGGAAATGAAAGGTTGAGCATAAACATATATGTAAATTGTGTGCAAACAGCCAAGAGGATTTATATAATGTTTATTTTCTGTCCCTTTTATGCTGCCATGAGAAGAAAAAATATCGTACAGGTTTTCAGATTAAATGGCATTATAAAAAGAGGACAGGCACTAACCCTCTGTTCCCCACAGAATCAAAATCCACATTGAGGCGAATTTCCCAATTTTTAAAGGCTGCATGGAGAAGGATAAGGAACACTGTGTTGAATATGCGATATATAATCAAATATTGTATTGAGAAGGATCTTAGAGAGATATATTAGTGTGGAATGAATTATTTGTCTAGTATAAAGATGAGGTCTGTTTTATTCCGAGGTGATCTGCATGAATTGTACTTAATTGCACACATTGTGAGGGGTCAGTAATGTGAGACTCACAACTGTGTTTAGTTTTCTCAAGGTTTGACATTTTATTTGAAACACAATTAGAAAATAAATAAAACACTAACTAAACCTACTCTACCAGGGGATTCCCTACTTAGTCTAGGATATAACGGAAAACCTCCTAGCATACACAAAACTAACCCTCACTCTAAACAACAGAAACAAACAAAGCAACATATAAATAAAAGGTTACCAAACAACCAGTGTCTTGGATGACTTCTACTTGTACTGGGCAGATCTTGCTCTTCGAGGAATGTCCCAAAGACAATTTCTTCACAGGAAATAAAAGTCTTAAATCAAGTCTTGAAAAGTTCAAAAGAAACAAGTTCATACAAATACAAATCTACTGGTAAAAGTTAATTCTTTGCCTGATGAAAAGATTCCCTTTCCAAGTTCCATAAAAAAAAAAATGCACCAATGGTATTCCTGGATAACCTCCTTCCAGGAAAGAATGGGTAAAGTTGTAGACAAAAGTACCACTTCTGCTTCACAACAACTCTTTTTTCTTGCAACTCTGCAGCATCTTTAAATACAGTTGTTAAGGTGCATCTGCTTAGGGTTTGCTCCTTATCTAGGAACAGCTTTCTGACAGTGATGCTGTGCGAGCTGACTCTCTTGCTCCACAGTTGACTTCTGCTACTACTACATACTACTGATGCAGTTCTGGCAAAGGTATCTACAACCACAGTTCTATTGCTGCTACTGCGGTTTATAATTTTATGCAACTTCTACAAGCCTCTTCAGCCTCTACAGGTGGGCAAGGCACTCTTCCCTCTTGTATGGAAAGAGAGGGCAGCCTCTTTGCCTTTCTGTCTTGCAGCAACCAGAAAATGTGTCTTTAGCTTACAGACTATTTCCTCTGGACTTAAAAAGTTTCAGCTCTACAGATTTTTATGAAGTTTCTTTTAACAAGTACCTAGCTCCCTTCCCCAGATTCAAATGTCTTGCTTTCAATAGTTGCCCCTAGGCTGTAGTGCCACTCTTTCAGCCTTGGACAACCTTGTCACCCTTGTATCAGAGGACTTGGCGGTTACAACAAGTAGGGATGTTTAGGTCTTAAATGAGCTGGATTCGCTTTAAAAGGGTTTGGTCTACTGGCTTGGATAATACTTGTTCTTAATTCAGTTTCAGCCACTTCTCTACAACAATGTTCAGCATATTACAAGTATCAAGTTCCTTAGTGGAAATTAAATTAGATGTACGCGATTTTGTTTTGATGTTGAAATTCCACTTCAAAAGCATAAGCGTTTGCAACCTTACAGTCAACGTTAAGCTTCCAAGGCAATCGGGAAACACTGTTTCATGCGTGACCTCTTCTGAAGTTAAATACACTTGTAATATTGTTAGAAAGTCAAGTTTGGCTTCATTAGGTTTACCGGCAACATTCACTTCATTAACAAGAGACAAGACCGTACGGCAACAAGTTACATCCAAAAATGGGGAAAAGAGATGCTTTCTCTGCACACAGGTACTTCAGCTTTGTTAATATACATGCGTGATACAATTCCTTTGTTAGAATGACTTTCAACTTATGCAAACAATTTTTACTCGCTTTAATGTGTGCGCAAGTCTAAAATAATCTGGTTACAGTTACCGGCAAGCTATTCTTGATGATTTGCAGTACGGAGCTTCCTTTTACCAATTCCACAATCACAGCGACTGTGGGCTGCTTCTGCTTCCTGTCTTGGTTTCTTCTACTGCTACAGGCACTCTTGGGACCCACACCCCTCTGCTGCACGGGTGTCTCCGATCCAGCCTCATCAAAGGAGAGTCTTCCACTCTCCAGCTTCTCTCCACTTTCTTCTGCACCTGGGCCTTTGGTGGATGCACGACTTTAGCTCTGCATTCACAGAAATTAGGTGCACCTGGAAATACTGCCTATTTCTTCCAACCTTTTCCAATGATGCCCCAGCCAAACAGGGTTTGTGAGCACAGGACCAACTCAGAGCCTGCAGGTGAAATCTGCTCTTCCTCTGCTCCAATGTCCCTTCTGTGGTCACACTTCCTAGTGAACTGCCAGCCTTTTGCTCTGCTTCCTCTGCTACTGCCGACCTTCCAGCTCCTGCTACAGCTTCTTTCTACTGCTGATGCCATTTATACCCCTCAGGTGGGTTCATTGGCTTCAGGTGCAGGCCCCTAGGGTTAATTGCCTGACCTTGCCAAAAGCTATTAGACCTGCCTGCCTGTCTTTGGCTCCTGCATGCCTCCTCAGCCCTCTTCTTCGTCACATCCCCTGAGGGACTCAGGGTCATGTAGTCCATTTTAGAGAAGTTTATTTTTTCTACTTCTTTCAAATGGCAGAAGGCCATCAAAACGGTGGGGTTATGGGGAAAGGTAAAAAGGGGTTCCTCCCATTCCTCCTGGGCTGATTCCCCTCCATGTGATCCTCCCTCAGTGTACCACCCACAGGGTCGGAATCGGAGAGCGCATGCCTTTCCCTGGCCACATGAGAAGGGTCCCAGACCAGGTTCCGGGGGGAATCCCTTCGGATTCTCCACAACATGCTGTGAAAGTAGGTTTCTTGATGTATAGTTGAATATGTACTGTAATACATTTTAACTGTATATGATTTTATCGTGTATTTTCAAAAACATAAATCTGCTTGACCAGCTGGAACGTAGACCCAGAACACGAACTCCTGGAGAATCAAATAAGCAGGCCCTCCCCCTCAGACAGAGCCTATTGGGTGTTACGGTTGTCGAAAAATGGGGCACCTGGCCAGGTTTTGCTCGGAAAGACATAAAGAAAGAGCCAACGGAGATCAGTCTCCTTTGTGATGGTCAGCACTTCGGCCCAGAGGCAGAGGATCTGGTTAAGTGGATCCAGGAGGACGCCGGACACAGTTATTTAGCTATGTGTTTCAAAAGGAGAGCCAGAACGTCACAACTCTCACAATGCGGGAGGCTCCCCATTGGCACTTGCAAGATTTCAGCATGCGGAGAGTGCATCTCCTGACATCCCCAGAACCGCAACATGTCATTGTGCTATGTGCAACTCCGCCATCACACCCTGGAACTTGAAACAGACTGCCAAAGCGCCGGAATCCCTCCTCAACTTTGGGTTGTCAGGTTGTCGGCATCCTTTGTTTCCTGGATCCTCCTGGTCTTTCTCCTGTCCCATCTTCCGGTGCTTGGTCCACTCCTTGTTACCTGCACAGGAATACTTCTGTTGGAACTGCTGCTACACTTCATTTTACCTGTCTTTTTGTATTAGAACTCCAGATTTCTGTTTGGACTGCTTTTGCATTGTGGATCTTGAGAACCTGGACACTTCACGGTGGCTGTTATTTGGCATAACCTTACTCATCTCTAAACCCAAGTGTGCCCCAACTTCTTCACCATCTTTTAGGTAACGCATTGATAGGGAGTGAAGTACACAGGTAAGGAAATACTGGTCCTTAGCTTGCTAATGTTGCTGTCCTTGTCATACCTCACAACAAAAATGCTCGCCAGATTATTTCTTATTACTGTTCCTAGAGCCGCTCCGGAAAAATAGACAAGTGTAACATCCAATCAAGAAGCCCGCATTCTTCAGTGCTGCATGATTTGTACAGCCTGGTCCCTGAAGCATGCACCCAACTGACTACAGCCACCCTCCAGTAGTCCACGCTGAGCAAGACATCCGAGGCCGAGAAAGAGGCAGTATGGGATGTTCCTATGTGTCTACAGGGCACAATGTGCAACGTTCAGCAACAGCAAGTCGAGTTACCGGGCAGTGGAGTCCTAGACCACCAGGAACTCCATAGGGGGGACACAGACCCCCAAAAGCACTTAGACTTACCTTGAGGGATCCTGAACCAGGATTTCCTAACACATACTCCGGTGATACAGTACTGGGGCCGTCATTACTGATCTGCAGCGGACACGCAAGAAGACAGAGGGTGGGGCTTAGCCGGTCATTTATAAACATGGCTTGTATATACACATCCTGAGAAGTGCAGCAGGATTGTATAGGGCCAGCAGTCCAATCACAGGAGGCGGAGGAGTATAAGACAGGAAAGAAAACAGGAAGTGGTGTTTTTTTGGAGAGGTCAGAGGAGGAAAAGAAGGGGCAAGTGACCGGCAGCAGGAAGGAGGAAGCAGTGCAGCATGGAGGCTATTGTTGGACCAGGTGAGGTGTTGGTTTATTGCGTGCAAGGTGTATACAGTCTTTCCATCGAAAAAACATCCATAGACTCCTTTTCCATCGAATTTTATTGATTGAAATACCTTTCCATCTAAATGAATATTCAATGAATTCTTTTTCATTGAATTTCGACGGAAACACATTTCAATAAATAAACAAAACGTGGCTTTGGGGAACCCCCCCCCCCCCAATTAAAAAATAAACACCACACATGTCAGAGGGAGCTGTCCAGTGCTGAAATACATTGTACTTGTGTTGAAGAGATTTCAGCACTGGACAGCTCCCTCCGACTTGTGTAGTATTAGTGACTGTGGACTTTTATTTTATTGGGGGATTGGCCCCATTAAAAGATAAAAGTGTCAAGTGCACTCGCTGACACTACACAAATTAGAGGGAGCTGTCCAGCGCTGTATTAGATTGGTACTTTTTATACTCTACTTCAGTGCTGGACAGTTCCCTTTAACATTATGTTTCAGCGACCGTCCATGCAAAAAATGTAAATTGTTTACAAAACGAAACTCTATTCGATTAATGGTTTCAATGCATAAACACTTTATACTTTATGTATGGCAATTCGATGAAACATCTTTCAATAAAAAAGATTCGATGTAACATCACCTCGATGTAAATCTTTCGATGGAAAGACATGTAACCAGTGCAAGGGTACTCTTGTGTGAGTGAGTGTGTATGTGAAGTGAGCGAAGCAGCCTAGTTAATATAAGGAGTGTTTGAGAAGTGACTGTGATAGTGAAAGAAGGGTGTGTTGTAGAGAGTTGGTGGAGTGGTACGAGTATCAGTGGGAGGAGGAGAGTGATAGTTGGAGGAAGAGAGTAGTAGTAGAAGGAGGCAGCGAGTATTAGTGGGAAAAGTAGTGAAATTGTGTGGGAGGTGAAATAACATCAACGGGTGAAGGTGAAAGGTAGGAAGTGTGAAACATCACAAGGGACCAAGGATTAGGGGGAGGAGAAGTTGGAGGGGGGGTGGTAGTAAGTGTAAATGAGAAGTAGTGAGTGGGTGTAATTGAAGTAGTCTGAATAACTAACGCTAACCTGGTATCCATGGGGACGTCACTCTGCCTGTTCTGACCTCTTACGACCTTGAACCCTTCCCTGGACTCTACTCGACTGGAGACTGGGTCTGAAACACAGGATTGGTAGAGTTTAACTCCCTATTGTCTCTGTGTGCTTGAACCCCTTCTTCCCTGGGGTCCAACCCTTCCCTTTGATCCACAGCTCACCTTGTTTTCTTGGAAAGTGTGCTCTGCGTCCTGCTTTCAGCGCAGGGGCGCGTTGATTGATGCGAGCTCGTTGCTGCCAAGTTACTTCACTGGCAAGAGTCCGACAGGTAAGTATAATGAGTCTTTTGAACAGTTCTCTTACTTTGTTCCTTTCCTTCCTTAGATGATGGCCGGCATCCGGGGATGGCGGCGTGCTACTGAGATGAGTAGCGCTGAAGGTGAGTGAGAGCGTGATGTGACCCTTTCGTATTTGTATTGAACTGAGTTCTTTTTCTGTGTCTTTTAGGTGCCGCAACGTTTTCAGCGTTGGATGCCGGTTATGAAGAAATGCAGTGAGTAAGCGCGGTATGCGGTGCCTCTAGATGTTTCCACGCTAACCTGGAGTGTCTTTTCCCTCTTGCAAATGGATGAGAAGTTCCGAGACAGAGTTCCACCAGAGCGGCGGTGATTCAGGTAAGCGTTTGAAGCTCGTACAGTCTTTAAAAATAAGCAAAGATTTGCTGAATGCTTACTAATGCCGTTTTTCTGTTCTTTTCCCTTTTCCTTAGGAAGCGGCGTGCCGGGATGGGAATGACACCGCTGAAGATGCCCGCAGAACAGAAGGAGCGATGAATGATGGGCAGAAGCGCCGCAAGGTAAGGCTGCTCCTAACGGTGTTTTTGTTCTTGCAGGAGCTGAGCGCAGAAGAAAGATGCAGGCCTATTGGAGACCGATCCGAACACGTTGAGTGTCACGCTGCAGGTGCAGAAAACACAAAGCATGTTTCTCAGCCTGACCGTGGCTTAAATAGTCTCTGGGTATCCCAGGTGTCTCTGGGCTGAACCACACCCAAAAGCCTAGACTGCACATGCAGTTCTGGGAACCGAAATATGTGGGGGCATCCATCTTGTCCCCATCAACGCACTACAAGTCCAATCCCCAATGTTATCCTATGGCAGTGAGTGAGTCTGGTGCCACAAGCGGCAAGTCTGACTCCAAGTGGGTCTTTGGAGAGATGGAGAGGCCCTTGAGGGCCATGTAGGCGATTGTGGCCTGGCTCCAGCCTGACATCTTAGAGGACTGGGGACATGAGGGGCAGGAATCATGGCAATAACACAGAGCAAGTGCAAGGCACATCACAAACCCCTGTTAAGAACATTAATCTTTGGATAGAGAAGGGATGCAGGAAGTCCCTGATGTAAAAGGGGGATTTAGAAGTTCAAACCTTTGAATTTCTATGTCCTACTAGCTGCAAATGATTTTCTCATGACACTGACTGACACACACACACACACACACACACATGCACACACACGCGCACACACACACCACCCCCCCCCCCATTTGGCACAATTTCCAGAACCCATTACACTACTTTCATCTAGATCACTCAGTTACTGCAGCTATCCAGACTTGTGTGGCAAATGCAGTTTCTAATGTTTGTGAATACTCCAGCAAAGCATGCCTTTGTAGGTGCTCAACATCTGTAATGCTCTCCCTGAGCCAATCGTTGACACACATTTGGAACACCCACTTTTGCAGGTTTAGTAAGATGTCGCAAATGCATAAATTAAGCGTATGTGTAAACTGCTCAATAGTGTTCTGCAGGCATACCTTCTTTAGTAAATTGTGTGTCACTTGCTTTGTGAATAGTGTGTAACTTACACTACAGAATAGCTGACTTTTTCCAGGCTTAAATTACATGTGCAACTGGAAACAGTTTGTAAATGAGCGCAGGAGAATATTGTTTGCAATGTCATAAAAAGGATGTTTGTAGACTTTGGCCATTCTGCAATGCTGAGCCAGATTTCCTAGCTTCCCGTTCATATGCGACATAACTCAAATCCTTTTGTAACTATAAGGAAAGACAATAATGAAATTGATGTTCACTATAACATTGGAATGTTGGCTAGCCATTGTGAACAATGGGTCAGCAGAGGGCCTAAAAACATTACCACTCTGGCAGGGGGCAGCCAGCCAAATAGATGGCTAGGAACGCAGGCTTGAACCACCAGTGCAAGCTCGTGTTCCATGCCCCCTGAAAGCCGGCGCCCCCATCGCCATCTTTGCCCATTTTCCGTCCCCTTTTTTTTCTTTCAAACTTACCTTATTTTGACAGTGGCAGGCGCCGTCGCCCCATTCCCATGCCTTCCGCAGGCTGCCATGGAAAGGGAAGAGGGGCTCTGTACAGAGCCCTGCCTTCCCTTTCCATGGCGGCCATCTTTGTAAAGGATTTTCCTTCATAATACGGGATGCAGTGCGCGTCCCGTTCAAGGAAGGAGAATACTTGTTTTTAGCACCCCGGATTACCGCTTTGGTAGCCAGGGGTGCTAATGGCCTTAAGCCCCCATTCCAAGTGCTGGAACGGTGAGTAACGGGCCAGAGCCCTCACACTTCACTCGGGGCGTTAACTTGGGCTGCCGGGCTGTTACCAACCCCCCGCCCCAGCCCCTGCAACGGGGGCATAACGCCACATGATGAAGCTTGATGTTTCTCTCCCAACATTCCGTCTAAAAGCTCAGTGTCTATTTGAGCCAACATTCTGCCAGCACAATACTCATTGCAAGGTTCTGTGCACCTTCTCCAATGGTCTACTTTTGTTTCTAACATGCTTATGACCTGCCTAGTGTTTTAACCATGTTATAATTAAATTAAAAGCTCTGGGTGGGGAACTAACAGGGGGTTTCATCCTTTATCCTTGTATATGCTCTCGGCTTTCCGTCAGGCTCATTATTTGAATGTGAGTCAATAACACCTGTTAAAGCCTTCACCAGGCTGTAATCCATCATTAAAACTAGAACACAAAAACCTTCACATCAGAATACTGTAAGGTCCAATGGCAAACTTACCCATTAATAACTTTTCTTCAATAAGTGGAATGAACTGCTGGGCTTCGGAATTTTCTGGTTCATATATAAGAACTAAAAGTTAACAAAACATTCAGTATTATTGCAAACAGCTTCCAGTAAAGAGGTAAAAATATGAAGACATGAGTCAAAATACTTCCTTATTGTACTTCTTAAATAATAGAAATTCAAACATAAATTGACAAATTTAAATTGTGTATGAATTTCAAGGCTTTTCTTGCCTAAATCTGTGCAACTTAATAGCATCTTAACTAAGGTTTTTTCAGTGAATTTCAAGGGTTTTGCTGTATTATAGTTTATTTCTTTATGGGCCACGGTACATTCCCCCAATATGTTTCTTTTGGACCCACTAGATGGCACAGTCGACTATGAATGTCTTTTGGGCCCACTAGCCGGGGTCTTTGGTCCTGGCCAGTGAGCACGGCTTTCAGCCGTGACCACTGTACGTTCCCCCAAAATGTTTCTTTTGGACATACTAGGTGGCCACAGCACTATACATGTCTTTCAGGCCTACTAGCTAGGGCCACCTTCCATATTGCACCCCTTGATATGTTTCCTCAATAGGTTTTGGGGGGCCCACTAGCTATGGCCTTTGGCACTTTCCATATTGCACCATTCGGTTCATTAAAGTAACTCAGTATCCATATCCTTCAGCCACATCCATTACCCCCCACCTCACTGTAGCGGTAAAATTCCTCTTATTTTTGTATTAATCTAATTTTTTCAAGTTTCTCTTTTAAAAAATCTCATAATCGCTGTTATATTTGCAATAACCCCGGTTGTACGTAATTGCCCGCTAATAACCAGTTATTTTCTTGTGACACACTTTCATTCCTGATCACGTTTTCTACCATAACCCCGGTTATCCCCACGAAAACCCTGGTTATCCCCACGAAAACCCCAGTTATGCGAAAATGTTTAAGCTCTGAACTGGTCCCAAGACTCACCAGCCTCCAACTCCCCAATTTCCCATGATGTCCTCTTCCCCACCTCTGGCCTGATGCCATTTTATCCCTTTTCCTCTTCCAAATGGAATTTTTTCCACTTTTAATTTTTGGTGAACCCCGGTTATTGCTGTTATAACCCCAGATATCTCTTGTATCAAACAAAAAGAAAAATTGTGTCATTTTTATTTCTAATAAGCCTCGCTACTGGAAATCCCCAAGGCAGATATATCTATCTTTTTGGGAGAAGGGGCACAACTACTGGATGAAGTAACCCCCAACCCCTCCAGGAAATCGAGTCATTGCTTCATGCCCAAGTTGTTTTGTACCTGGTTTGATTCAGTCTAGTGTTTTTTGCAGGGCACACATATTTTGACTTTTTCTCTATGGTGAAATGAATCGGAGTAGGTCGAAAAACTGCTTTTTTTGCTTTCTTAAAAACCTTTTCAGTCTGGGTGTGGGAGCCGGTGGCAGATTGCCAAATAACAGCCAATCCATCATGAAAATCAAAAGTTATTTGCAATTCAATTTTCTGGTTCCCTATGGAACTTGGTCCACCAACACAGTCACACAGTCCCAGTATCCAGTATGCTTTATTACAACATTTATATTAGAATTTCCTATTGTCTCTGGACTATCCCACATATGGCCTATCTCAACCCTTCTTAGAGTGTTTCAAGACAAATGCTAGATTTTACGGGTAAGAAAAAAATCAACAGAATGTTTTTATTCATTTTTAACTCCTCAATCAAAGTCAGTTTCCCGAAAGACCTTTGCAGTTAATCCCATTACAATCACACAGCTTTGTGGGGGTCAAAAATATCTCGCCATAATACAACTTACCTAAAATCATTGAAACTTTCATTAACCACATACATTTATTGAGAAAACTCGACTTCTTCAGCTCATTTAAAATAAACTGCGCCGAGGTATGAGGAATTCGGCATAACTCTTAACCATAATAAAATGAGACAGTTGAAATCCATTTGGTTGTAAATCAGATTTTTTAGCATAATATAAGTTTTACTTTTTATATTCTATTTATTGAATTTGTATAAACTTGACAGCATAAATCATATCGGTATCATACATTTATGCATTAGATTGTAATCAGAAAAACCATTCAGCTATATTAATCACATGAAAGTACAAGGAATGGCACATAATCCACAGAAAATATATTTTAGTAGCTCACCATACAATACAAATAATTTCATGAAACTTCATTCAAAGCACTAGAATATTTTTGAAAGCACTCGGTGGTTCCTGGCGTAACGTACGCTGCTCTATCTTAGGGTAAAGGTCAATATCGGCCAGTTATTCATAGGGTCATTTCTGTCTCCCTTCTTAAATATCGGAATTACCACTGATCGCTTCCAGGAGGACTGTGTCTGTGACTTAGTAATGGTCATTGAAAAAGCTAAACGTATAGGAAACTGTCTTCTTTTGCATTTGAAAGGCATATTTATATGAGATGGAAGGAGAGGTATGTGTAGTTTAAGAACAGTATCAAAGTTTAATCCATCGATTAAACACGCCTCTATGATGTGTCTTTGTAGACGTGTAATTGTCAATCTTCTTTCATTGCAGAGTCCCTGTGATGGCATAAGATTGCATAGTAGCATAATTACAGCACCTACTTTCAGTTTTAGCTCGTGAGGCAGCATTCGGCCTACACTGTTTCACTCTTTAGAGACTGAAACGTTGAGCCGGTAATTAACTGTTCATTGCACTGGAACCGCCATGCCCTGACTGGAGAGAAGTGGGCGTGAAAAGTAGTAACTATTATTCTGAACGTTTGCGATAGTGGAAGGTGAAGGGGACTGCACAGAACCGTGTTCATTCAGTTTGTTAAAATGATAGCTGTTGTTGAAGTAGAAGGGAACACAGACATGAACTTGCGATTTGGACAGCAGAGGGCAACCTAACACTGATACATTGCAACAGCTGAGTACAGAAACATACCTAAACATATATATGGAACAAGTTACTTACCTGTAACTGTTGTTCTCCAGCATGGGTCAGGCATGGATTCACATGCTCATGAATATTCCCCATCGTCAGGCTGGGAATCCTCAGTAAAGAAAAAAATCAGTATCAGTTTAGTTTCTGATCTGTCTTTCTTAGTAGTAACCAATCACTGGTCTCTGGGTCATACTGTCCCCAGCCAATGACTGCCCTCTCCATAAGCCCCGCCCCTGGCAGCCATCCTCAGATTTGGTAGCACGTAAAGTGGCAGTATGACCAAGTGAAGAGCCGCAGAGGGGAAGGAGGGAGGGTTCGCATGTGAATCCATGCCAGACCCATGCTGGAGAACAACAGTTACAGGTAAGTGACTTGTTCCTTCTCCAGCATGGGGTCTGGCATTGATTCACATGCTCATGAATCTTAGAATACATAGCAGTACACACATGCACAACCACGGGAGGTGGCAAGGCTCAACATTAAGCATTACATAAAACTCAACATTAAGCATCTCTTACCTCCTCACCAGGCTCGCCTTAATCAAACAGGTTGCGCAGCACTGCCTGGCCGACTCTGGACTCCTCCCTGGAATCCCGGTCGATGCAGTAGAATCTCGTGAAGGTGTGCGCCGACCTCCACGTAGCAGCCCTGCAGATGTCCAGCAGGGACACACCAGACAAGAACACTGTGGTAGCAGCGATCGCTCTGGTCAAATGGGCTCTCGGACGGCCGGGCAATGGTCGGTTTGCCAACCGATGACAGTGCATGATGCAGCCGGAGAGCCATCTGGAAATGGAAACCTTCGAGAGAGCCTTCCCTTGGTTCACAGGTCCAAAGTTCACAAACAGCTGTGATGTCTTCCGAAAACTCTTTGTTCGGTCCACGTAGAACTTCAGCGCTCTAGCTACATCCAGCGAGTGCAAAGTCCTCTCGGCCGGCGACAAAGGCGACGGGAAAAAGACTGGTAACACCAAGGGCTTGTTGAGATGGAAGTCCGACGTCACCTTGGGCATGAAGGAGGGGTGCGTCCTCAGCACTACCCTCGTCTCATGGAAAGTCAAGTATGGAGGCTTGCAGGATAGGGCCTGAATCTCTCCCACGCATCGTGCAGAGGTGATGGCCACAAGGAACGCTTCTTCCACGACAGGAACTTCAACGGAGCCGAATGCAAGGGCTCGAATGGAGGGCCCATCAGCCTGGTCAGCACCACCTTGAGCTCCCACGCCAGGGCTGGAGCCTTCACCGGCTGGAACGATCGAAACAGTGCTTTCATAAACTCCTTCACCAGGCGATGACACCACAGGGACGACCGTTCTTGCAGTTCTGGTGTATCGGGAAATCGCTGCCAGATGTATCTTGATGGAAGCATGAGCTAGTCCAGCTTTCGCCAGCGACAGTAAGTATGGTAGCACTTGAGGGGCCGTAATCCGTAGAGGGTTAATCTTCTGTGCACGGCACCAGACATAGAACCTCTTCCACTTGTGTCCGTAGCACTTGAGAGTTGAAGACGCCCTGGCCTTTGCAAGAACCTCTCTGCAGTTAGCTGGGATATCGTACCCTCCAAACTCTAGTGCTGCAGGAGCCAGGCCTGCAAGTTCAGCGACTCCGGGTCGTGATGAAGAATGGCGCATCCTTCTCTGGAGAGAAGATCTGCGTCTGTTGACAGTTTGACTGGTGGGGACGCTGACAAGTCCAGAAGGTCCGGGAACCATATCGGTCTCGGCCACCCTGGTGTGACGAGGATCATCCTGCACCAGGACCTCTTGAGTTGGTTGATGAGCCTGAGCAGCAACGGCAACGGAGGGAATGCATACAGGAACAGGCCGTCCCAGGGGAACGAGAAAGCATCGCCCATGCTCCTCGGCTGGGGGAACCTGCTGGCGAACCTCTGGCACTTGGAGTTCGTCGCCGTCGCGAACAGGTCGATTTGGGGTTTGCCCCATCGATGGAAGAGTTGATCCACTTGATCCTGGCATAGTTCCCACTTTCTTGTCAAATACCTTAATCACGGAATCTAAACAAAAGTTGGAACAAATTGAAAAATCCTTTCAGGAGTTCAAGAACTAAAGAAAGATATTTCTCTATTTAAAAAGGAACAGGTATATCCTTACCTTGCGGAAGACTTTAATCCCCAAACAGTTTGGAAAACCAATGCGAACTGGAATATGGGACCCACAAATACTAATTAAAAAAAAGATGGATCACATTTTCAGATACATCATCCAGTAATTCGGGTAATGAGGACTCTAATAACCAAGCCTCGGGTGATCACCCTTTTCGAGGAAGGGGCGGCCGAAGAGGCTGCAGAAATGCCCCCCAAGGCCAGATGACACACAATATGCCCATGCAGAACACCCCCGGACAAAGTATGATGCACTGGGACTTCCAAACGCGGAATCAAGCTTACAGGTGGTAAACGAAACATTACCCATCTTTAATCGCTCTACCCGCACACTAACATCAGCAGAAATATCGATCCTAAAATGTGGTCTATCATTTGTTCTCACTAAAAACCCAAGTGTGATGTCCATTATAAGTGAAATAAAGGTCTTTTTACGTAAATTGAGGTTGAAGTTCTTCTTTTTGAACAATATGGTCCCTAGGGAGCCCAACATCTCAGGCCTTTCGAGGCTTTCGACCTTCACTCCCAACTCCAGTGAGCTCCCCTCTGAGGTGTTGATTTTTGAAAAACTTGTCCTTAAAGAAATAGAGCAGGTTATTCGTTATCCCAGAAATCAACAAGGACTGAATCTGAGGTTATCTGAGTTTCAGGCCATTCAGACATTAGCCTCAGACCAGTCTATAGTGATCAAGGCCGCCGATAAGGGAGGGGGGATAGTGGTCTGGGATGCTGACTTGTATGATCAGGAAGTATTGAGACTTCTACACATCCCAGGCCGGATACCAAAATCCCAAAGGATCCATCTGAGAGGATTAAATTGCAGATACTCCAACTCACTGAGGAAGGAAGCCACACAGGCTTTCTTTCAGCCAAAGAAGTTGAATATATTAATTTCTCAGAAGATCGCATGCCCTTGTTTTACATTATGCCCAAAATACATAAAGACATCGAGAACCCCCCGGGACGTCCCATAGTCTCGGGGTGCGGTTCATTACTTGAACCCCTATCGAAATACATCAATTTTTTTATCAAACCATTGGCAATGGCAACTCCCACCTTCCTTCTTGACTCAAGAGATGCCATTAACCTTGTGGAATTTAAATCATTTGATCCTAGCATACAAATATTAGTTACACTGGACATCGAAGCGCTCTATATGAATATTCCTCATGATAGAGCAGTTTTGAGTCTACAAACAGTGCTAAATAGGCGACCTTTACCACACATGGTTCCCACGGATTTTCTCTGCAAAGCTGCTGGGTTGGTCCTAAAGATATAGTTTCTTTAAATTTAAGGAGAAATTCTTTTTACAATGTAAGGGTACGGCCATGGGTTGCACCTTCGCACCCAACTTGGCCATTATTTTTATGGCCCTGCTCGAAGAAGAAAACATTTTGGCAGCATTTAACCCATTTAGAGACCAAATCAAAGTGTACCGAAGGTACATTGACGACATACTAATGATTTGGGAAGGTTCCCCAGCATCACCAGTTCTATTTGTACAATGGCTAAATGGTATTGACTTAGATATTCATTTCACTTTTGAATACTCAGCTTCCAGGATTTCATTCTTGGACTTGTCTATTTTTGTCGAAGAAGGATGACTTCGCATCGAACTACATAGGAAATCCACAGAGAGAAATATGACTTTAAAATATGAAAGTCAACATCCTGCCAGTTTGCTTCGCAACTTACCTTACGGTATGTTTTTACGGCTATGACGTAATTGTACAGATATTACCAATTTTGTCAAACACGCAGCTATTTTGGAAAAAAGACTGCTAGAACGTGGGTACCCAAAAAACGTATCAAGAACTCCAAGAAGAGAGCTCGATATATTAATCGAGACTTGCTATTGTTACCTAAGCATGATTCTGGAAAGAAAGAGGAGCTAGTTTGTGTCTCAACTTTCTGTCAGCACAGTAATGCTATCAGAGGCATTATCCTAAAAAATTGGCACATTCTTAATGCATCGGGAATTACTATGCCAAACCCGTTTGCTTTTAAAAAAAGTAAAAACCTGAAGCAAAAGATGACTCGTGCTAGCAGAATTCCCCCTAAAATTGACACTATTCGAGATACTAATCTAAATCCATTGGTGGGACATTATCCATGCACCTCATGTGTTGCATGCAAATGTTCTTAAAAAACACTTTCTTCAGCTCCCACAATAAAAAGTGGGACCTCCGTACTTTCACCACGTGCAGGAGTAAGACTGTCATTTATGCCATTCGTTGTCCCCGTCAGCTTTTGTATATTGGAAAAACAACCAGAGAGGCGAGTACCCGCATTAACGAACACCGTTGAAAAATTAAAACACGGAACCTTAATGCACCCATGGTGATCCATTTTGTCGAGATGGGCCATAATGCAGAACAATTAGAATGGTTCTGTATAGAAAAAGTATATGCCCAAAATCAGACCCAATTGTTAAAAAATTTGGATTATAAAGAACAACTGTGGATTTTTAATCTAAAAACGCTTACACTAGGCTTGAATACTTTGGAACCCTGGAAATCGAGTAACTAATTGGATCTTTTTGATCTATGGGGCCCTTTATTCCAGCTGTCCTAACTTGTTTGATCTAGCAATATATACAGTAAGTATGGATCTGCAATTCTGGGTGCCTTGACTTCATTCTTAATCAGGACTCCCCATTTTTACATAAGGTATACTTTTGATCATCATGGCCCAGTAAAATACGCAGATAGTGTAATTTCCATCAACTCAGACACAGAGGGGGGCTCTAATGCTGCCAAAGAAGTGTATAAAGGACCAAACTTGACTGGCATCCAAAGCACTGCACATATACACTCAAAATAAACACTTTTTCTCCAGTTGGATCAACCACAGTTGGACCAACTTTACTCCATACCAGTATGTGATGACCAACTTCATGATAATTGATTTTCAGTTGGAGGTATTTCTGTATTAGAATTATACATAATAGGAAATTAAACCGCCGACTCAGGTCAATCCGATCAGGTCTGATATTAAGATCTTGGGAATCCATCCTTTTATGGACACTGTGATGCCAGGGTGACATCATTTTACACGTGTTAAAATGTCGGCACCGACAACATTAATCCTGTTAAAATGATGGCACCGATAACAGCAAATTGTAGCCAATAATACATATTCTTGCCTCTTAGCCTATTACACCCGGCGGAGAAATCCATTCTCCATAATGGTGAAATTGGTTCGATCTGAAGACACGAACTGGGAAGAAAGTGTTCGTACCAGTACATAACGTTGGAGCGTGCTGCCTAGGCAACCCAACGTTGTATCATGTGACAGAATGCACGATTAAGATGTTAATCCGGAAGAAAGTTACCATTCTAGCACATAATACTATGTTGCCAAGGCAGTACGTTTCAACGTAAAGCCATGTGATAAAAATGCAAGATCACATGACTCGGCAGACGCTACTTTAACTTGCAGCGGGGCGAACACAATGTTGCCGAACATTTTCGTCTGCTGGAGCTCACTTCCAGATGTGCACTTGGCGCTTGCGAGTGGAATAAGACCTTCTGTATTTTGTAGGTAAGCAAAACCATGTTGCATGTTAAGTGTTAGAACTAACCCTCAGACCAACTAAAGTCCAGGGATAACACGCATTCACATGGAAACTGGGGTTGCACTTGTTTGAAATTCCCTACAGGCTATTTTGAAATGGTGTGTGAGTTGTTTGTCTTTTCAGTCTTTGACTGGGGGAAGTTTATTTATTCACAGATCATCAAAGGCCCAGACATAATATACAATATTTACAAGAATGTTAGGTATTTTGGTCATTGGAATTCGGGTCTAAGACTGCATTTAAGTTTAATTCCATCCATGGGTGAACCGAACACTGCTTCACCCCATGAGCAGGGACCCGTTTGAGTTGGGGTCCTTATCAATGTATCTAATTCATGGGCAGTTTATTGCCGCACGTACTATAAGGATACTACATGGGACAATCAGTGTGACTAGAAGGAGTCTACACTGTTCTAAACTTCTGACTACTAAAATGCTTGTCGTTCTACAATTTAGGCACGTGAAACACCTGTATAGCCTACTTCCGACTCTCATGGGCACCAGTATATCCACCTACTGCCTTGCGTCACCAACGGGACACACCTGGTAAGAATGGTCAATTTATTAATTTGGACCGACATTGTGGGGTGCAACCTAGTAATGCTTACATATACATTAACGTCTTATATGTGAGAGCCTTTTTGTGCGCTCAGCATCCCTGCCTGCAGGAATCATCCCTGGGACATTGTTAATTAACATGCACAAGTAAACCAAAGGAAGCCATGAACAGCCTTCCACCTTCAAAGCGAAGGTTAGTCATGTTCTCTTCTCTCCCCTTTCCAGTTGGCCAATTCATTGATGCTAAAATTGCTAGATGTAGGAAGTATGTGGCCAGCATTTCCTGTCCACCCTTTAATTATTTGGCTGAGTCGGAGACCGTTAATATTCCGTTCTCCAACTTTCCCAAAAATCTGTCTAATAACTTGGTACCTGTTCTGCTTATGATATGGTTCCACGATGACTTTAAGACATGAACTCATGATGGTAGCACTTTTTCTGTCTGACAACTCAGGTTCAACCCGGAGAATTTCACTCGGGTTGAGAGTAGGTTGTTGTTTACTTCAATTAACTGATCTTTTTAAATGATGTTATATATGTTTTTTGAATTCGTGTCTATATATCGTCTCATGTCGTCAAAGCAAAGGGAATTCATGAATTTGTGTTTCCCTTTTCTTTCTTTTCTGTAGAATGTAAACTCTTTACTCCTGTTGAAGACGTCACTATAATAAAGTACATACGTCGAAACCGGTTGAGTGAAACTTGGGATGAGATCGTGGTCGGAGACTTCTGAGACCCGTCTCAACTGTTTGGCCACTGGTACTATCTATTGTGTGTCGGGTATTGGCAACATTCAACTGTGTTGGCCGCAGTAAGGATAAAGCTGTTACTAAACGTGGGTGTACTGACTCTCGTGTATGCAAAGGATCCGTGGTTACTGTTCCTTTAAGACTTCGGCTACCGGGAGCTTGGAGGTTGGGCATGGAAACGTTGGCGTCCTGCCGGTACTTCCTGGTTTCGCCTAGCACGCTGAGGAGCATTGCACACATCATGTGACCGCTTATTTAAGCCCCGCCTTTACATCATACCAGCGCTTCTGAACCTTGTATTCTGACAGCGTTGTCTTTGTCCCTAATATTCTTGCTTCTGTCCCTCGTTTCCCCTGTTTCTTTGGCTCTCCCATTGTTGACCTGGACTGCTCTACGGCTTGCTTTTGGAATCCCCGTCATTCTGTTGATCTTTCTGGCTTTGTCGACCACGGACCGCTATTGGAATTGCCTCGCCTTGTCCCTTGTACTTTTGCTGCTCGCATTGCAGCTCGACCACGGAACGTTTTGGACTGCTAAATCACTCGCCCTGTTTACAGTGGAACCCTCACGAACCTCCGGCTCTGCCGTTGCACGCATCCTTTCTTGGACTTTGCTGCCTGTTTTAGAATACTTCATGACTTTGGATTGCTAGAGTGTTCTTGCACACTCCGGTACACAGACTAGAGACTGCCTTTGTGTACCATTTAGGCGTCCGCGTGCCGTTGGGTTAGGTTTGTGGATTTTGGACCTTTTAAGAACCTTTTGGATGTTCTCTTGTTCTTCCCGTTTATTCATCTGGTGTACACTGTTTGTGTCTGGACTGCCTCAAAGTTACTGACCCGGTTTCTACAGCCTTCCGCTGTCTCGCGATACTGAACAGGTTAGTGATTGGTTTTGTTCTTATTAATCAAGTACTGCTACGAATTGCATTGTTCTTATCATTGCTCTTCTTGCAGTTGCCTGGGGTCTTCACCTGTGCTCCTGGGATACATCTTGTCGCAGTATCCTGTTCCCTGTTCCGGGTTCGTCGTTGGAACTCCATCTTTTCGCCAATCTGCTGTTCCGGTTGTTCAGTTCATCAACCAGTTTGGTAGATTGGCTAGAAGAATTCCTCGGCTACACTACGAGGGCAAGAGCGCATCGGACATATTCAGAAGCTTTTTATAAGGGATGCCAACGACTCCTTGGCAGTCATCATGCAAATGGTGGCTGAATTGCGTACTGAAATGGCCAACGTTCACGCTGCCACCGAAAGACGCATGAATGAGCTGCAGGCAGGAATCCGGTCTACTGGTGCGGGGGCGTCCTCCCCCGCGGTTGCATCTGGGTCTGGATTACCTCCTGCCAGTCATGATTCCAGACCCGTGTACATGACCGCTCAGTTTCCCCTGGCTCCGCCAGAGCGGTTTACAGGGGGCCCCAAGACATACCGAACCTTCTTAAATCAGTGTAGGTTGCACTTTCTGTGCAGGCCAGCCTCATTTCTGGATTCTACCACAAAGGCGGCCTTTTTGTTGTCGCACTTGGGTGGCACGGCAGCGGCATGGGCTAACCCGCTACTAGAAGAAGGTAGCCATCTCTTGTATAATTGTGACACATTGATTGATGCTATGAGTCGGGTTTTTGATACGCGGTATGCCACGCAAGCTACTGACTTGCAGTTGCTGGGCTTACAGCAGGGAAACACCCCTCTTTTGGCATATTTGGCCAAGTTTAACCAGTTGGTTGCCAAAACTAATTGGCCAGAGGAAAAGAAAACATCCTTGTTCTATAAAGGGTTGTCGGATTCCCTCAAGGATACTTTGTCCACGGTACCTGTGATCCCGACTGCCTTTCCCGAGTTGCTCGATCTAGTATTACAAATTGATTCTAGACAAGCAGAGAGAAAGGGGGAAAGGAGACTACCTCCTCCACTTATAAATACCGCTTCAATACCCGTAGCTGGACCCTCAGAACCTATGCAAATAGGAGCATTGAGAGGTCCTTTGTCAGCTGAAATCAGGAACACAGGAAAAAGAATGGTCTTTGTTTCTATTGTGGATCATCGGAACATTTATTGCGCTCATGTCCAAAGAAGCCTGTCAAGAAACAGGGAAACGCAAAAGCCTGGCAATAAAAGGGGTACAGTTGCCGGGTGGTTTTCGTAGTGACCCCATCATGTCTACTCCTTACTGTTTATCCGTTACCCTTGCTTCTGCCTCTCTTGGTAAGCGGGTGGTTCCAGTTGTTTTGGATTCCGGTGCCACAGGCAATTATATTGACACTGCTTATGCCCGGGAGTTGGGCATACAGGTTGTTCCCAAAGACTGCCCAGAGGTCGTGAATGTGGTTGACGGCTCATCCCTTGTTTCTGGTCCAGTGACTGAACGTACTTCAGAATTGTTCATGAGGACGGAATACGGTCACACAGAAAAAAAAAAATCACTTTTTATCTCATTTCTGCCCCGCAGTTAAAAGTAATCCTTGGGCTTCCATGGTTGAAACTACACAACCCGGTGGTGGATTGGCACTCTGGGGAGGTGAGTTTCTTTTCGGACCATTGTGATTGGTTCTGCTTGACACCAGGTCAGAAATCCTCCAGCCCTAGCTATGCACTTATGGATTCAGCCTCCACTATCGGGGCTGTTGTTAACACTCTATTACCTCCGGAGTATCAGGAGTATCAGGATGTGTTTGACGCAGGTGGGTCAGAAATCCTCCCTCCTCACAGGCCATATGATTGTCCGATAGAACTGGTTCCTGGGGCAAGATACCATCAGGCTGGATTTATTCATTAACACCTAAAGAAGACATCATTCTTAAGGAATATATTGACAAATCCTTAAAGTCGGGCTTCATTCGGCCTTCACGTTCTCCTGCAGCTTCCCCTTTGTTCTTTGTCCCGAAGAAGGAGGGGGACCTTCGCCCTTGCATTGATTATCGGGCCTTGAATGCTGTTACAGTCAGGAATCAATATCCGATTCCCCTAATATTGGTTTTGCTCGATCAACTCGGCTCGGCCAAGATGTTCACTAAACTGGATTTACGTGGGGCGTATAACCTGGTACGCATACGTGATGGGGATGAATGGAAGACCGCTTTTAAGACTAAATATGGCCTGTATGAATACACTAATGCCCCGGCCACTTTCCAGTATTTTATTAATGAAGTATTTCACGATATGCTGGATCAGTATTTGATAGTTTACCTGGATCACATCCTGATTTATTCTCTCACCTACGCCACTCATGTTGTTCATGTTAGCAGGGTTCTACAACGTCTACGTGACAACTATCTTTATGCTAAACTGGAGAAGTGCATGTTCCATGTGCAAGAGGTGGAATTCCTAGGTTATAACATCACCAGCAAAGGAGTTCAAATGAGCACATCTAAGGTCTCTGCCATTTTGGATTGGCCGGTTCCCAACAATCTGAAGGCATTGCAATCTTTTCTGGGATTCGCAAATTTTTATAGGCGATTTATTCAGGACTTTTTAGCCATTGTGTGTTCACTTACGGCCTTCAAGAGTTCTAAAACTTCCTTTCACTGGAATCAGGAAGCACAAAATGCCTTTGACTGTCTGAAATCTGCTTTCACCTCAGCACCAGTACTCCAACATCCCGATCCGACCCAACCATTCATTGTAGAGGCATATGCATTGTATGTTGCTTTGGGTGCTATCCTTTCTCAACATTGCCCGGATGATAATGGTCTACATCCAGTAGCCTTTCATTCAAGGAAGCTTACGTCTTATGAAAGGAATTATACGATCACAGAGCGTGAAGTGTTGGCTATCCGGGACACCTTTTTGGTATAGAGGCATCATTTGTTGGGTTCCCAATTACCAGTTCAGGTATTCACCGATCATAGAAATCTATTGGCTCTTCAATCAGTTAAATGCACAAATGCGCGTCATGCACATTGGCATGAATTCTTTTCGATGTTTGATTTTACTATTTCCTATCGCCCTTGTTCGCAGAATTCTAAGGCGGATGCTCTATCTCCTCTTCATGGACCCGCAGAATCCGCTCACATCGCCGGTGCACCTGTGTTTCCCACCCAGGTGGTGTGTGGATGCTCCTTGCGTCCGTCACTTAAGTGCAGGCTTCAGGAGTGGCTTTGAACCGATCCGCCAGAAGTGGCCGAATACGGTTTGGAAATAGTGCATTCACTGCCCTATAGTCAGGGTAAGATATTTTTACCGAATCTGGAAACGCGATGCACTGCCATACAATGGTGTCAGGATTCCTCGTTGGCTGCACATCCCGGTATCAGGAAGACTGCGGATGTATTGAAAAGGTGGTGTTGGTGGGCGTCTCTGCTTCAGGACGTTACTGAGTTTATTGCCACGTGTTCTGTTTGCGCTCAGTGCAAATCCTCACATAGCAAACCGGTTGGTCTCTTACAACCGATGCCTCTTCCAGATCGTCCTTGGTTGTTCATTACCATGGATTTTGTGGTGGAACTACCTGTGGTGGAAGGTTTTGACACAATTTGGGTGGTCATTGATTACTTCACGAAGATGGCAGTATTTGTACCTTTTCAGGGGATCCAGACAGCTCCCAAACTGGCGGATCTCTTTTTACGGAACATATTCAGGTTGTTTGGTCTACCTTCTCTTATAATCTCTGACCGTGGTCCTCAATTCACCTCACGCTTCTGGAGGGCCTTGACTGCCGTCTTGGGTATTGAGGCTCGGTTTTCTAGTGCTTATCATCCTCAGACGGATGGTCAGACTTAGCGCCTGATTGCCACTATGGAACAGTACATAAGATGTCTCATTTTTCAGCGCCAGGAAGATTCGGTTTCTGTTTTGTAATTGGCTGAATTTGCCTATAACAATTCCCTTCACACAGCAACGCAGGTTTCTCCTTTCTTTGCCCTTTATGGTCAGCATCTGCTTTCCTTGCCTCTTGTTCCAGATCTGCCGATACATAATCCTGCTGCCTTTGCCTGTGTTTGGGACATCTCCGACACTCATTTCAATGTAAACGGCATCTGATGGTTGCTCTAAAAAGGGCCAAGGTTTATGCGGACCGACATCGTTCCCCTGCTCCTGTCTATCAACCAGGCATGAGAGTGTGGTTGTCTACACGTAATTTGCGCTTGCCGGGTTGGAAGACTTTGCTCCCACGCTTCATTGGTCCTTATGCCATATCGCATGTCATTAACCCGGCTGCAGTGCGTTTGGTTCTTCCGCAATCATGGAAACTTCATCCAGTGTTTCACGTGTCTCTGATTAAACCATGCCATCCCGCTACCCAGCTACCGTCTCATCCCCCGCCTATCAGGGTACGGGGTGCAGTGGAGTACAGGGTATCAGCGATCTTGGATACCAAGGTGCGGAATGGAAGGAGGCTCTACTATGTTGACTGGAAGGGTTACGGTCCGGAGGATCGTACCTGGGAACCGGCGGAGAACGTTCATGCCCCAGTGTTGTTAATTCGTTTTTGGAAGGCTCGGAGGGTAGGAGCATCTTTGGGGAAGGAAACTGTCAGGTATTGGCAACATTCAACTGTGTTGAGCCGCAATAAAGATAAAGCTGTTACTAAACGTGGGTGTACTGACTCTCGTGTATGCAAAGGATCCGTGGTTACTGTTCCTTTAAGACTTCGGCTGCCGGGAGCTTGGAGGTTGGCATGGAAACGTTGGCGTCCTGCCGGTACTTCCTGGTTTCGCCTAGCACGCTGAGGAGCGCTGCACACATCATGTGACCGCTTATTTAAGCCCCGCCTTTACATCATACCGGCGCTTCTGAATCTTGTATTCTGACGGCGTTGCCTTTGTCCCTAATATTCTTGCTTCTGTCCCTTGTTTCCCTTGTTTCTTTGGCTCTCCCATTGTTGACCTGGACTGCTCTACGGCTTGCTTTTGGAATCCCCGTCATTCTATTGATCTTTCTGGCTTTGTCGACCACTGACCGCTATTGGAATTGCCTCGCCTTGTCCCTTGTACTTTTGCTGCTCACATTGCTGCTCGACCACGGAACATTTTGGATTGCTAAATCACTCGCCCTGTTTACAGCGGAACCCTCACGAACCTCCGTCTCTGCCGTTGCACGCATCCTTTCTTGGACTTTGCTGCCTGTTTTGGAATACTTCATGACTTGGGATTGCTAGAGTGTTCTTGCACACTGCGGTACACGGACTAGAGACTGCCTGGGTGTACCATTTAGGCGTCTGCATGCCGTCGGGTTAGGTTTGTGGATTTTGGACCTTTTAAGAACCTTTTGGATTTTCTCTTGTTCTTCCTGTTTATTCATCTGGTGTACACTGTTTGTGTCTGGACTGCCTCGAAGTTACTTACCTGGTTTCTACAGCCTTCCGGTGTCTCGTGATACTGAACAGGTTAGTGATTGGTTTTGTTCTTGTTAATTAAGTACTGCTACGAATTGCATTGTTCTTATCATTGCTCTTCTTGCAGTTGCCTGGGGTCTTCACCTGTGGATACATCTTGTCGCAGTATCCTGTTCCCTGTTGTTCCAGGTTCATCGTTGGTACTCCATCTTTTCGCCAATCCGCTGTTCTGGTTGTTCAGTTCATCAACCAGTTTGGTAGATTGGCTAGAAGAATTCCTCGGCTACACTACGAGGGCAAGAGCGCGTCTGACATTGTGGCCCTACATACTGATCGAACATTCTTTCTATAAACGTTTCTGATGAATCATATGTCATGAAATTCTTTTATAGATTTTATATTGTATACCCATTGGTGCTTGGTATGAGTGGAATGTTTGACGGATGCATGTGGATGAATGCTTGGACGATTGAAAAGTATGAATTTTACCATTTAGATGTGTTCTTAAAAAGTTTTTCCTGCTATGTAAATTGCTGCTAGAAGGGCAGATCAAATCATGATTTGATTGATATATTTAAATTGTATCAGGTCTAATAAAAATCCTTGATACCAAATCTTTGAATTGTATCCTCTGGATGTCTTTCTGTGATTAATAGTAGTTCCCACTCGTGGCACGAGCGCAGCTCCCTGCTGAGTGAGCCGGCGATGGTGTTTTTTATCCCTGCTAGATGAAAAGGTACCAGAAACATCCCCTGGGCAGCGGCCCAGTGCCACAGATCCTGGGCTTCCTTGGACAGGGCTGGGGATCTGGTTCCTCCATGCTTTCGGATGTAGAACATCGTGGTGGTGTTGTCGGTGAAGATCCTCACCACCTTGCCCTTTAGGGATGGGAGGAATGACTTTAGGGCCCAGAACTCCGCTTGGAGCTCCAGTATGTTGATGTGGAGCGGCCTCTCCTCCGACGGGAGCCACAGCCTCTCGCGTGAAGATCTCTGGTGTGCGCTCCCCACCCCTCCAGGGAGGCATCCGTCGTCACCGTCACCTGGTATGCTGGGGTCTGAAAGTCTGTGCCCGCCGCAAGATGCGCACGGGTGCCCCACCATCGAATTGCTTGGCAGAATACTTTGTTGAGCGAGATATTGTCCTCGAAGCTGCCCATTGCTTGCATCCAACGGGCGTCGAGGAACTCCTGGAGAGGGCGTATCCGAAGCCTGCACAGGTGCACCTGATAGATGCAAGAGGACATCATCCCGAGCAGGGACTTGATGGACCTCGCTCTGGCCACGTCCGTGGCCCGCAGATGCTGTACCTTGCCCAGGATGGTCTGCGTTCTTTCCTCCGACGGCGAGGCCAATCGCACCACTGTAACAAGCTTGGCTCCCAGAAACAGCGCGACCTGCGACGGAACCAGGTGGGATTTGGGGAAGTTGATGGAGAATCCCAGGTCTGTGAGCAGCCGGACGGTCTTCGCTGTGTGTTCGACGGCGAGTTCCCTTGTCCCTGCTCGGATGAGCCAGTCGTCCAGGTAGGGGTAGACGTGGATCCCCTGCAGGCGCAGCCACGCCGCCACTGGTGCTAGGCACTTGGTGAACACCCTGGGCGCCGACTTCAATTCTAACAGGATGGCCTTGAACCGGTAGTGCCGCCCTTGGACTACGAACCAGAGAAACTTTCGGTGTTCTTTTAGGATGGGAATGTGAAAGTACGCATCCTCCAAATCCAACGACGATAGGAAGTCACCTTCCTCCAGCTGGCCCAGCACGTGCTGGAGGGTGACCATCCAGAACTTCTGTGCCTTGATGTATTTGTTTAGCCAACGCAAGTCCAGGATGGGACTCCAACCTCCTGTCTTCTTCCTGATGAGGAAATATCTTGAGTATACTCCAGAGCCCCAGAACCTCTTTGGGACGAGCTCGATGGCTCCTTTCTTGAGCATCGCCCTTACCTCTAACAGCAGTTGAGGGACGTGGTTTTCCTTCCTGGCCATTGGAGGAATTTGGGGGCACTTTTTTAGGAATCCCAGAGTGTGCCTATGGGCCAGGGCATCCAGCACCCAACGGTCGGTGGAGATGGACTCCCACACGCTGACGAACTTTGCCAGCCGACCTCCCACCGGGGTGCTTCGGTGGGGGCCCGACGCAACGGCCGTTGAGTCTTGCTTGCAAGCAGCCTTGCCTCCTTGACCTCTCTGGCGACGACGGTGAGATCCACCTGACTTGCCTTGTCCCCTGTAGGCTTCTTGCGATGAGGAACGGGCCGCCTGACTGTAGGTTGAGGAGCCGCCGCCGAATCGTTTGGAGGCACCTTGCTTGCCTCCGGAGTTCCGAAAGGGTGGCTGCCGTTGCTGCAGAACTCCCAAGGCCTGAGCCGTCTCCGTGTCGGTCTTGATGGCCTGCAGCGACTCATCCACTGTCTTCCCAAACAGATTGTTCCAGCCGAAGGGCATGTCCAAAACCTTGGCTTGCACGTCCTGGCAGAAATCCGTCGCCTTGAGCCACCCCCGACGTCGAAGGCAAACGCTGTTGCCCAACTGGCGGAAACCGGTGTCGGCAATGTCCATGGCCACCGTTATGGCATGGTCCGACGCCACCTCACCCTCCTGTAGGATCGCCAGGGCCTCTGCCCTCTTGTCGTCCGGGAGGAAGTCCAAAAGGGGGGCGATCTTGTACCACAATTCCCTGTCGTAGTGGGCCACAATCGCTAGGGCGTTGGCTGCCTTAATTGTCGTTGCCGCTGACGAGATGACTCGTCGTCCCATGGCATCCAGCTTCTTTCCCTCGCCGTCCGGTGGGGAAGTTGAAGAGGAAGCCGATGCCCCCCCCTGCTTTCTTCTTGGCCGCTGCTGAGACGATCGAATCCGGGGTCGGCTGTGCCCTAAGACACACCGGGGCAGCATCGGGGACCCGGTACTTCTTCTCGTACCGGTCCCTCTTGGCAGGTGTCGTGGACGGGTTCTTGAGGAGGGCAAGTCCCTCGTCCCAGATGTCATCCAGCAACGGCACCGCGAGGACCGTCTTCCTCTTGGCCTTGCGCCATTGGTAAAGGAAGCCTTCCTTCTTCTTCTCTTTGGGGCAGAGCTGAAAAATCTTGGATGCCCTGGCAATCACGGCATGGAAGGAGCCAATCTCGTCGGGCGGGGACGCCTGATGAATCGGAGACGGCAGGTCAGTCCCGTCGTCGCTGCCATAGTCATCTGTCCCGTTATGGCGTGTCTGTTCCCATGTCGTCCCTCGGGACCGGGGAAGGCGACAAAGGCTGAGAAGGCCGTGAGGGCTGAAGGGGCACTGGATGAATTCTCCTCCTCTTGTTTGGAGGGCTTCCCGATGGACCCAGTTCAGCTGGGTCGTCCGTCAGGGGTAGGGGCAGACCGCTCGGACTTCTTCTTCTCACCTGCTGGGCTCTTGCCTTCCAGCCAGTTGGAGAGATGGGTCCGACGATCCCTCATAGTCCAATCCGACATGTTCATGCAAAACGCACAGTCCTTCTCTACGTGCGTTTTGTCCTCGTGGAGGCAGCAAAGGCATTTCGAATGCTCGTCCTCCTTGAACACATTTTGTAGGTTGCATCCAGGGCAAATCCTGAACAGTTTGCCGGGAGTCGAGCTTCCCTTCTCCTGGGCCATGGTCTTCTCGTCCGTGAGGTAGGCCTCAGAAACTTCTGGAATCCTCCAAGAAGCGCAACTCGACGAAAACTTCACCCTTGAGGGGTGTAGATAAATCCGAAACGGGTCCCCGTTGATCGGAAGTAGAAACGGTGGAGCTTGAGGCTCGATTAAACCGAAAAATGGGATAAATCTCTTTGAAAAAGCGCAAAACGTAGTAAAAGCTTGAGAGCTATAGCACGAGGACTCCCAACACTTGAACGTGCGGTAAAAATCTGAGGATGGCTGCCAGGGGCGGGGCTTAGGGAGAGGGCAGTCATTGGCTGGGGACAGTATGACCCAGAGACCAGTGATTGGTTACTACTAAGAAAGACAGATTAGAAACGAAACTGATATGGATTTTTTCTTTACCGAGGATTCCCAGCCTGACGACGGGGAATATTCATGAGCATGTGAATCCATGCCAGACCCCATGGTGGAGAAATATATATATTGCCTGTATGTTATTTTGTGTGAATTGGCTTTTATACTGCGCACATCACCACCATAGTTGTCTTAAAGTGCTGAAATCTTGTCTGTATGGGGAAAAACTTGACCCCTCCTAGGGTTCAAACCAGTATGTGGTCTGTGGGGTGAAAAAGACATGGGAAAAAGTGGAAATGGCAAAGAAGAAGTAGGTCTGAGAACAAAACAGAACCGACTTAGATCATTAAAACATGATGCTGGGTGTGACAGTTCTCCATAGGTCTCTTTACAATTATTGGCAAACAATAACAGGACTCCAGGCAACTATTTCCCTACTACTCCTGGATTTTTAGGAAATTGCAATCTATGTACAGAGCAGGCAAAGACAAAAATTGGTTTACAAAGTGTATGTGAATACATTTTTAAGGACTAATCCTTTATTCAATTTTTCCAAAAATATATATTCATGTTATATTAGCGCAATTATAAGTATTTACAAAGACTTTACAATAAGTGCATGTGTGCATATTTTGTTAAGAACCCTACCATAAGAGAAGTCAATAATTCTTACAAACAAAATAAATAATATTCAGCCCACACTAAGGCCGCAACAGACTTCTCTGGGAATATCAATCAATAAAAAAAAAATCACCTCATCCCAGCAACACAAGGGACAAAATCAGATACTAACCACTGAGCAACTAGGCGATCAGGTGAGGAAAGCCTGTGTCATCATTTCGGGACTCCCAAGGGACGATGAGCCACAGGCGTCCCAGTGAAGGGTGGAACAGTGAAAGGTGAAGACCAGCTGTTGACCAGCCTCTTGGCCTCTTCGCCTATTGTCAGGGCTCGGCCCCATCGGCTCCGCTTCCTGGTCCACAGTTCTGCATGTGGCTCCACAGTAGGCTGACGTATCCCCCAGCGAATCGGGCACCGCAAGCCACCAGAAGGATCACATTACCCAGAGGTCTAAATGCTCGCGTACGGCACGCATGACATGTCAGCGTGACCAAAACACGATATGGAACCATCATTCTTTGCTCTATGTGAACATAAATCGGGAAACTGCTTCCAGCTCAGTGCTCCTCAACTACTGTAAGTTTGAAGTGAGTATCTTTGGTATTAAAGTTTCTCATGTCTGGTTTATGGATATTTCTTCTGTTCTGCCGTTTTGTGGATTGTCTTCTGGAACCACCCTAGTCTGTTTTGGTTGCCTTACTTGGATGGAATATCTTGGTGTTTGACCTCTGCATGCTTCTTGGATTTCCTCTGGATTACCCCAGGATTCTTTGATTGGAACTTAACATCCTCCCAACTGGAGTTGGCTGGACCTTAGATTTTGGACTGGCCTATATCCTCCTTTAGTTTGCGCCCTCGAGTCATTCAGGTTTAGGTCCCATCGCCCTTTTGACTTGTGCGTCTGCAGGCTACCAGTGACGGGCGATGTTTCTGACCTATGGACTCTTGATACTTAAGGTAGGAGTGAATCCTTTGCATATAGGTTTAATGTAATCTGAGCAGCATGCTACAGCTTTGCCTGTTCATTCTCCTGCCTTGTCACCCGAGTTCCTAGCCTAGTGGTTCTGTTCTCAGGCTGTGTTCTCAGGAGGAAAGGCTCCCTAAGATCGGAGACCCATTACCTCGTCCTCCCGGCTCTGGTGAGGTGGTGGGTTCATGACACCAATGAGCCTTTGTTTTTGCCTTTCTCCCTGCAGCACCTGTGAGTACTCCTAGCTAATTACTGTCTTGTCCCTCCAAGCTGCAGTACTCATCTCCAATGCTCTTACCACTCACCTCTCCCTTTGCTTTCTCCAATCATGCTACAACTTCCTCCTTTCCTATCCCTATCGCAAAACTCACATCTCGAAACTCCCACTGCTCCATCTCTCTTGCCGCTCATATTTCCAGCAAACAAAGCTGAGTTAACCATACCACCCCTAACACCTATCCACCTCGCCTCTCTTCCTCAGAGACTCTACTTCTATACACTTTTTGCCCAGTCTTTATGCAACAAAACTTTCTTTATAACTGACTACTTTCCACACCAGCTCTCCTCCCCTAGGCCTCCATGCAACAACTGAAACCTGGATTTCTCCATATGACACTGCTACGCTAGCGGCACCATATGACTCCAAACTATCCTTCATTCACTCTCCTAATCTGACTGGAAGAGGTGAAGGCGTAGGCCATCCACTCTCTTCACGCCTCAACGACTCACAAATCTCCAATGCCATATCCTCTCCTACCGCTTTTGAATTCACCATCTCTACTATTGCTCCGCCTCACATCATCTCCATCTATCGCCCTCCTGGTACCAGTGGACCATTGTTTGATGAACCTGCGCAAATCCTTGATTCTCTTTCCACTTAACATCACCTCATTGTCTTAGGTGACTTTAACCTTCCCTCTCCAACCACTTCTCAAAAATTCTGAACTTCAGTTTTTTCTTAATGACCACGCTCGCCACTCTAGCCATAACCTACTGAGGGCAACTCTTGATTTCTTATTCATCTCCACCTCTCTGTCAGTCACTAACACTTCTGTCACATCATCCATATCTGATCACTGATGGTTTCCACCACCATCTCCTTTCCACCATCGCTCTTATCCTCCTCCACTTGCCTTACCCATCAGTAAAAGGAAATGTAAACCCTCTGCCATTCCTCCCTTTCTCTCAGACTTCTAGTTCGGACTCTTTCCCTTCACAGCTGATTCCTCTTCCACTAACACTGCCTTTTCCACCTTCGTATC
This sequence comes from Ambystoma mexicanum, assembly GCF_040938575.1. Classification (NCBI taxonomy): domain Eukaryota; kingdom Metazoa; phylum Chordata; class Amphibia; order Caudata; family Ambystomatidae; genus Ambystoma; species Ambystoma mexicanum. The sequence continues at coordinate 969,537,146 of NC_090931.1, read as the reverse complement.
ACTACTATACGACTCATTTTCCTCTCACTTCACACTGCTAACTTTCACCCCTAAGTCTCAGCATCCTCAACCATGGTCATCCCATTTATACGCTCTCTCTGCACAGACATGCACCGGCTGCACAAATCAAGGTGTACCCACTCGCATGAGGGCCTGAAACTTTTACCCATCTGCCATGAACACTGTCAATCCTCTCTTGATGGAGCGAAAACAGATTGCTACTGCGTCCTAATTGCTATCAGATCCACTCTCACAGCTAATGACTAGCTGAATACTTTGCTGCAAACATTGCCAAAATTAGAGACTCTCTCCTGACCTTCCTCACACTCCCTACTCCTACTTTCTAAACTCCTCCTACTCTAACATCATCCTCTGACTCCATCTCTCACTTTAGTCACACTAATACTGAAGAAGTATTATCTCTACTGATGAAGGCTAACCCCTCTAGTGCCCCCGTCAGACCCTCTTCCTCCTCAGCTAGTCAGGAATATTGCCCCTTAAATGGCCTCTCACCTCGCTGAACTCTTCAACCGGTTCTTAGACTCTGTTTGTTTTCCCTACATTTTCACAATGGCCATGGATATCCCTCTCCTAAAATAGCAAGAGGCTAACCCGAACATATTGGCTAACTTTCGCCCCCTGTCTCTCCATTCGCACTACTCTGAAGTGCTCAAAAGGATTGTGCTCAACAATCTTACCAAATTCTTAGACATCCATAACCTTCGAGATCCCCTACAAGCAGGTTTCCGCTCCTGCCACTCCATGGAAGCTGCTCTCATGAATGTCTCCAACTTAATCCCCTCTGCTAAGCACTCCAATCTATCCTCAATCCTATTTCTGCTTGGCCCGTCTTCTGCCTTTGGCACTGTCGATCAGTCTGAGCTCCTTAATTCTCTTTTTATTCTTGGAATTTGCGATCGAGCCCTTGCCTGGATTTAATCCTACCAGGCACGTTGCACATTTTCTGTCTCCTGGAGCAACAACCCATCTGAACTGGCACATCTGTTGGTGTTCCACAGGGCTCTATCTTGGATCCTCTCCTCTTTACACTCCACACCTCTGTTCTTGGGTCACTAATCTCCTCCTTTGGATTCTTGTACCAGCTCTTCGCATACCACACTTAAATCATCTTCTCTTTTTCTGAACTCTTCCCCCGATCTCTCTATCACAATTTCAAACTGCATATCTGACATTAAATACTGGATTGCTTTGCACTCTCTGGTGTTAAACCCTACTAAAACAGAGGTTGTCTTCTCCCCTGCCAAACACTCTCCCTCAACCCTTCCCCTGCCTATCCAGTTCTCCCCTACTCTTCTTCAGCTAGATACCTCAGTGCCATACATTACCCTTTTCACGCCTTCTCTACATTAATCTCCAACACTGCAAGTGTGACTTGTCTCAACCTCCTAAATATTAGGAAAATCAGGTACCAACACTGGTAAGCATCTCTTAACTACTGTGGTATTCTCCAAAGTAGACTATTGTGCCAGCATCCTCTTTGGTCCCCCCCCCAACTATGCTTCCTGGGTCGTGTAATATTATCTCCACCAATAATATTGCCATATATATGTATCAGTCTAGAAATGGAATAGGCGACATTATTGATGGGGATTAATATTAGCTTTAAATGGGACCGGGGTTTGCGGAGGTGTCCCCCGCTCCGTTAATACAAATATGGAGGTAGTGGGGTGTCCCCTGCAGGTTCCATGGGGTAATATCGCCCCAAAAAACAGTGGTATTCTTGTATGGTGACATTTTTGCAGCGATATTAACACATGGCACTTGCTTCCTGTCCTCTCAACAAGTTCATTTATTTTGCTAGCAGGACTCTTTGAACTCACTCACTTCCTCGTACTTCCTTGTACCATCACCATGCTGGATAGCTAAGAATGCAAAATAGAGCCAAATTAAAATGTCTGCTCGTGGCAGAGCTTTCTGCTGCCCTAGGCCCAAATAAGTGCACACCCCACCCCAACTTTCTTTACTCCACCTCTGCCAGACTCTGCCCCTTCAACAAACGCTGCCCGCGGTGTCCAAACTACGCCCTTCATCCCCATTTTGTCCCCCATTTTGGCTCCAAAACATTATAAGGACGTTATTGTTGCATAGATTAGAATGTTATTACTTCGTCTCCATTGATTCGACCCGGTCAGCTTCTATGTTATGTTAGTTGAAAGAGTGTTTTCAGATCTCTGCTGCCCAAGGTTTGGAGAAGGCAGTCTGTTCTACAGTTGAGTGCATTAGAGGTAATTGTTACGGCTAATTGTCTACTTTCGGTTAGGCCCAAAAAGAATCTTTTAGAGGAAGCGATAAGAACATAAGCGGTCAGACAACTGGTCACAAGTGAGAGAAAGTTGGAACGAGGAATTTTGGTTTCAATGCTAATGTCTGGTTTCTCTCACAAATTGCCTGCTGTCACTATGAGAAGCACCTAGACTGGTCTGCAATATTAATGCAACTTAACTAAATGTATACATCCGGTCTTGTCAAATGGTAAAGTTTACATATAAAATATGTGCAAGTGGTACAGGAACATCTTATACAAATTATGAATAAAAAGAACTCAACCCCATTCTGGTGTTAGAAGGGGGCAAAATGGAAATAAGGCAAGTTACCTGCTGCAGCCGATGTACCTCCAATCCCTTGGGCTCGGAAGCCATTTACATATGGCAACATCACAAGTGAAGTTTGTAAACTCTGCCTGGGCATAAGCAGCTCAGTAGAGTAAAGCCAGTTGGAGAAGATTCTTGGAATCTTTGGCTGTGCATTCTCACAGTTGAGTAAAGGATAAGGGGGAACCTCAACATTCATGTGTGGGAAGCTACATCATTCCTAGTAGCTGCACAATGCAAGCACCTTATATAACAAAGTGGTACATGCGGTTTACATCATTGTTGTTTGTGCAATTGCTCAAAATACGCAACACTCCAACAGTAGAATTGAGCAATGGATTGGGTGTTCCAGCACAATATTACCTTTGTGGGTGTGGTTTCGGCTATGGGTCTTGCCAGCTTGCGTTTAAGGCAATTTAAAATGTTTGGTAACTCCATAGAGTTGGTTGGACTGTACAATATATAGGAACATTTCAATATTTGCGGAAATAGATATAGATGTCCTCCTGTTGTTTGAAGTACTGTTTCACAGTAAAAGTCCTACCTTGTATTTAAAATATAATTAATGTAAAGATTACTTATTAGCATCACACTTATGCATTGTGGGACATACTTTGGAGTTGGTTCTCCTGGTAGTACTGAGTGTGCAGCAAAATGTCATCCAAGATACATGAACAACCCAGCAGGGATGCCATTTGCCCGAGTAGCACTGAGCAGCTTCTGTAAAGATGGCTTAACGGATATCTTTACAGGACACTTTACAGCTGTGAAACAGTGTGTACCTTTGGCACACAGGTTTTCTTCTCACTCTCTATGGCTTTGGGTATCCTTTTACAGGTTTCTTGATGCACTTGCGCATTCAGATTGACTCTTGGCCATTTTACCTTCTATGATCTATTTTATGGCGGCCACAGATGTCTGAAATGTTGGACCGGGGAGGGAAATTAGTGCTTGCTTCTGAACATCATTTTAGTGCCAACTGTGGGATCCCGGTGTTTGAATTAAACATAGGTATACATTTAATATTGCAAAATGATTCATCATTTTTAACTCTTACTTTTCTGAAGCAAAAACACTCATTTTTGCAACGGTTTAAAAAAATGTATGTTGTGTATTTGAAAATAAGATTGATTACTTAACACAGCGTATGTGTGAATTGATTAAAAAGAACTCCAAAGATAATGTGCAGTGGCACCAATAAAACCAATGAGGTTACGTCTGTTTTGCAAATGAAAGAGCATTTTGGGAACATATGAATGATCAATGAGCTTTATATCCGTCATATATGTATGAGAGTTGTAGGACAGTCACTAAATACCTAAAAGCACGTTGGGTTTGGTAAGCATTTCCTTTTTTTTATTTTTAAACAAAACTCACCCCAACAATAAAGCTTTTGTAAATATCAAGCATATATAAGTTTGCCCATCAAAGACATTAGCATTCAGAGTGGAATGACTGCTAACAGCTCAAAATGACTTGCAGTGTTGTGGATCAACCAGACTCTGAGAAACAAAATCGGCTTTATATTTAAAAAAAAGACAACCAGTAAATTGAAAATAAACCACAATAAAATGCTGCTTGTCTGGGAATCTGCCACCCGAGGCCTGGGCTTAGTCGGCCTTGTTGTAAATAAGTCTGTGGTCATGGTTCACAAATCTATCCACGGAAAGGCACCACTATCCAACTCTACAAGTCATCTCATAATCTCTGCGCTTCCTCCTTGACTACCCTTGTGGCACCTTGCCCTCCCTGTGCTTTTGCTCTTGCTCTCTTTCTTGCTCCACTTGCAAGGAATTCTCTTCCACGGACACCCGTGAAACAGTCTTAACGTATCTCTCATCCGCCTTCTAGCTAACATTTTGCCTTCCCCTCTACCCTGTCTCTTCACTTTCTACTGCCTCCACTCTAGCACTTCATCCATCATGGTCACATCCCCAACACAGCTGGCCATACCGCCTACTTGCACTTAAACATTTCTAATGTTGGTTGTCCTTAATCTATGTATGTCCACCCATGTATTATCCCTGTTGACTGTTCCATTTACTCCCCCCCCCACAACCTAGTCAGAATGTTACTCGACTTCACCCAATTGTAAGAAGCTCACTGCTTCTTGTCAAAATCTGATTTCTTATATATCATATGTTCTTTTGTGATCAAAAGAGAATTGTTCCTGCCTGCATAAATAAACCTCTTTAACTAATGAACTACTCTTTGATGAACAATAACAACCATATTACTTACTGACAGATGACAGGAATTGCCAATGATCTTTGGCATAACCTTTTACTTGAGTGCCAGTGTAAATACAGTGCATTACTTCATCACATGGGCATTTTCTATCCAAACATAGCTTGTCTACATGCAAAATGAATCTGCCAGTAGACTGACTTCAGAATACACTGAGTAGTTTCAGATCACTACCATTATGTTGCTGTAAGAATCAGTGGAGAGTGAGATGAGGCGACAATGGAGCTAGTGCACGTGCGTCACTCGGTGGAGATGGGCTAAGTCACTAGAGATAGCATGCTATGAGCCAACAGTCCAGACACTAGACCGTTCCTTGCATGGCCTCTCCAATCTCGAATCACCTCAGGGACACTGCTTCAGGAGCACAGCTTCCACAGGCCACAGCTCCCTCCACAGCCACAATCTACACCATGCAAGGATGCTGTCTAATGAGAGACTGTGCAAACCTCTGTTCCTAAACTGACGAGTTTTGGGATGTAATCACCGAATTGCAAACACGCGCGCACGCCAGTGCCGACACACAGATTTTTGAATCACAAATACAGTGCATACAATGATAGAGCAGCCTAAAAAAAGGATCCATATTGTGATTCATCTGATCCGACCCTCGTGCAAGCTTGGAGGTCTTATGGCCGTCAGGCATTCCTTTGCTTCATTCACACAGCACCAAATAAACACATTGTATGCGGTTGGCGGTGTACCCGGCTAAACATCTTCTTGGGCAAGCTTTCTTTAATCTTCCATTTCATGTCATGTGGCGCGGGTTTCCCATCGCTCACGTGACTAGGACCTATGACAACACCACACATGTAGGATTAAAATGGCGGGAGCTGAAGTTCTCCTAAAACTGCAGTTATCTTGCTTCCCCGCACACAGCGCCTCCCACCTCCTAGCCATAGCTCTCAACCATTTCTGTTGCAAAGGCCATTTTGTTTTTGGCGGGTGAGAGCCCATTGAAATGAATGGGTGTGCAGGAGGCTTGGCGGGTGAGTCCGCTCTTTACAAGGTGGGTGACACCGGTCAAAAGCGTGTGAGTTGAGTTGAGTGAGTTGATGTCCTAGCATAATGTATGTTGAGAAGTTATTTTGAAGCAGGGTAAAACATATGCAGAGGCCTTTGCATTTCTGGATGGAAGTTGGTGCAGCAATGCCCATTATCCTTTCTCAAAGTGCAATTGATTTGATTTTTTCACTGGCCTGGGACGGGTAATGCGAGGGAAGGAGGGGAAGGACGTTCTGTGATGCTGTGGCGTGAAGGGGAGGCAAGCCAGAGTAGGCCATGGGAAGAAGCGTGGAGGGCAGACAAAGGCAGTGGGAAGCCGGAACGCTGTCAGCATTCTGGTGGGGCACGGAATCCTGTGAGCTATCAGGATCCATGAATACACTGGCTCATGTCACCCTGAAGCCCTAGATTCTGATTGGCTCCCAAGATTCCCACATACCACCCTGGGTGCATGGTGCTCATTACAGCAGATGGTAAATAAAAGGAACATCATCAAATAAAAATAGCAGAAGGTATATTGTTTTGCTTTTCTCTCCTAATCCACAAGCTAAGGTCCTCTGTCTCCAACTGAATCTTTTGGTATCAAACACACACAACGTTGCCCTGCTTTCAGGAAAGCAGGGGGGCAGGTGGGGTTTGGGACAGAACATAGCATATGACATGAGAGCAAGGAAAAGGGTACTACTCCATGTGTAACCATTGTGCAGGTCTTGCTTTGAATAATAAAGCAGAGTAGATTGACAGATATCTAATTGACTCAGTTGTAAATTGCCTGATGCTGCAGTTTTTGTTTAATGGGAATAGGGCGTAGGACCTATCAAACCTTCTAATGCCCAGCGTTCAGGAAGTTCTTTAAAAATGTTTTTCTGAAGGACAGACCAATGCAGGTGTACTTCATGGGTAACTTCAGCTGTCACCGTTTCTAGGATAGGGGCTCTGAGAGTACAGAGGTTTGAGTGGATGCAGGTAGCTCTTGGAAGGATGAACAGGTATGGAGTGGAGTCAGGAGTGGAGGTAACAGTGGTAGATTATGGTGTAGATTGATCTGGTCAAATGGAGACCCAGCTCATATACCAAAGGAATTCAGATAAAATTCAGCTGTAGCACTTCAGGTAACCAGACACTCCCTGTTTATATTTTAAACTCAGCAGTAGGTCCACAGACTGATAAAAAAAAAAACAATGCAGCCCTCACAGCCAGCCATGGAATGCAACTTCATAACAGACCACAAGGTACATTGTGTACCATGACCATGGGAGATATCTGCGTCACTAATAAAGGGTTTGAGTATGACCGATTACAGAAAAATGGGGATACGCAGGGGAACAAAGAGCAAAATGTTACAGACACGCTGTCTCAGAGGCACAGCTTAGGACTTTCCTTTTATAGTCATGATCTGTGGGACACTGCCCAATGTTTGCTGTGGGAGTCTGCAAGTGTTCTCATTCCCTGCCAAATTCTAACCAAGGGGGTACCTTGTTCTGAAGAGACTAAAAACAGATCAACTTGCACACTCTTCACATCGGGAGAGACCCTTCACCTTCTTGCTCAAGTAGCATTGATTGAAATTCCCTCAACTGCATGGCAGAAAGGCAGCCAGGGCTATCGCGATGGCTCCGATATCAAAGGGACTGATCTGGGGCTCATTTGTCTTGATTATCCTAGTGACAGTCATAGACGTACTGGAGAGTCAGCGGAGGTAAGTGCTCATATAAATGTTCCCTTTGCTTGACTAGAATGCGATATCCACCAGTGCCAGTCCCTATGAGATGAGATAACACCATGCTCAATCCTCAAGGTTACCTCAAAACAAGGACTATTGACCGTTCAGAGCCCACTTAGGAAAGCCATTATCAGCTGTACCTTCAACAAGGGAAAAATGCACGAGGTCAAAAGCCCCAAATGGTAAGAAACTTCACATTCAGAAACAGAATGTTTGGATACATATTAACACATTTTGAGAAATGTACCTGACCCTCTTTAGAGATGGTTTGGCAAAAATTAATTGTACGTTTTTGAAAGGGATGAGGGCTCACTTCTTGGAGCTTAGGAAAAACACCAGGGAGGTAGTAGCAAGCACATCCCGAGCAGGTGTAATGATATGAAAGGCTATGTTTTCAGTTTCTTTGTTTTTAATATGCTTTGTTATGTTGTCTTATATCGCACACTGTTACCATTTGGGGTAGTCTCCAAGTACTCACGTGGCTCTACACGATAGAGGGTGGGATGGGTTAGTGGGAGGAGTAGGATAGGATAGGTCGAGAACCAGGAGAAACTAGCATCTGTGTGCATTGACTTGCAGATGAGAATGATTGTGTGCATTGGCTTGTTGTATCCGTAAGGGTAAGGCCCAATGCCTGGGTTGTTTGTTGTGTGCAAATGTTTATTTTGTTGGGGATGGGGGTGTGGGGGTGTGTGTGTGTGTGGGTAGTTTGATCGTGCACACTCTTTTGTTATATACATAAGGAGAGGTCCAGTGTACAGTTGTTTGTGTGTCATTGTTTGGTAAATTGGGTGTGTTTTTTGTGCGTTTCATGTGTAGTTTGGCTGGTAGTTATGGTTGTGCGCACTGACTTGTTGTATTTGCATGGGTATGTTGCAGTGTATGGGATTGTTTGTTGTATACTGTTAGGGGAGTTTTCCTAATGTTTATCCGTGGTAAGACTTTATAAAACTATCCCATGGTATATAGGCTCCAAAGTCTACTATAAGTCTGCACTACTCCAGGTTTTGGTAGTATGGCAGAGCAACCAGGTTTATTTTAGGAGGGAGATGTGAGTTGTAGGTTAAGTACAATTAATTCAGTAAATAGATAGGCTTAAAGAAACTCTTACACACTTGAAGTTATATTACAATAATAATGTATTTTATATATACAAGGATAAAGGTATTTTCAGGTAAATACTATTTCCAACTAATCAACACAATAGAAAACCAATGCAATTCTTCAGGTGAGGAAACCATAAGTTAAGAATAATACAGGTAATTGAACACAGTTCAAATGTAAGTAACATCACTTGTCATAGCAACTCAGAAATTGTTTTGTTGTACGAAAAAAGGGGTAGGCAACACCAACAATAGCAGGCCAATACCTTAAAAGACTTGTATTACTTTTCAGAGGCCTTAAAGCTTTAGCAGTCCATCCCTATATAGGTAGGAGTACTTTAAATTCAGATTGGAGGTAAAACATATAAGGCACAGATGCAGAAAAGGCAAAGTTCCAGAGGATTTGTCAATTACAAGTAAGTAAAGGGCTTTTGTTGGTCAAAAAGGTTCCAGGGAACTTGAGAAAGGCTCTCTCTGGGGGCACAAGCATGAGGCCTGGGCGAACACCCATACACCAGAATCAGCACTCCAGCAACAAAGGAGTGACAGAATGACTCAAGGTATGTACTACCATAAGTCCCACAGTACCTGATGAGTTATGAAGAAGATGCAGCTGGATTCTTTCACAGGGCAGCAGTAGTGGACCCAGTCTCCTTTTCCTTGGTCGTGGTGATGAAAGGAGGGACTCTGGGAGGGATGTCGCTGCAGCAGTCCAGCAAAAGGACTCACGGCAAAGGATTCTTCATGCCCCAATGTCTGTCTTGGGTTTTTGTGCCTTTTTACAGACTCCAATGGGGAACAGTTCTTGTCCGAACGATTTACCTCACTTGCTCGGTCCTGCACACTGGTGAGGGCTCTTTGAGGAGGGGGATCTTGCCTCTGGAGTTCTGGAAGGAGCCCACCAAAGTTTTGGGAGAGTTTGTTCACAGCAAGACGATGCACTGCAATCAGGCTCAAGGTCCCATGATATTGGCGGTTTGCAGCCCAGGAAGGTTGCAGCACGTTGTGGGATGGCTTGAATTGAAGGTCGTGTTAGGACTGATGATGTCCTCTAGTCCTAAGGGAGGAAGCCATTCTCTTTGGAACTTCCCTATCAATTTGAAAACGGGACCAGGACAGCAATGGTACTTCAACAGGCTTCACCGGTCACTTGAAGGTGCTGCAGGTGTCTCTGGTCATCTTCTTCGTTTCTTCTGAGTCTTTTGCCTCAGGATCCTTGCCTTTTATACAAGAACTCAGCCAATCAACAGTCCTGCAACATTCAAACTTTGGGGGAGGCTGTCTTTTCAGAACAGCCAACCTCCCAGTTGGAAATGGTTACAGGCAGGCATCCCATAAGAAAAAGAACAGTGGCTTTTCAGACTCCTCCCCTGCTTCATGTCCTCACAGACACATTGGAGCCTTGGTGGGCTTCACAAAGGATTCCAGCCAAAAACAAAAGTCAAACCAGAACCCCTCCCACCCAGGGTGGCAGAAGATGAACCAAAAAAGGACAAGCACACATGTCGATAAAAGAAAGAAGCCACCATTTTGGGTCAATGGTGACCCTTCTGTGCATAAATAACAGCAGCTGTGAAGACAGCCTGCGAGTCAAAATTTAACTAGTTGGTAGAACACATCCACTGGAACCAGCCATAAGTCTATGCTTGTTACTGTAGCAGAAATGTACAGGAGTAGTGAGAAAGGGGATGGATACAAGATAATCGCTCAGCACTCTACATAGGCTGGTGTGTGTTGATCTCACAAAAGGAAAAGCTACAAAGGATTACAAAGTATCCCTCCGACCTTGAGAGCAGTAGTTCTCAAGGAAACTAAATATATAAGGAGAGCCCAAAGAGCTCCCAGCAACACTGCGCAAAACGTGCTGTGTTCTGCAAACGTGAAACACACATGCCTTTAAATGTATGGAGGAAAGCAGTACTCCATAAAACAAAGAAAAAACACAATGAACAGGGTTCCCATGGTCAGTGCGGAAAGAATGGATGAGGGGAAAAAAGACTACCCTCATTCAGGAGAACAAGAAAAAGGTCCAGAAGTCCAGCAAAAAGTACAGGGGGTCTCATAGGTAGAGGGGATTTGGCATAAAAATGAAAAATCTCCCTAACATATGCAAATGTTAGTTATGTTGGGTTTGTGTGTAGTTAGGCTAGCCCATAGGGCATGTATGGTACTTGGGAGGTAAGTTGGAGGGGAGCAGGAGGAGGGTGGTTGGCACATTGGCTGCTCTCAAAGTTCATCCAAGTATGTCCCCAGAGCTCACCCAGCTGCGACTCAATGGTACCATCCAAATGATTCCAAGTGCAATACACTGGCTGCCCCCACCGGCCCTCTAAACTCTGCACACTGACTACTCCCACAATTCCTCTAAGTGTGATACATTGGCTACTCTGAGTAGGCCTCTCTGTGCAGCAAGAGCTGCCAGGTTCCAAATTGTGCTTCTGAGTACAGCAAGATTAACAGCTAACGTGACACAATTCTATCTAGTGTGAGGGATGGATAGTCTTCATAGTTCTATCTAATATGGCGCATGGCTAATCTTCACAGTTCTGTCTATTGTAACATATTTCCTGTCCCAAATTACTTCTAAGTGCAACACACTGCCCGCCCCCTTAAATATATCTAAGTGCAACACTGTGTCTGCCCCCTAAACTACATCCAAGTGCAACACTGTGTCTGTCCCCAAATTACATTAAGTGCAATGCATTTCCTGCCCCAAATTACATCTAAGTGCAATACATTGCCAGCCGCAAATTACATATAGGTGCAAGACATTTTGTACTCCTAAATTACAACTAAGGGTGACTAGGGGGGAGTAGGTAATCTACAGAGTGGTATTATATTAATCGCGATAATGTGGAAGTGGCATTGTTTTAATTGAGCACAGTAATGTCTGTGTTCACCGCCCATTCCTTAGTTACCTTAGTTTTAGCTGTAGGGCGTTTCCTTGGTCGTCCATGGGCAAACGGGGAGAAGAGCTGCCCTTTAACTTGAGCCCTTAGTTGGCTGCCCGGGCATAGCTGCCCTGGGGCCCTTAGTGAAGAGGGTTGATTCCTTGTGGGGCCACCAAATACAGGCAGGGCAGGCGGGAGGAAGGAGTAGGGTCAGAATAAGGCGGCACAGAGGGGAAAAAGAAAGGGAGACACTCAGGAGTGAAGAGGGCGGTCGGGAAGTGACACGGGCGTGAAGCGGCGCAGAGGGGATACAATAAATAAAGGGAAAAAAGGCAGCAGAGCGGGTTTAGGCAAAAGGGCACAAGGTCACTCACCCCAGGAAAGATGCCCTGAGGAGGCATAGGTGGCACAGTGCCTTCAAGTGGACTACCAAAACAGAGGTGCTCTTCTTCCATCCAAAAGCTCATCTCTTCCTCAGCCTATCCAGTTCCCACCCGACATGCCACCCTACTCTTCTGCAGCTAAAAACCTCTGTATCATCTATGACCCTTCTCACACCTTCTCTACTTTGATCTCCAAAACTGGAACAGCAACTCACATCAACCTCCTACATATTAGGAAAATCCGACACCTCCTTCCTTTCAACACCGCCAAGCATCTCTCAACCACTCTTGTAAACTGGACTACTGTGCCAGCATCCTCTTTGGCCTCCCCAACTATGCTTTCTGTCTTCTTGACAGGATCATTAACTTCACTACCAGAACTCTTTTTGAACTACCTCCCTTCAAAGCTACTTTCTCATGCCAACAGCAGACTTGATGGGTGACGATGCAAAACAGGGCCAGGTTTAAATGTCTTCTACTGGTTCACAAATCTATCCACGGTAAGGCACCACTGTATCGATCGTCCTCTATCCAACTCTGCAAGTCTTATCGTAATCTCCACTCTGCCTCCTCAACTACCCTTGTGGCTCCTCGCTGTCCCTGCGCTTCCTCTCACTTCTGCTCTTTCTCTCTTCTTGCTCCACTTGCATGGAATTCTCTTACCCCGGACAGCCGAGAAACAGTCCACATGGATTTGTTCAAAACCAAACTAAAAGCATACCTCTTCACCTCCTAGTTCCCTCTTAATCAACCTCTCATCGGCCTTCTAGCTAACATGTTTCCCTCACCTCTAACTTGCTTCTGTCCTGCATTTCCTCTGCCTCCACTCTAGCACTTCATCATCATAGTTACATCCCAGGCACAGCTGGCCGTACCGCCTACCTGCACTTACAAATGTCCAATGATGGTTGACCTTCATCCATGTATGCACACTTATGTATTGTCCCCGGGGACTCTACCATTTACTCCCCTCCACAATCTGGTCAGAATGTGCCTCAAACTCACCCTGTTGTAAGAAGCTTGCTGCTTCCCATCAAATCTGATTTCTTATTTATTGTGCATTCTTTTGTGATCAAAAGAGCATTGTTCCTCCTGTAGATAAATAAATATTAACCACCATAACTCCACAAAAAAGAGTTGCCTTGGTAGAATATCTATAGTTGACGTGCAGTCATCCGCCCACCACTCAAGGGTAGACCTGGTCCCCCAAGATCCATCCAGGGAGTGTGACCTTCTCGTTCCAGCAAGCTCAGAGGACAACCTAGGCCAGGAAGGTGCTATAAGCTATTACCCCGCCTCTATCAGCAGCAGACCTCAGCATGACAACTCCTGAGTATTGCACAAGTTAATTCTCCTCTTGATCAAGTGTCTTCCAGTCAGAGGGTGTGAGAATCATACAGGCGGCACTTATGTATTTAGTCCGGCAGTGGCGTCCCCCATCTCAGATTCAACCTCTTCAGCTTTTTCATCAAGCTGTAAAGTTCTATCTTGCACTACGGTTACCTTATCACTTTCTGGACGTGTCTCCCCCTACACTTCAAGCGTCGAGCTTAGTATCGACTTGTATTGTGGATGCCGGTCTCATGAGCAGTTCCGTTGTGGCCAGTAGCCATATTCCAGTTACTCGTGGATTCCCACCATTTCTACGACTCCTCAGGGTTATGGCAGAACCAATGTCTAAGTTAAGCTACGTATAGAAACATATCTGATTTGGTGTTCTGGTAAGGCTAGTTTAATTTCCTCAGACTTCTGGCATTGTTGCTACACTTTCCTAATATAATTTAGAAACACCATAATGGCTGCATTGTCCCAACATACCGGGCCCTTTTGTCTGGTCAGTGGTAAGAGCGCATCATGATCACACATGTTAAATATCCTCGCCACAATGTATCTAGGCCTGGCTCCGAGTGGTGGCTTCTGTCTGGGGAATCTGTCTGCCCGGCCTACCACAAACCATTTTGAGAAGCCTTTGGTCCCAAACCGGTCTTGCAGCCATCGTTCTACGGAGTCCCCCTCCTCCCACTCCGGGAGACCGACTATTGTCAGGTTGTTTCTCCACGAACATCCTTCCATGTCCTTAGCCCTTGCCTTCAGCGCTTTCATGGTTTGCAGCAAATCATCCATATTTTATTTTTTATAGCTGCAGCCCAACCCCTTTCACTGTTGTCACTTTGGAGTCAGTCTCTTCCTTCCTCTCTGGTCTGCTACATATTAACTCAAAGCATATTAAGCTCTTCCCCTATGGTGCCTGTTTTGCCTTCCAGAGCCACTCAAGAGCTTGAAAGCTACAAGGAACTCTGTAATTCTGTCTCCAGGCTTGGTGGATTACCCATGTATGGCGATGGAGTCAAAGCGGCTACAGGAAGTCGGACATGGCCCATTGGTGCTGTAAATGTAACCCAACTTTGGCTGCTGAGTGCTGAGCCCCCCCCCCCCCCCCCCACTTGAAGTCCTCTTTACCCAGTCAGCTTTCCATAGGGCAACGCACCTCAGGTTCACCATGTCGGAATGCTTTTACTTCTTAGTACTGTAAAAATATCCATTATTATTATCTAATGTAATGGCACCAGATAAATTGATCTTAGAAGGAGGCAGGGCCATGTAGGTGGTGCCGGGATTCAAACTCACGAAATACAGGCTTGCCCCATGTTAGAGGTGAGCGCTTAACCTGTGAGCCAGCCACTCGTTAGACACACCAGACTTACACAACTCCCTCCACCATGACCTCGACAATGACACATGATGTTGAATGACAACTTGAAAGGCAGGGGAATAGCTTGGGAGTGATCCCTCCCTGCCATAAATCACAGGTACCTCCAGTGCTTGGCACAGACAAGTTTGTGGAAGTATGTTACCTGCAGGTTGAGTGACAACAACCAGTAGTCCAGCGCATGAGAATCTAAGCAAGAGTCACCATTATTAAATGTGCAGTATCTTGTTTAACAGGCTATACTTTATGAAATGCCTTTGGGAACCCAATATTTTGGGCACAAGAAACATATTGAGCATCAGCAATTCCAAGATCCCTGATCCTAGATAAAACAATGGGTTAGGGGGTTGAAAGGTGGAGATTATCAAGGGGCAGGTTTAATGACCTCTGCACAACAGAACAAAAAAGGCAGTCTGCAGGGAGCTGTAGCCCTAAATGACCACTTAAGAAAAACTATTAAACTTTTTTTCTCAAAGTCACAGGGTGGCCCCAAAGGTATGGGGGCCCATTGTAACTGAAAAGGAGGAAAGCTTGCAACGCTGGGACTCTCTAAGCATACATGCAGCAAATAGTCTGCACATCAAATCATTGGCCATTTCAACTTGTGAGACTCGCCAAACATTGATTGACATACAGAAACCAATAACTCTAAAGAAGATACTATTTAAGAGATGTTTATATTACTATGTTAAAAATGTCCAAAAAGCGGTCAGTAAGAAAATCTTAAATGCATGATGAATGGTTTAAAACAGTACTTACTCATTTGGCAAAGTTTGCTTGACAGCTTGAAGTCTCGATCCATGACAGCTTTTAGGAACTGCAAAAAAAAATCTAATGTGAGCATATTTCCAATATTGTATAATAACACTACTTTCAGAGATTGGGAAAGAGCAACGTTTTTCCTGTGTCAATCAGTAAGTTAGCCAGCCATCTGTAATAAATACATAGTTCTATGGCGGTCTCAAACTCACTCAACTTATATAAGGTTCACAATGTCAGTGGGTCAACAGACAAACACACAAAAATCAAAAATACAAAAGGCACACTCCAATTACAAATGTTTTGTTTACACTACCTTAACTCCCAAATGAAATATGCAAGCATTTTCAATACTGTTCAAACTCAACAAAAACTAAATATGAGCAAATTGTTTGCCTTATATGTACATTCAACAATAAAGTAATCAATTTCCTTATGAAGTAAGTGTACATATTTGAACTTGTTTTTCACTTCCCAGGATTAGGGGCCAATGACAAAAGCGCAGATGGTAACGTTAAAAATACTCAACAAGAGCAAGCTTCCCACTCCAGAAGGCCTACCTATTCAGGTCGAGGAACCCACATGTCCAAACTTATTGAGACACATTTCAGCAACAGATTATAGTGAGCCAGGATTACATACTTCAACAGTAGGACAATGTTAAAACAATCTGCCCTTGCGTAGTACACCCCAATGCCAGATTTGGTGGGCAATTATCGAGACCCGTGAACACACTTTCTCCCAAAGGTCCTGCCAAATTAAGTTCTACCCATCAGCTTGACAGTGTTGGTGAACTAGAGATTTTCGAAGATCTTAACATTCCTTTTCTTGCCAAAACAGTGACTATCAACATCAATAAGTGTTTGCTAGCAGAATCTGGGCAGATAGCACACAGAAGTAACCATGTAGAAGGTACGATTACTTATGAGAATTAAAGTCTGAAAAAAAAGTCCCGTATGCAAAGACCTTATGACCTTGAACAAAAGTTCCTGCAAGTGTGCCAGACTTGCGTGTTGGAAAATTGGATGCCACTGTAGCTTTAAACTTAGCAAGGTTCTCTGTAGTATACTTGCAAATAAAAAAATCATGCAATTACAGGAAATCTGGAGCAATAGGGTTATATTTTAGTGTCTTGGCCTGGATGGCATTTGAATGTTTAGACTCAAGCATACTAGCTCATTTTCCAATAATTTTAATAGCATTGGGATTATTACATTTGAAAGAAGCGTAAAGCAACCTGAAACACATTTTCTACTGCATCTACCCATATTATTTTATACACTTTGAATCTCAGACACAAACCTTGATTTCTTAAAAAAATCTAAAACTAAATTATGGTTCCCGTCTGTCACACATCTTAAAGAAAAAAATCGACTAAGTTGCTGAACGGTGCCGGTACATAGTTATTGCCAGGAAGCATATTCTTTATCATCATCAGCTAACAAATTATTAATAACATTTGTGCCGGAAAAGTATGTTTCTTATCTCAAGTTGCCAGACCAACAAAACTGCAATTGGACACCCGCACACTGGCCTCTGCTCCTTCTGCAGTAAATGATGTCTCCTGTCAGGATTTTGCACCTGTTATGCAGAACATGTTACTTCTTCAACTTTTTTGTATCAATTCTTGCCCTCCATTGGCTGCTTGCCTGATTA